>NC_066617.1:102480711-102787725 GCF_025201925.1 Gopherus flavomarginatus | reverse complement strand
TTTTTATTGCGCTAGATCAGCGTGGTTGCAGCAGCACAGGCTAGTCACCCGACTCAGTCCCATCTGATATCTTAGGTATGAATTCAGGAGACTAGCCCAAGCGTCTGCCCACACAGCTGTGGCCACACTGCTATTTTTGTCGCGCTAGCACAAGCAGAGCTAGGATATATATGCCTACCTGAGGTGGTAATTACACCTCCAGCTTCAAAAACAATGTACAATAAAGGCTACAATAAAAGTTACCACTATCATTTCCTTTTGTTTTTTTCAAGTACGCTGACTGAAAAGGAATAAGGACTCTGGGGAAACTGACGGGTAACACTCTACAAGCTGCCATGCTATATTTGTTATGCTCTCAGGTTGTTAAAAAAAAATCACAGTTCACCTGTTTTCAGAGAGACTTTGAAGCTGTAAATCAGAGTAAAGTTCCATATGCACTAACTCAGATCCTATTTTCCCCACATTCGTTAACATCTCAAAAAGGAAGGAGTTGTCCTGGTTATTAATTTAGATCCCTATATCTTCTCAAAGGACTAAAATTATACTGCTAGGCAGTGGTGGATTAGCCACTGGGCCAACAGGGCCCATGCCCAGGGTTCCTGGCTAATTGAGGGCCCCAGAAAATGGGCATCCTTATGCCCTGACCCACCCAGTGCTCCTGACAGGGTGCATGGCACAACCCCATTTCCCTGGCAGGAGCACCGGAGGGCAAGAGGGGGACTGCAGGCAGAAGGGGTGGGGAGGAGCCATTACTTGCTCTTGCCCAGGGTCCCAAAAAATCGTAATCCACCTCTGCTGCTAGGACAGCAAAGAAACAATCTGATCTAATTTGCATATGTCTGTGCAACCAGTTAACTAATGCTGGCTGCTGCTGGAGATCAGACATGATCCCTTCTGGCGTTGGAATCTATGATACTATGAAAGACATCACATAACTATTTTTTAAATGAATAAAACAGGATAATTAAGAAAAACAGCAATGGATAAGAAGAAGAAATATATAATGGAAAACAATGTTAAATTAAATTAAGCACATTCTCTATAAAACTATTTAAGCAATTTAAAGACTGTCTTCTACTTTCATCATATGCGTAGAAAAGGAAAAAACAGTCTCCTCCTATTGTCAAAAACAGTCCAGTCCCTGCACAGCCAAATACTAATGGCTTTAAGTTAGCCCAAAATGGGACTGTCACACCAACAGTTTAATATCTGGTGACAAAGGCTGTCTGGTTTCTAAGTACATATCTTACAAGTCCATTTCAATACCAAGGGATTTATTCATAGTTTTATATAGTCACTCATAAAGAATCACAGGCAAAAAACAATTTTTAGTATACACAAACGAGTGATTAGGGGCACAGACTACATTGGGAGTTATGGATGCAGTACCTTTGAAAAAAACAGGCCCTAGGTGTCTCAAGTTGACCCCCAAAAACTGAAACATCTAAAATTAGTAATACTTTTGAAAATGTAGGTCTAAGAAATTGTGACCTAAATTGTAATGCAAAAACAGGTCCCAGAGGCGAAATTTCAGCTGTTATACTGATCCACTGTGCAACTGCAATCCTTTCTCATAATTAAAAAAATATGGAGCTGGTAGGGACATTATAAATGTTTTGAAATTGTAACAGAAAAACAAATCTTCATCCTCCTCCTGCCCCACCCACCCACACCACTTTTCTCCAGCTCCAGTTGGTTAGAAAATTGCAAACGTCCCCCTGCCCCCGAAAAAAGGGGTGAGGTGAATTTCACAAAAAATTCTGTAAGATTGGAAGGGGGGCTGTTTTTCCAACCAGTTCTAGCTAAACACTTCATGCCTGAAAAAACTAGAATCCAATAAAATATACAAGACTCAGCAAATGGAAAATTAATCTAAGCTACTACTATGCATATATAACTAACAACAGAAACCCTCCATAAAAAGGAACATAGCTTTAAATTATTTTTTCCTCAATTTTTTAATGTAAGCAGCAATTAAATTTATTTTGCTTTCACCACAAATTTATTTGGGGAAAAAAGGCCAAATGGCTAATTCAAACTAAAGTAAAATAAAAATATTTAAACCATCACAGAACAAACAACTGAAGCAGCTCTCTCAGGGAAATGGCTGTTATTCTAAACCACGGATTGCTACTGTCACTTCAAGAGCTGCTATGCTTCTCTGGAAAAAAAAAACTGTTTCTAAAGAGGACATTTTTCAGCTCTGCTCACTGTATAATTTATGCACCTCTCTTTGGCTATGTCCTTGTTACTTAGGATATTTAATTACTAAATAAAAATAAAATAAAATAAAAGCCAGAATTTCTCTCTTAGGCTTTCACTTAGCTCCTGCTGCTCATTCCCTACATGAGGTGAGGGAGCAAAGATCCTATTTTTCATGCAAAGGCACCTAGTAGTAAAGAACAAGGGAAGAAAAATATAGAAAATATGATACAGAAGAATTGTTTTCTAAGTGTAATATTTGTCAAGAGGCATCAAACTATCAGCTATTACAGCCAACTAAACTGGTGTTTTCTCCCACCATGGGAAGATGGGGGCAGGGGGCGAGAGAACACTGTGGTAAATCTAGAGGGCAAAGTACAGCAAGATGCAGTGTACACTCATCATTTCCATCACATATCCCAAACCTTCCAATGAACAGGTATTTCAAGGGGATCTGGGCACCTAACTCCCATCAGTCTCCTTTGAAAACCCCAGCCAGAGTTCCCAGCAGGCTACTTCACTCTGTTCACTTTTCAAACACTGCTCTGCTATGTAACAATGAAGTAAAAAGGGTACCATGGAGAAAAAGAGATGTCCCTTGACCCAACACTCTCCCCTTCTGACTGTTTTCTCTGAAGTGAGCTAAAACTACAGTAATAAAATTAATAGACATGTTCTTCTGTTATTGCTAATAAGACTATTGTAATGAACTGAGTAGTGTGTATGCTTACCTCTCAGCTACTGGATAGGATCGGGCTCACGCTGCTAATAGCAAAAAGAGAATGTATTTTTACTTCTCGTGGTGGGGGCCTGAGATTTTGGAGCAGGCAGATTCAACTTCCTGCTGTCACTGTGAAATTCCATGTAGTCATGGTGTACAGCATAATGACAACCATGAATCAGCCCAAAATTTGTTACAGTCCTAACCCTGATTAACAAGTACCTGAGAAACATTTACATTTGTGTTAGAGTTGGTATCCTCCATAGGCTGCTGAAACAGAAGGGACACCTGATCACAAACGTTTCAGTGAGTCTGATATTATTAATATATTATATTAATTACATTATTATTATATATTATTAAGCACTTACATTGCCATAGTGCCTAAAGCCCAACCAAGCTGGGCCCCCATTGTGGATGGCATTGTACAATCATTTCATAAATAACAGTCCCTGCTCCAAACAGCTTACAGTCTACAAGACAAGACATAACAGGCTGATGTTCCATCTAGGAAAAAAAAAACAGTGGTAAACAAAACCGGGGAAGCATAGACCACACAGCTCATTATTATATAAATGACCTCATTCACTGTAAATGCTGAGTTGCATGGTTACTATTGTAACAGTAGAAACACTACCCATTACTTTTTAAAGTGTTAATACAGTAAACTGCAGCTACAGTAGGGATTTTGTCTATGATGTAGAATCATACTACATTTTATTAATACACTAGTGCTGAAAATAATAATGAGCTAACATAGGCAGGTTTTGCAACACAGGGAGACACTTTTTATTATTATTTTTAACACAACAGAGGGTGGGGGTGGGAGCCTTGAGAGTAAAGGAAGTAGCCTGTGTTTGTTGTAATGAAAGGTAAAGAAAGAACAAAGGGACTTCTGACCCCAGGCGTAACCAAAAATAAAAGAGATAATGTGCTTCTTCATCCACACAACTGCTGACTCTGTACTCACTTATTCACTTTACATATTGTTCAGAAACATAATGGAGTTAGGTAACTGCTTTTTTTTTTTTGATAGGCGGAGGGTGGATTTTTGCCATGTTATTTATCAGCTGGGAAATATTTCCTGACACACTGTATTTTGACAGACTTGCTCAGTTTTGACCCAGCCTTTGATAATTACACAACAACAAAGCTGATGATTATGAATAATTTCTGTTTGCTGCTTACACTATGACTATTCCAAAGTTTTCTTGATAGCAGCAGTTGAGTCATTTCAGATACTATTTAATTTTACAAACATCTTACTACATTTTTTTTTGTTTGTGTTTGGTTTGTCTTAATCTAGACACATGGATAGATTTTAGTGTTTGTGAAAATGACTAACTAGTGACTACTTATACCATAAGCAGATGTTGTGCATGCCTTCTCACATGCTGTAGCTCTGCAGTACACCTCACTCCTGATCTTTAACACCCTCTGCTGTTCCACTCCGAAGTAGAGAGGCCTACATTTTCAAACAGGAGCGATGATTTTGGATGCCTCTATTCTTGGGTGTCCAACTTGAGACAATCTAATTGTCAGAAGATGGGTACTCAACACTTTCTGAAAGTCACACTCCTTTAAGGTGCCGGTTCACAGAACTGGCCTTGGATTCAAAAGAAAGGAACTAAAGTTTAAGAACAGAAGAAAATTAAATATATTATAGTAGAGCATCTGCTCTACTTATAGTTAAGGTTGAATGTTGTTTTCTGTGATCTAAAGTCCACATGCTTACTCAGACTGTCTTGAAATGTGCTGTCCCTCAGAGGCATTGGGTAATGTTAATGCTCCAAATTTGGGGTCATTTGAATAAAGGCTTCCCAAGATACCACCTGCCACCCCCCCCCCCCAATCAACTATTTACAAAATCACCTGGTTCTAACTTCTTTTTTGCACACACCTGGAGCCCAAATTATGTCTCTAATCCTCCTCAAACTGATCTCAGACACTCAAGATTTATCTCTGCTAGTGTATGGTACATGGTGCCTCTTTGAGAAACCAATATGGCAGCAGTTATTAAATGTACAAAGTATAACTCTAGGCTGTCACGAGCTAAACTGATGTTGCATGTGCATATTTTGCTCTTATACACAAAACCAGGGCTTTGTTAACAGCTAGAGGATTCATACATAGACTTATCACAAAACTTGGGTGGCTCAAAGTGATATGCTGTAGTCACTGAACCTCAGTTGCACCTGTGCACTGTGAGGCTGAGGCCTAACCTTGGCAGCTTGCAGAGAATGTGTGTGGTGTGGTCTTTGCTTTCTGTCTGCATTGTGCAGGGAGATTTACACGGAGACCAAAACATCTGGTGTAAGAGCACGATTTTAAAGTGCTCTAAAATACACTTGCAGACTCTGATTTTACTTTACAAGTATTATCAAGGTAATTAGCATTAAACAAACAGGGGGAAGATGAAAGACTTGAGTAAGCAGTTGGATAATGTCATCATGACCTGTGTTCCTCCTAAGCTGTGCAGTCAGGTAGCTGCACAAGAGTCAATCAAGTGCTGCACACTTGATTAACAGAGCCCCGCACATCTGCTGGCATGTGTTCAAGTGCCCTTCCCCATGTCTCCCCCCCACCCATGTATCCCCTCTCCACAGAGTGAGGGTGTGGAGATAGGGCTCTGGAGTAGGGCAGAGCTGCTGCGGTCTGAACAACACAACAAGCCTTCTGGTGAGTGCCTTAAAGAGACAGCATATGATGTCTCATAGACTTCCCCAGCAGCCAGCACACACACAAACTGTCTCTGTGTCTCTCTCCCTCACGCACACACATAGAAACCCTCAGTCTTTGTCTCTCTCTCACACACCCTCTGTCTCTGTGTCTCACACACAACTGTCTGTTTCACACTGACCGCCCAACGCATACTTGTGTTGTTGTTGTTACTTCTTGGTATTTCCTCTATAATTTTATTCTTTCAAAGTGTGTTATTTTAGTTTTTTGACTAGTCTATACATTTCATAATTTTATTTCTCTCTTATGCTTAAAATTTAGTTCTTTGAGTAGCGAGTTCTAAAATGCCTAACCTGTCCTGGCTGGAGTAATTATCCCTATGGTAACTTTTAAAAAATATACATTATATCTAGTTGTTTTTGTTTCTACTGGTGGCGCACGTTACCTTGATATTGGTGCGCCTAAAAAAATTAATTTCACACATGGATGGAAAAAAAATAGAGGGACCATTGATCAGTCCTTCATTCCTGATCAGTGACATACTCGGGGACACTGGAGCCATCTGTGCTCTCCCTCACTCCCCTACAAATATCTTCCATTACCCACAATTCCTCCTCATAGCTGCTTAACCAGGCCATGAGAGGGCACTCCAGGGTTCCTCTTCCCTTCACTTTTCCCCAGTCATGGGAAGGAGCCCAGAACTGCCCACCTTCCACAAGCTGCATCCAGCAGCAGGAAAGGGACTCAAGGCATCACCTTTCCCCTTGATGATACTGCTTCTAGGGAGAAAGAGGAGGAGAGTGTTGCAGGAACAACTCTGCAGTGCGCAATGTAGGGGAGATTTCAGCTCTGCCTCCGGCCCCCCCAAACTTTCTCACATCCATACCTCCTCCTGCTTAAAAATATCCCCTTTACACAGTGTTAAGACGAGGATGGGTAGCTGGGAACCAGCATGTTCCATGCATGGCACAGGCAAACAATGCTGAGATGAGGTGAAGAGCTGAAAGCAAGCATGCTCAGTGGATGGTACAGCATACATTGCAGAGATCAGGTTGAGAAACATTTTTAGTGCATGGCATGCTACACAGCACTGAGATCGTAGCTGGGAGATGAGAACAGACATGCTTGGAGAAGCAAGCATCAAGCACACCACGCAGACTTGAGTGTTGAGCTAAGAACACACATATTCAGTGCATAGCGAAGTCCCACAAGCACTGATATCATGGGAGGGGATGAGAACACACTCAGAGATGAATGGAGCAATTCACAGCCCTCAGAGCTATTGTTTCAGACATTATTAATCGCGATGGAGTGCTCTCATTCAGATGAGAACATCTCAGTGTGATGACTGGGCCACCTCACACCTCTGTGAGCCTCCTATGCTGCAGATGGATGTGTAAGGCGCCTTCCCCATACACTAGACCGAAATTTGGAGTAGGGACTCAGTTTCCTGGGACTAGGGACTTCTTCCCCTCTTTGCCTCATGCTGGTACATGTACTCCTCACAGCCCTACCACCTTCCCATGGTCCCTCCAAGCTCACATGGGGCATAGAATGGCAAGGAGGAGGGTGGAGCTGATTGCGGGGGACAGAGGCAATCAGACCAATGGGCATGACGACGGAAACGTTGGAGGAGCTGGACAGTGTTGGAGCAGTGGTGAGGGATGTCATGTAATTAGGATATGCTTTGTACAAAGTATGCCTTGTGAGGTGTCATTCTAAAAGTCTTGATCTACTAGATATTAATATCTTGTTGGATTGTATGTGCTACCCTCATATGTGACATTATGAAGGTTGGTTATGTATGTGTTACCAAAATGTGTTATGAGGGTGACAGCAACCCACAAGCAGCCTTTCAGGTTCAACAGTGAAAAGGCCAAACAATGTTAATAGCTTATTGGGGAAATGAACACAAGCATGAGGATTACCCCAGGAACTGTGTACAAACCTGGAGACAGCACTACACAATGGAAACTATTTGACCCGGGTCACAGCAAAAGAGCTTTCCAGCAAGTGGGAAGAAGACATAAAAGTGGGGAAATGACATCATGAGGGTACCTCAGTCTACCTACACCGTCACACCTGGAAACTCCTGAGAAATAAGGACTGAACTGTGGGATGTGATGGTCCCACACTAGATGGATTTTTAGCTGGTGTATGAAAAGCTGGGAAAGCCAAGGCAGTTTGTGCCTTAAGAATCTACCAGCCTGTTTATCACTCAGGGTGAAAATTTCCGACTTTATATCCTACCTATCTAGTGTGTTAAGTTCAGTTTGCAGATTTGTTTATTTACTAAGGTAATTTGCTTTGACCTATTTGCTAACACTTATAATCACTTAAAATCTCTCTTTTGTAGTTAATAAACTTGTTTTTGTTTTGTCTAAAACCAGTGTGGAAATTATAACTTGAGGCATCTCTCTCTCCACATTGAGGGAGGGAGTGAATTTTATGAGCTCACGCTATACAGTTATCTGTGCAACGCAAGACGGTATAATTTTAGGTTTATACTCGGGGGGGAGGGTGCCTTAGCAACTGGGAGGTGCCTTAGCTACGCCTTCCCAAGCAAAGCTGATCTCAACAGCTGTGTGTAAAGCTGCAGCTGGGTGTGTCCCTATCTGTGTGAATGCTGATGAAAGAGCAAGCTTGGAGAGCTTGGCAATTTATCATGGCAACACAGTGTGAGAAGGAGCCCAGGCTGGTGGGTCAGGCGGGCTCAGTGGTACCTCAATCCCAGATGGCACCCCGAAGGCGGGGAACCTGTCACAGGGGACTCTTAGCACTAAGGGAAAAATTGAGGTGTTGGAGCAGTGCAGGGAAGAGTAGGGTGGAAAGGAGTAGGTCAGAGTTGCGCAATGGCAGATGTTGGGGGGCTTAGCTCTGTGCCCCAAAACCCCATAGCCATGCTCCCCAATGTCTGTCTCCCTGCCTTCAAAAATATCCTCATTTACTCCATGCTACTCCCTGCATCTTCTTCCCAGCTCCTGAATTTACAGATCCCATTCTAACACCCGCCTCTCTAAGGGCGGGTGGGCTGAAGACAGAACAAGGCTGCGCCAGACAGATGGAGACAGAAAACAAAGAGATAATGCAGGGGCAATGAAGCAACTACAGCATCCAGTGCATTCTGCGGTTAGGGTATCACTACCAAGGAACCAGAGACAGTGGAGGTGAGGTGCTGGGATGTGGTATATAACGATTCTGAGAAATTGTTTTTAAATAGCAAAGGAAATTAAACATCCAAAACATTTTAAAATACAGAGTTAAGGGTGCCTGTGGTGGTGCCTTGTGCCCTTTCAGAATATTTATTTCAGTTGCACTCAAGCCTTTAATGTCCCCTCTTCCGTCAATAAGCCAGGTGTAGATAGCTCCTGTTTGCTACATCTGACCTAACCTCATGTTCTGCCTTAGGAAAGAGAGGGAGTTAGACTTCGTCTTAAAATGATTGTGTGCTCCATTCCCAGAGTGCTGCGTAGCTTCTGTAAGAGTACAGTGTTAGTATGCATGTTACTGGTGTCACAAGGCATTGCTCAAAGAGGGCACAGTTAAGGTTGTGTTGCAGGGGTGACTTGTTCCTTAATTTGCATTTGCTATTTTCAGATGTTTAAAGTAATTCAAACTTAACTCCTGATATCCTAGTTTTTAGTTTTGAATGTAGCTGAATGAGGCACTATTGAGCAAACAACTGTTGTTAAAGTTTTGGGGCATGGAATATTTTCTAGCTCAATCACAAGCTATTGTGTTTGATGCAAGAATCAACGGACATAGATCTACTGCCTGTTTTGCAGGAGATCAGAAAAGGAGGATCATAATGATCTATTCTGCCTTTTGCATCTATTAATATTAACCTCAGACTCCAGAAAACATATATTGGGCCAGAATTTCAGCTGATTTAAATTGGTGTAGTTCCACTGCCATTGATGGAACTATACTGATTTACAGCAGCTTAGGATCCAGTCTCTGATGTGCAATATTGTTCACAGGATTACTCTTCAAGATTTGCTGTGGAGCTCACTCCTTCAAGGTACTGCGCATCATGGAAGGGGATAGAGGACAATCAGCATCTTGTTGGAGATTCTCAGGAACTCAGAAGATCATGAACTTTAGGCAATTAATTTTACAATGCCTGGCATGGACATGAAAAAGGTCCCAGCTAAGATCACAAAAATATCCCACACTTACCTTTTTTAATCTATACTATACACACTTCTAAACTGTAGAAGAAGAGGGATTGGATGGTACAAGATATTGGTAATGGGATACGAAGTCTTTCATCTCTAGGTCACTGGCTCAATTCCAGCCAGTTCAGCAAGGACTGAAAGTCATTACCTTCTAACTGCTATTTGATGGTCTCTGTGAAAAGTTTTGTTGGTAACAAAGTTCCCAAATAGCACAAACATCTTAATGGACAATTTGAGTAATGTTGTATCTGTACATTCTGGGCCATAACCTCAGCTGACAAAAATGGATGTAGATCCTCTGAAGTTAATGGAGCTATGACAATTTACATCAGCTCAGCATCTGGCCCACAATCTTTATTGCCCATTTCCTATGCTGTATGCCTTCTGTTTTGCAAATAGCATTAATAAATGCTTTAACTATAATTCTCTTTGACAGCATCCTATTTAAGGGAACACCCTTTCAAAATGTCTATTGGAGAGATGATATCTTAAAAAGTGCACATGGATGGAGCTGTCTGTCCTCGCTAGCCAAGCAAAAAGGAAAGGATGTGAAACACAAACCCCAGAGCACAGCAAAGCACTTGTCACATTCCATAGTAAGTCAGGGAGCATATACCACAGGGCTGCAACCTTTGGAGCCCCTCAGTGTCTCAAACTGCTTTATGGACAAGTCCTGGACAGATATGATATCTGAGAGTGCAGCCTGTTACAGCACTGGAAGATGGCTATTTCTACTTAGCCTTTTGGCTCTGGTAAAACCTAATATCCGATATGTCCTCTATGTGAGGACTACAGGCTGCATTTTCACAGGGACAAATTATGATCTAATGCATTTTCTATGGCAATTTCCACGGTCTAATATTCAAGCTCCTAGTGGGCAAGCGCCCACCTTTACATAAATTGTCATCATGATTCATAAGCTTGGCTCGGGTCCTGAAAACCCTGGTGTACATCCCTAGTTTTACTCATGCGATTGAAGTTATGCCCATAGTTCCACAGAGGTAACAGTTTCATGCAGTTTAAGGCCAAAAGGGCCCTAATCATCTAGTTTGACCTGCTGTACATCACAGGCATTACATTTCACCCTAAGACCCCTATATTGAGTCTAATTTCTTGAGTTGAACACACACATTTCAGTCCACAGGAGACTAAACTATTGTGTGCCACAGGTAGGGAATAGTAAGGACTGAGGTGCACCAACACCCATGGCCTCTGCAAGGAAAGGGAATTCATTCAGTGAGATATGCCGATACTTCTAGCAGGCAATCTATGCTGCAAACAGAAAAAGGAAAAAAAAGTCTCTGCCAATCTGACCTGGAGGAAGAGTCCAGTACAGATAAGCATTTGCAGGACTGGGGCCTTTGCAGCCTAACTGAGGCCAAGGATCGAATGCTCTTCCCAGACTAAAGCTGCACTCCTCTCCCCCCCCGCAAGTCCTAGAGATGATCCACTCCAGGGTTGGGTTGAGGAACATTGGCAGGACAGTTTGAGGAAGCTTGAACTTACCCTGTGTTCTCTATCTTCTGTACATAAACAGAAGATTCAGTTTTCACATACTATCAATCCAGCTCCTTTAATTAGCACTAATAGAGAGAGAGAGACAGAGACACACATACACAAACACACACAAATCACAGATCACCAATTTCAAGTCTACTGTGCACCTGAACTGGGGAATTGGTCTCTCTATGCAGGTGCATTTTTCAAATATACAACTACAGTACAAGACCAATCCCTAGATAACTGCTCGCTCGGGCCATTAAGGGAGTTGCCAGCAACATGATTAGACCATGTAAAAATCCAGAAAAAAAATGTTATTTTAAATGTACATCACAAAAGAGCTTGCTTTTGCCAGGTTTTAACTGTTTTATCATTTACCAATCAAACTCATCAAAAACCTAGCACACCAAACAAAGTAGTCTGAAAGGCACACATTTGTTTCACATAGCTCCAAAACTTTCAGTTTCACTGAAGAGGAAACCATTTCTCCTTTTTGATGACCATGCCCACAGATTCTGGACCTGGTATTGGAAGCCAGTAGACCTAGGATAATGTCTCTGATACTGGAAGGACGATGAGGAGGGAACCTTTCCTCTTCAGGCCCTCCCATTCCAGTTGCAGGAAGCCAACAGATCAAACAATAGACTTGATGTACTTCATTTCCTCCAGTGTTTCATCTGTTCTGTGGGTGAAGAGAAGCTCCCTTTTGAATACATCAGCCTCTCAGCATTAGTCTGAACTTCAGGCGAAAAGGCCCATTTACTTGAGAAATGGTTGATGCCCCCATCCAAGCCAAAGTCTGAAGCATCACGTGTGTTCGGACACTACAAATCCATCAGCCACTAGTTCCTTTGCTATCTGTTTCTGCTCTTCAGGAAAACAGGTAGGGAAGAGGGATCATTCACTCCCCAAAAGATGGAATTGGTATTTCACCATAAATGCTTGGTATTTGGCCTCGGTGATGCCTAAGCAACCATCTGATAACAGCTAGACAGGGGGTTATACTTACTGCTCTGTTTGGCTAATGACTGCACACACAGCTAGTCTGTGCTAAAGCATCCTATTATTTTAGTTAGCCCATCCTCCTTCCCCTCCCTGTTTCATCCACTGCTGATGTCTTGTCTCAGACAAGGACTGAGATTTATTATATGTTCGTATAGTACCTAACACAATAGGACACCAAATTGCATGAGGCATCTAGGTGCTACGGCAAGACAAATGTTAAACCAACAACAACAATGGAGGAACAGACCTTTCTGCCCCACAAAAGCCAATCTTTTTGGGTGTCTTCGATGGGAAGGTCTGACCTATCTGAGAGCTCTTCATACTTTCATTGACTTGTGGCATTACCAATGAACTGGGAGTAAGATGAATTAAAAAAATACCGAAGACCCCATGACACCAAGTGCAGATGAGCCACCTTGTAAATCAAAAATCAGCAGCCCATCACTAAAGAGATTTTCTCTTTGTCCTTGGCCTCTAGAATGTCAAATACCAAGCACATACTCTCCTGGGCCATCACACTTCACAGTTCTAGCACCTTTTCTGTAGGGTCCAAGGGCTCCCAAAATTGTGAAAACAAGAAACAGATATGGCCAGGGGACATTGTTCTGAGGGGAAGTTGGGAAGGAGGCAGCCACTTCCTGCTCCTCGGGAATGGGTGGTTCCATGTCTCCAACCCTTTCCTCCTCATTTGATCCAGCCAGGTGACCATGAATTCTGGACAAAGCAGGAGACAATGTGGGAACTGGCAGGGGTGGAGAAAATGGAGATAAACACCTTTGTTGTACAAAAAGAAGCAGAACTGTGGGGGGGAGTGGCAGGCTTCACAGCTGTATTTTACGATTCCCTGAGTATCAAATTTAAAGGGAGGCCCCTGAGAATAAGGCCACAAAATCCTCAAGCTCTAAAGGGAGGGCAAGGGAAAGGAGCCCATGGCAGATTATCAACTTGACTGGAGAAGGCTCTCAGTAAGAGTTCCTCATAGATGCACTGGGAAAACGTGAGCCCCAATTTCTCAAAGCACCCCTGCTGCTCAGAGTTTTCCCAGTGAGCCTTCAAGCCCACCTCAGGCAGTATCAGGGATGACCAAGAGTAAGAAGCTGATTCAGTGCTGGATCCAATGACCAGGCCTATAAGACTCTCTCCTTATGAAGCTCAGGTCTTCTATTGCCAATAGGTGTGGGCTAAGGTAGGAAGACCCCACATGCCAAGCAGTAATTCAGGGAATGGGTTTCTCCCAGGTAGGACAAACAGTGGGTTTCTACTTCTACTTCCATGAACACACAGTAATACTATGCAGACCACTGAAATCTTCTCTTATCTGAATCCTTGGGAGACAGATTGGCCGTAATGCACTTGCCCTGGGTAAGAGCCAAGCTGAAAACTAATCATGTAATGGGACAGGAGTTGAAGGACAACAGTGGCTTTAGATATCGATGTTTATTAATAACAACAACTACCTAATCACCACCATATAATATGAGAGGAAAATTTGTGTATGAAACTCCAGAAATAGTTCTGGACACACAGAGAAGGTCCCACAAATAGGGGAGGAACTGAGATGGATAGGATCACAAGACTCCAAACGTTCAGTGCTACAATAAGGTATTCTAGCAGTTATTGAATACCTTATTCAATAAGGTACTTATTTCCTTTCCAGTTCGTAAGTGGAACTGCTTTCCAGTGGGTTCCCAAAGTTCGGTGGCAATGGGGTTTGCATCCAAAGTGGCAATGTGCAGAAGCCATCTCAGAGAAAAAAGTGGCTTTATCTGGGTTTTGTTTTATTATCAGGACATCAGCTAAGAGAAAATTTGACTTTAACAAGAAAAGCAAGGACGGTCTTGCATTAAGGCAACGGCCTGGAACTCAAGAGATCTGAGATTCTGCCACAGATCCCCTGCATGACCCTGGGCAAATCACTTAAGCCCTCTGAGCTTTGATCCTTATCTGTAAAACAGCAATAACACTCTGTCACTAACATAGTGTGATGATAAATTCATTCATGGCTGTGAGCTGCATGATGATCGTTGTAGAAAAGCCTATAAAGAAATGTACCATACAGACATTAAAAATAACTTGGCTCTTTAAGATGTATCTTATTATCCACTTCTCCTAGCCCTACAGTATGTGATGCCCAAGTGGCAGTGAAGATGCCCCTCTGCATCTTGGAGGATATCACACTATCCTTTCTACTCTAGCCAGAAGAGGGAACATGAGGAAAAAAACTCTATTGATGTTTCAAATATCAGCACCTTTCAGCACACCACCACCCCCTATAGTATCAGTACTATTTATCCTGTAAAGTAAACACACAAAAGAGAGCAATACACAAAAGAGAGCAAAAAACTTCCCTATCTGGGCAAAATCATTTCAGTGAGGGAAGAAAATCACAATCCCTTCCTCTTCAAATTATTAAATAGAGCTTTCATCTTAGTCTGTCCAGTGTCCATTGTCAGATCTGAGTCATGCAAATGTACAGCACCAGTAAGCAGCAACTTCAGGCCTTTCAGAGGCTGAGCAGGAGGTGTCTGGTGCTGCAGGAAGAGGAATGATCCTTCCTGAACTCATCAAGTCTTCTGTGTCACATTGCTACAGAATGAACAGCAGCCTCAGTGAGCTGGAGTCACCTTGTTGCTTATGTGTATTAATGAGGTCAGGGGCTGACAGAGACTGTTTGCTGTACATGGAAGCCAGATGCAAGACTACTCAACTGCCAGAGGCTGAATGGTCTGATTTCACTCCTATTGGTATTATTGTATTTCTTACAAATAGCTCATTAAAGCCATTATCAATTGTTAGCACAGTAGCCTGAATATCCATAAAACACATTAATAGGCATAAGGCATATGCATAATAAATATCTTGATTCCCCCTGAGACACTGCTGTAGTTGAAGAACATGACATTAAAAGGCAAGGGGAACTTGGGTCTAGTTACCTAATCTCCCAAAATATTTATCCAGTTCTCTGTCATTGTAAGTTGTACTGAGACTTGAGTGTGTACATGGACTTTCCACATGGCGGGAGTGGAAACTGGCAGGATTGCAAAAACAGACTTTATAAGTCTCTTTCATATGCATTTCAAACAATATATTTACTTATGTACAAAGTGTACTGTGAAATCCTGTCCCCCCCCCCATGAGAAAGTGGTGGAATCTCCTTCCTTAGAGGTTTTTAAGGTCAGGCTTGACAAAGCCCTGGCTGGGATGATTTAGTTGGGGATTGGTCCTGCTTTGAGCAGGGAGTTGGACTAGATGACCTCCTGAGGTCCCCTCCAACCCTGATATTCTATGATTCAAAGTCAATGGCCAAATTCCCAATTATATCAATGGAGCCAGGATACCACCCAAAGTTTTCCAACAGGCTTGGCGCTTACCTAATCACCGCTGATCTGGGGAAGGAGGATTGAAAATACTGTATATAGCCCAATACTGTAATTTTCATATCATTATGGAGATGTGGTGGAGTGACCAGATGTCCCGGTTTTATAGGGACAGTCCTGATATTTGAGTTTTTTTCTTATATAGGTATCTATTACCCCCCATCCCTGTCCTGATTTTTCACACTTGCTATCTGGTCACCCTAAGGCAGGGGTGGGCAAACTACAGCCCCTCAGGGCTTTGGATCCAGCCCGTGGGATTGCCACCCCTGTGGCCCCGCACTGCTCCCAGAAGTGGCCAGCACCACGTCCCTGCGGCCCCTGGGGGGAAGAAGGGGCGGGGCGCAGAGGGCTCCACGTGCTGCCCTCGCCTGCAGGCACCAGCAGCTCCCATTGGCCAGGAACAGGTAACCGCAACCAATGGGAGCTTCGGGGGAGGCACCCACAGGCAAGGGTAGTGCACGGATCCCTCTGCTCCTCCTCCCCCAGGGGCTGCAGGGACATGGTGGCAGCCACTTCCGGGAGCGGCATGGGGCCAGGGCAGGCACGGAGCCTGCCCTGGCCCCGGTGCGCACTGCTGCCACCCCAGAACAGCTCCAGGTAAGCAGCGCCAGGCCGGAGCCCTCACCCCAAATGCCTCCTGCACTCCTCACTCCAACTCCCTGCCCTGAGCCCCCACTGCACCTTGCCTGCACCCCAACCTGCTGCCAACCCTGCACCTCGACCCCCTGCCGCACCCCGCACCCCTAGTCTGTCCCATTTGCTTGCCCTGAGCCCCCTCGTACATCCCGCACTCCCTCCCGCACCCCAACCCCCTGCCCCAGCCCTACATTCATGGCTCTGCATGCAATATCCCCACCCAGATATGACCCTCGGGTCAAAAAGTTTGCCCACCCCTGCCCTGAGGTGTGGTGACAGCAGCTAGTTAATCTCCCATCCCACTCTAAAGTAAAGTGATCTTGACCCCTTTTGCCACATTTTACAACAACATTTAACTATTCTATCTGAAAATTGATATACATGGCTCTGTGCTACAGCAGATTTTTTCTCAGAAAATGAAGGCAGATTGCATTAGGTGCTTCCAATGTTCAACTGTTCTCATTTAAAAATAAAAATCTAAAACTATTTTATCCTCTCCTAACTCAAGACTGCTAAACTAGACAGTCTAAATTGTTCAGCTGGACTAACTGAAGAGGAATGACTGATTAATTTGTGGGCACAGGAGATGGGGCTAGATATGAAAAGAGGAAGAAATGCAGCCTTCTGTATATGTACCTTCTTTTAAAGTCTACATTGATCCCCTTCTCACATTAAAATGTGTGCATGAGTCTGCTTCTGACACCAGAATATGCACCCCATGCTTATTTTAAAATCCATTCTCTCCAGATGAGTGACATAATTAAATGCACAAGTCAGATCTATCTAAAGCTACAGATTCTTATGGGATCTTGCAGACTTGGTAAATTCCACAGCATTTACAAGCCCTGCATGGACTCCGGTCTATACAGAGCCAATAAAAGGATAAATTGTCATGAACAGAGTATTTTTTAGCAATTTATTAACATTAAAAAACATCTAAAAATTCCCAGGCTAATGATTTAATTAGGGTGAAGTTATTATAGATTATCAGGGTTGAGAGGGACCTCAGGAGGCCATCTAGTTCAATCCCCTGCCCAAAGCAGGACCAATCCCCACACAGATTTTTACCCCAGTTCTCTAAATGGCCCTTTCAAGTAAAGTTGAAGGAACAAACTAAGTCACTTCAAGGGAAAGAAAAACAAACAAACCAAAAACAACCCCAACTCTTATTAGGAGAACAATATAATTTTATTTCAGAAAGGAAGGAACACACATCACTAGTAACACACAAACACAACTTTAGAAACCCTGGAAATTAAAAGTTGAAAAACACCTAAGTATGGAATTACACATTGCAGTTATCCAAATTGCTTTGGCTCTGGCCCTCTACCGCTGCTTTGACAACAGCCATAAACTTGAAATAGTGTGCACTGCTAACATTAGAGTAAGTTTATCAGTGGCTTTTAAAACTAAAACCACAAGACTACAATACATTTAGTTTTAGTATGACAGCACACTGTCATCTTATTGAAACCAAACTCCACCTGTACTTCCATCATAAACGCACATACCTCCTGGCTTTTTAAAGCTTATACTTGGTACACAGAAATATAGGTGTAATGATTGTCCACTTTGTGAATCAAACAAGATTGTACTGGAAAAGTGTGTTGCACTGAGTCCCAAAGGTACACATAGCTCCAAATATGTATGTTATTAAACATATTCCTACCTTATTTATAAACACAAATCCCCCCTAAGCCTAGAAAATTTAATTACAGGAATTTCACGTTACAAGCACAGTGGTAGCAGGTGGTGAAGAATACTGGAAACAAATGCCATGCATTTCAGAATGTATTACAGTATTGCATTCTTCATACAAATGCTAGAAATACAGTGGTTCCTCCAAATTTAAGGTATCAGCAGTCTTATGAAAACTCACTTTGAAACTTTGTGAACCCATTCATGTTTATTCATGCAATAGAAGGGCTATTGCAAATTAGGTCCAAAGGATATGCCAGGGGATGGGGGATGTATCGGAAGTTGGTGGTAGCACAGTGATACAGTTAAGGTTATTCAGGTGACCTTCTGTGTACATGTTTACACTTCCAAATGTATGGGGGGAGTTTTTGTTTGTTTTAGTTCTTGTGTGGAACCTTAACTTTTTATTTACAAGCTCATGTTTGTAAAGACAACATATAAAGATGGGATCTTCAGAAGTGCTTAGTGTTGGACTGACTCTCTTCTTATTGAAGTCAATGGGAGTTTTATTATTCACACCAATGAAAAACGAAAGTAGGCCAATGCTGAGTACTTTTGAAAAACATCAGCTGTTTTGAAAAAACACCACTCTCATAGGTTTTATTCCTAAAGTGTTCTTTATTCTCCAACCTATATTCTAGGTTAAAGCTTTTGACGGAAGGAATAAAGTAAATAGGTATTTTAACCACTTAATTATTTAAGCATCAAATTAAAGATGCAATTCTAACCATGTATGTGTGCTTGGTTCCTAGAATCAGCCAAACAAAATTGTTCAATCAAAGCAACAAAAAGAGGAAAGGGGAGATATATAAAAAACACACAATAAGGTCAATAACAGTGCAATGTACATTGTTTCATTTTAATCCTCTTCCACACACACACACACACACACACACACACACACACACACACACACACACACACAAACCTCCCACAAGGCAAAGCCCATTCCTGCTCCAATTTTGCCAGCGAGGTCAATAATAGGAGAATCAAACTCTTCACTGCAAATTACAGCTTTAATCTGTCTCGCCAATATCAATAAGAGAAGAACCAAACCCTTAGAATCCAACTGCCAGTGTTTCCGTTTTAGGGTACAGTAACTCCTCACTTAACATTGTAGTTATGTTCCTGAAAAATGCAACTTTAAGTGAAACGATGTTAAGTGAATCCAATTTCCCCATAAGAATGAATGTAAATGGGGGTGTTTAGGTTCCAGGGATTTTTTTCCCCCCCATACAGTACAGTACTATAGTTGGGAGGTGCCCTCCCCTTACCCCACACAGGCACAGCCCACTGGCACTGGAGACAATGAGGCAGGCAAGGAGGCTGAAGGTGCTGTAGGCTAGGAGAAGCACGTTGCACAGCAGCAGTTTCCCCTACTCTAGGGTGACCAGATAGCAACTGTAAAAAATCGGGACAAGGGGTGGGGTGGAGGGGAACAGGTGCCTATATAAGAAAAAACTCCCAAAATTGGGACTGCCCCTATAAAATCAGGACATCTGGTCACTCTACCTTACTCCACCCCTTCCCCAAACCCCCACCCTTAACCCGCCTCTTCTCCCCCCTCTTACTCCCCATGCTGAGTCCTCGCTCCTCCCTCCTGCCGACAGCAATCAGCTGGCTTGCAACATTCAGGGAGCAGGAGGAAGGAGCAAGGACTTGGCGCTCCCTCCTCTGCCTCCTGCCCATGGCAATCAGATGGTATGTGGCGTTCAGGATGCAGGGGAAGCCTCCCCGCTCCCTCTGGAACACCGCAAGCCAGCTGATTGCCACGGGCAGGAGGCAGGGGAAGGATGGGGAAAGCGCTGATCCGTGGGGACGGGAGGCATGGGGGGGATGAGGAGGGGCATAGGGAAGCTGATGGGGGGCTGCCAGCTGTGGACAAAGCAGGCAGCCAAACATTATAGCGGAGCATTGCACAACTTTCTATGGAGCATGTTCTGTAACTGAGCAGGGACATAAGATTGAAACAGTGTTAAGCGAGAGGATGTTAAGTGGGGAGTTACTGTATGTCTGTACAGCAGCTGGGAGGATGCTTTCCAGCACGGGTAGGCAGACACATGCTACCTCTTTTCAAGTCAATATGCTAAAAATAACAGTATGGTCATGGCAACATGGGCAGTAGTTCAGACTAGCTGCCCAAGTACACACCCAAGGGGTCAAGTGGGATTGTACTTGTGCAGCTAGCCCAAGCTGCCATCTCTGCCAATATGACCACACTGCTACTTTTATCACACTAGCTCGTGCAGAACTAGCGCACGTCTGCCTGTCCACACTCGCAGCTGCTAGGTAGACATACCCTAAGTGCTATCCGCATGCCAGACAGACAATCTAGCCCTCCCATTAAGAGCCACTGAACCACAATCTCGGTAACAGCTCTTTTCTACAGACCCAGGGTTCCAGAATAGAGACGCCTTCCTCTTGAAACTTATAGTGCTGCTTAAACAATGATGCTTCAGTAATTCCTCCCACCTATTTGATTTACCTTTCCCTGCCTCCAGACCAATCGAGGCCAGCCATGCAAAGCAAAAGCAGAACTTTAGACACACAGGCAGCAGAATAATATAAAGGAAAACTATTTTTCTATTTTAAAACACATTCTCAATGGACCCAAGAACAATTACACAAAAAAATCATTGTTCTACAAGGCTCCGTACCTTTAGGCACATTCAATCTAAATAAAGTTGTCAGTGGCATTAATTCAGAACAACTTCAAAAACAGTTACGTACAATCACAGAGACTAGAGATGATGGAGAAGATCCCTAACCTTCCCAAGCCAATGCAGGGTTTTTCCACAATATATTCTGAACAGTGCAATGTTTCTGAAAATCATCACTAAGCCTATCCCACAGATTCCATGGCAGTGAAACTCCATATGTCACATCAGAGATCAAAATGTCTGGGACCAATTAAATCGTTCACTTTAGATCTAATAAGCCTTGTGGAGAGGGAGCCCTTCACATCACACACTACTGACCAAACCCACTTATGACAAAGCTGAAACGGAATATAAAATAGTTTCTAAACACTCGGACCAACATAACATATTCCTAAATCCCAAAATATGACCCTCCACTCCAACCAGCCAGCCAGCCACCTTCTCCACTCCAGAGAGAAAGTGATGTTGGTGATAAAGTAGGTAGTGCTCTTCCCCTTGTGTTAGCAAGAAAATTATATCCCAGCAGAGATGCAGCCTTTTGGATGAGATGCATAGTATTGGAACGTTTGTGTTCATCACAGTTCACAGGACACTTTAAGCAAAGGGAGAATGCTAATTCAGTTGCTCTGGCCAAATACCAGTCTGGGACAGTGATATTCTGCCTAACTAGATTCCCCTTTCAAATAAAATTTAAAAAGGCATTTCTGTTCTAAACTGTTGTGCATTGCTGCTGTGAGCTCTTAAAACAGTCGCCATGCTTTTGTCCAGGAATGGCTGCATTTAAGTGGTGG
Organism: Gopherus flavomarginatus; assembly: GCF_025201925.1. Taxonomy (NCBI): domain Eukaryota; kingdom Metazoa; phylum Chordata; order Testudines; family Testudinidae; genus Gopherus; species Gopherus flavomarginatus. Next base: position 102,766,278 of record NC_066617.1, on the reverse strand, counting down.
GTGAATCAGTGGTTTTGTGGATAGTAAAGTGCCTTGGAATCCTTTTAGATAACAGGTGTCATAAGCATATGTTATATTCATATTAAACCAAAGTACTCCTAAATTAAGCCCCATGCCCCTCTTCTCCCCTCCCCCAACACACACACACACACACACACACACACACACACACACACACACACCAACTCACATGGACATGTAGATCCATGTGGAAGAAAGCCCTGTTCCAGTTTGGGGCAGGTGGGCGGGAGGAGTAATGCTCAGTAATTACATGTTGCATTACATTTACAAAGTGTAGTATAAGCACTATCTAATGAATCCCCAAATATGGCTTACAATTAGCTCAAGGTCACACAGTGTGTCCATGGCAGAAGTAGGATGAAAACGCTTAAGTTCCTGGCATCACAGCCTGTGATCAGTCCACTAGACCACAGTGATTCTTTAAAAAGAATATTTTGTATTAGTGGCATGAGGTAAGTGTGTTTGGAAGACAAATGTGGGAAGAGGACTGCCAAAGACCTGAGACCCCTAAACCAGGATGCATGTCTAGCTCACTCCTGACAAAGGATTAGTCCCAGGTACGCACTCTCTTCATCATTCTGTTCATTTGGTCAAAACCAGCACTCAGACATGAGCTTGCTTGAACCCCCTGCACCAGTGCCAACACCAACAGCTCAAGACATATTTGACATCAAAGGAGATAGTTGCTGCTGTGCAGTTTCTCTTTGCGATGCCATGAGCAACCTTTTCAAGTCTGCATATCCTACTAAAGTAAGGTAACTACAGAATTGGTATGAATTAAAAAAATAGGAACCTTCTAAATCACTACTAGCATCACAATATTTGGGAGCTCAGGGCAAATTAAATACTATTTGACTAATATTATCCTGAACACCATCCATCCTTACTACTAACTCACACAATTATGCACCTGCATGATATATAAAAGCACACACATATCACTTGCATACACAGACTGTATTGATATGACATCTCTCTCTCTCTCACACACACAGTCTATTTTAGTCTACTGTATTCACACTTATGTCAATAAACAGGCCAGTCTTTTAAATACTATCTACTGTATGCAGTACAACTTTAGGAGCAGGAAATCTAGCTCCAAAGCCATTACAAATTCTATATATCAAAACTACTTTTATGAGACCATTAACAGTTTATTTACTTGGGGGGCAGTGGCGAGGAAAAAAACCTCCTGAGCCCAATTATCTCAAAATTTATCCTCTCTCGTTCAGTTCTCTGATTAAACTAGCACACAGAAATATGGATCAGTTGCTTCAGATTTCAGTACAAAGCGCCTGATTCTAATCTCAATTACACCACTGTAAGTAAGGAGTAACTCAAATGAAGTCAGTTGAATCTCACTACTGTAAAAAACGATTCGAGAGGATAATCTGATTGTGAAGTGAAGAGTATGGGCCACAAAGGAAATGTGTCATCTAGAAGTCTCTAACCCTTTGGTTTTGATCCCTGGAGGTGGTTTTAGGAATTCAGCTCACCTAGAAGCCAGTCTGTCCCTCACCCATGTCATCCGGGGATGGATACAAAGCAGCTAGTCTCATTCACATTTGATTGCTTGAAAAGGAGAATTTTTCATCGCTAATACATTTCTGAGCTCTGCTTTCCACCAGCACAGACCAATGGACAATTCTATGCAGATTGAGGCAGGGAGGCAACCAATCAGAAGCTCTCATTACTGCAACATTGAGCCTTCTGGCTCCACCTCTTCCTTTACTCTTCAATGCAAGTCTTTTCAAAGCTGAAACTTAAAGATATCCTACAAGGTAGAAAAAGTGGTTTTGTGGTCTTCTTTATGATGTGTGATGGCATGAAAGGGTTGTAGATTTGTTTCTGTTTGCTCTCGAAGGCTCTTTTTCCTACTTGTTTTTGTCTGCCATGGAGCTCTGTGGATAGCAGGAGAACAAGTGCCACAAAAGACATCAAGAGAGACTGAAAGCTGGGCAACTGAGAAGGGAAAGTCTTTTTAGTCATAATTCTTATACTCTGTGGTGATATGGATTCTGGGAGATCCTTCAAGAAGCATCTCAGAGCTCAGCCTGCAAAGCTATCATTTGAGGGATGTCTTTACTGAGAGGAATGGCAGAGAGTCCTATCTAACTTGAAGAACTAACAAATGAGATGGTTTTGACTAGGGTTGCCAGGTGTCCGGTTTTCAACCGGCCCACCTGGTCGAAAAGGGACCCTGGTGGCTCCGGTCAACACTGCCGACCGGACAGTTAAAAGTGCAGTCGGCGGTGCTGCGGGTCTAATACAGGCTAGTTCCCTACCTGTCCTGGCACCACGCTGTGACATGGAAGCAGCCGGCAGATCTGGCCCCTAGACGGCGGGGGGTGGGGCAGGGGCAGGGGCAGGGGCACAGGGTTCTGCGCACTGCCCCCATCCCAAGCACCAGTTTGGCACTCCCATTGGCCAGAAGCCAGGCAATAGGAGCTCAGGGGGGGCAGTGCCTGCAGGTCAGGGCAGTGCGTGGAGCCTCCTGATCCCCCATCTAGGACCCGGACCTGCTGCCCACTTCTGGGGTGCAGCACAGTGCCAGGACAGGCAGGGAGCCGGCCTTAGCCCTGCTGCGATGCTGACTGGGAGCCGCCTGAGGTAAGTCCATGCCCCAACCTAAGCTCCAACTCCCTGCCCTAGCCCTTAGCCTCCCCCAACCCAGAGCCCCCTCCTGCACCCCAAACCCCTCATCCGCAACCCGCTGCCTCAACCCACAGCCCTTTCCCACATTCTGAATCCCTTGACACCGCCCCTCAAGCTTAGAGCCCCCTCCTGCACTCCAAACCCCTCATCCCTGGCCTCACCCCAGAGTCCACACCCCCCCACCCAGAGCCCATACCCCCTCCTGTACCCCAACCCCTGCCTCAACCCGCAGCCCCCTCCCACATTCCAAATCCCTTGCCCTCACCCCCCCAACCTGGATCCCTCTCCTGCACCCCAAACCTCTAATCCTCAGCCCTACCCCAGAGCCCACACCCGCAGCCAAAGTGCTCACCCCTCCTGGACCCTGAACTCCTCCTTTCTGGCCCCACCCTGGAGCCTGCACCTCCAGTCAGAGCCCTCACCCCCTCCCGCACCCCAACCCACTTCCCCAGCCCAGTGAAAGTGAGGGAGGGTAGGGGAGAGCAAGCCACTGAGGGAGGGGGAATGTAGTGAGCAGGGGGTGGGGCCTCAGGAAGGGGTGGGGCTAGGGTGTTCGGTTTTGTGCAATTAGAAAGTTGGCAATTCTAGTTGTGAGATGGGATGGAATAGGTCCCTCTGTTCATTTACTGAAGACAAAGCTTCCTGACAGATATGGGCTTGAATAAGCTCAGATAAGGCACTACACATTATACCTTTCTGTTAATGGCTACCACAACCACCCTCATGTCTTTTGTGAATATTCTTCATCTTGTTGCTAGTTCAAATGGCAGAGTCCTGTACTGGAAAAGGTTTACTCCTACTCCAAATGCAGGCACATTTTGATATACCTGAGTAAAGAGAGTGTGCAGATACACCAGGAAGTTCTTTGGGCTAGTAATAATCATAATGGACCCACAAAATTCCATCTTGAATCTCTGACAGAAACTGGTTCACTCATTTCAGGTGGAGAACCAAGAATTTTGGTAACGACACAATCCAGAGTATGTGCCCTGGAAGAGGTATCCTAGGCCGACCTCACAGATGACACCTTTGTCAATGAGATTCCATAGTTTTGGGAGAAAAGGTGGCTCTCTTGGGAGAAAGGAAGAGGGATAGACAAGGTAACAAACCAGCAGGGAAAAAGAGAAGGGAGCAGAAATCTGTAAAACAGTGTTTTTTTGAGCCATTATGCAGGGTACCCACTTGTCCCAGGTGATCACTTAGCTGAATGGCATGGAAATGCCATGAAAGAGCTTGTCTTGCTGTCTGAATCTGTACAAATAGGATCCACCTACTAGTCTGCACTGGTGACAAACCAGAGATCAGAATGTGCCTTGAATGATCTGCTGTGCTAGAGACCATCAAACATACCACACTGAACAATAGAAGTCACTGAACTAATCCCAGTGAAAAGACAGCCTGAGAAGTTGTAAACCAGCAGAGAGCAGCGGAATGCTGAAAACTGGGCTCTGGGGATCAGCAGAGCCAACAGGAATTTGTGGGGGAGAAGCAATGAAGCAGGTCACGCAACAGTAAAAGTTTTTCAGTCTATTGTAATTTTTGTTAATAAATCTGCAACTTCACATCACAGGCTCTTACCTGATTATTTTTCTTCTCTTCATGACAGCATATATCTGATGAAAACGCTAACACATGAACTTGAACAATTTAGAGTAGTGATGGATTCTGTTGCCCTGCGCTAAGACGAGCTAAATATGAGTCAACAATGTAACGCTGTTGCAAAAAAAGCAAACATCCTGCGATTTATTACCACAGGGGTAGGCAACCTATGGCACGCGTGCCGAAGGCAGCATGCGAGCTGATTTTCAGTGGCACTCACACTGCCTGGGTCCTGGCCACCCATCCGGAAGGCTCTGCATTTTAAATTAATTTTAAATTAAGCTTCTTAAACATTTTTAAAACCTTATTTACTTTACATACAACAATAGTTCAATTATATATTATAGACTTATAGAAAGAGACCATCTAAAAATGTTAAAATGTGTGACTGGCACACGAAACCTTAAATTAGAGTGAATAAACGAAGACTCGGCACACAACTTCTGAAAGGTTGCCGACCCTTGTATTACCAGGAGCATTGTAAGCAAGACACGAGAAGCAATTCTTCCGCTCTACTCTGCGTTGATTAGGCCTCAACTGGAGTTTTGTGTCCAGTTCTGGGCACTACATTTCAGGAAAGATGTGGACAAATTGGAGAAAGTCCAGAAAAGAGCAACAAAAATGATTAAAGATCTAGAAAACATGACCTATGAGGGAAGGTTGAAAAAATTGGGCTTGTTTAGTCTGGAGAAAAGGCGACTGAGAGGGGACATGATAGCAGTTTTCAAATACATAAAAGGTTGTTATAAGGAGGCGGGAGAAAAATTGTTCTTAAACTCTGAGGATAGGACAAGAAGCAATAGGCTTAAATTACAGCAAGGGCAGCTTAGGTTGGACATCAGGAAAAACTTCCTAACTGTCAGAGTGGTTAAGCACTGGAATAAATTGCCTAGAGAGGCCGTGGAATCTCCATCATTGGAGATTTTTAAGAACAGGTTGGACAAACAGGTGTCAGGGATGGTCTAGATAATACTAAGTCCCGCCTTGAGTGCAGGGGACTGGACTAGATGACCTCTCAAGGTCCCTTCCAGTTCTATGATTCTAGATAGGTTACCCAGCACATAAGATAAGAGCAGGAAGCTTAAAAAAGAAAAATCTTGCCATACTCCTGCAGCTAGCCCAGGACCAAACTCGTCAAACCAAACCAATGTCAAAATGCATTGGACCGAATGTGCAAGTCATCAGAATGCCATCTAATGGGCCATAACAAATTAAGTAGAAGAAAAATAGAACCCAATTTATGTAACTTATTTATCTTTTCTTGTTCTCTTACTTGCTTTTGAGCACTTGATGTTGCCCTGGGTCTTGGACCACAGATAAATACAGCCCTGAGATCGTGTCTGTTAGGTATTTTTATATGTTAGTGCCTGGTGGAGTCTCTCAGGGCTTCCTAGGATCATTTCCATAATTACTGGTATGGCTTTGCAACCCAAAGAGTTGCCAGTGACACCACCACCCTCTGATGCACAAAAGGCACTCCCTCCACGTCATGGCATGTCTCCTCCAATCGCTTCAATAAAGAGCTCTCTGCCAGCTAGGCCAGCATCACCGACATTCCATTTCCCCACGAGATTACTGCTCTCTCTACCTCTGAGGGGACTTCCAAGTTCCTGATGTGCAGACTGAAACTCTCTCTATTATCAGTCTTCTTGGCAATGTCCCTACTGCTTTAGCTTCTCTTTATCTCTTAAATGATGACTAATAACTGAGTCTGTTGTCAGAAAGATGAAACAAATTCCGTTCCTTATCTCAGAATGTAATTCCAGATTGTCATTGGGGCTGAAATTTACTTCCATTTTTTGTTGTGTTTTTAAAACAAACTAGCTATGTAACCTTAAAATTTCCTACTTACGAGGGTGTTCTATTTCTCAGATTTCTGAACGTGTGCTATTTACAGAAGGCTCTGATGTCAGTTCTGAAATACAGGAATGACTCATCTTTATCCCACATATGAAAGGACTAAAATGATTTCTCAAGCACACATAGAAAAATCCCTTGACCAGCTCTCTCCTGCTATCCGTACAGTGGGGAAAAGCACCACTATGCATTGCCCGGGTGAGGAGTGAGCTTACTCGCTTCACCATACCATGCATGCCATATGTAGAGCATTAGCAAAGAGGCTTTATATAACAGTATGATATACTAATAATATAGTCATCAGATGTCAACAGTTGGCAAATACCAAAAAAAAGTGCTCTATTTATTAAGATAATTACTCAGAGGGTTGCACAATACAGGGAAAGGTGTATAAATCAATGGGGAGGACATCTTCCTTCCCACTCCTAAAAGATCTCTCTTGCTCCTGAGGGAAAGCCACATCTTTTCTCCTCTAATTCTTTTGCCCATCAGCCAAGGAGCTACTCAATGGACTATCTGCAGAACAGAAAAAGTGCTGCTACTTAAACAGGCCAGTTGATGGTCCTTGTTGAATGGTGCAAGACTCTCCATTCGTCCTCTCAATGGCTGAGAGCACTGCCTGTGCAATGCATGCATTTTCCTTTCTAACAGGTTTATCCTCCCATTGCCTGCTACAGTTGCCAATGGATACATTTCATTTAAAGTGAATTTTTTCTGTTTCAGGATGGGTGGAAAGCAACTTGGCAATGATGAACGCTGCAATGCTAACCTGTTCCGCAGACTAAACAGTTGGGTGAGAACGCACTCAAAACACCAGGAAAACTGGTCAAAGTGACTATATGTAGTGTCATCAAGTTGTAATTTTTTCTAAGATTTTTAAGTTAATTTGATGCTTATGAAAATAAGGGAATTGCAGTATCGGCTAAAGAGCTAAGTACAATGCAGGTAAGTACCGTGAAAGCTTCTCCTACACAACTTTGCCAATATACCCAAGTCCTGATCAGCAATACCCGTACAATTCTAGTTACTGACTCTCTTGAAAAGAGGCTGCCTGTGATGTTAAAGTGTATAGTGGTTTGGGGCTGTGGAAAGAGGTCCATCAAACTCATGTCACTTGTGACCTCTCCTGCATTTGAGATGTGCTGTGCTGATATTTTCCCGAACAGATTTATAACTTTACATACAAAAGCTCAATGTTAATGTAACTATTTACTGAGTAACATCAGCATGTATGGCACTCTGCAAAACAGAGGAAGAGGTGACCTCTACCCCAGGAAATGTAGACATATAATAGAATAAAATGAGATGACTTTGGCATATAGTACAATTCAGAAATTTAAATACACTAGACTGACAGATGCTAGTCTAATAAAAGAGTTATGAAGTTGTATCCTTTTAAAAAGACTTCTTTCCTTCAGGAACTAACAGTGATAGGTTTCTCAGGAGATGTTTGTTTTAAGGAGGAATTTGAATTAAGAAAGCTGAATGAAGAGAGGACAGTTGTCTGATGCACTGGAAGAGGGAGGATCTATAGGTATAAGGGCCAGTATGGAAGAAGGCATGAAAAAAGAGCAGGAGATTACAATAAAGAACATTAAGTAGAGCATTATTGGTGCAGCACTGTTGGCGGGAAAGAGAGGAAATGCAATCAGTTGGGGCAAATTCCTGTACATTGATGACCACCCAGTGCCATCAAATGCCTAGCCCAGTGTTTAGTAGATTGGACATGGAGGATGGCTAGCTGGATGCCTCTTAGACCCCGATTCAGCAAGGCACTTAAGCACATGAACTGTAGTCCCATTAACTACTCATTTGCTTAAAGTTAGGACTGAGCTGAAATCCTTTTCTGAGTAGGAGCCTTGATCTCGATATGACAGAAGTGATGTATGTAGGATGTAAGAAGCAACCAGAACTATGAGATTATATTTTTTCCTTTAATTGCAAGTACATATCCACCATTTGTTACTAGAGTCCACACTCCAGGGAGATTGTTCAACTCTCATCTGCTGTTTAGAGAGACAGACAAGCAGTGTCCAACATCCAGGGTTGCAGAGTTTTTGCCATGAGCACGAGACCAGTGAGATCTGCTCTGGGTTGCCTATTGATTTTGAAGCCCTAACTATAAAGCCCTAAATAGCTTGGGACTGGCTTACTGAAGAGACAGCTTCACTGCCCATATCCTGCTGCTGCAGTTGTGATCAGTGGAGGCACTAGAGCTTAAACAAATGGAGTTCAAAAGAGTGGGAGGGCCCTGAACTTTGGCAATGGCCTCTTTTGATCTACATCTCACTCTTTAGTTCAGGACAGAAAGCCCACCTTGTTTCACAGGTTCTGGGGACAGAGGGGGGACCATGAGAGCTGGGATTTGTGCACTGGTGACAGATCTCTCTGAATATGGTAGGCTTTGGTTTCCTCTTGATTTCTTGCTGCATTTAGATGAGCTGGGTTTTATTTGTATGATATAGAAAAGGTGCCAGAAGCCCTGAATGGACATGTTAAGTATTTTGTATTTATTTTCAATTACAGCCTCTCTAATTTAAGCAAATTATCCCTGCAGCCCCGTGCCTGCTAGGGATTTCATTAGGCTCTGCATTAAAAAAAAAACAACCACCACTACACACCAAATACCAACTCAAGGATGAGAAACTTGATAAACTAGCACTGCATGAACTATATGACCACAACACATTATAATATAACCTGATAGATGCAAGAAATTAGCAATCCACATGATTAGTTTTCCTACTAAAAAAATTAATCCCTATTTAAAAGAGGTTTTGATAGTCTGGTGAACTATCCAGACTGCACTTAGCAATAACAAAACATCAGGTTTGACTGTATACAAGGACTGTTAGCAGAGACGGTAGGGGGTGTCATACTGCTTAGAGGACTAGAGAGAATTTTCCAGAAAGACTTACAAGACTGGTGCCTGGCAGGAAAATTCAATCCTTCAGAGAAAGTCAAGTTGCCTCCTTCTGCAAAATGGGATTTGACAGAGTTGGTGGTATGAGATCGATATTTTATAAACTCAGTCATGTGTATTTATCAAATGCTACACAAACCACTGCAGGCATGTCTACCAGTTGTTTGCACTCAATCTCAGACACTGTGTTGGTAATCACAACAAGAGCACCACTGACCATTCCTTCGCCTGTCCGCGTTCATTTTCAGTGCAACTCTGGTACCAATACAATACAACACAACTCTGGTACCAATGCAGCTTAGGTTCAAGCCCTCATGCTGCATCAGTCTGATTTAGGAGAAGCAATGTTATTGTGTTTTGCAGGTATTCATGCAATAGGACTCTAGAGATTGCAGATTTTCAAGGTTAAAATCAGAAATGAATACATCTGGGGGAAATAGCTTGATGTCATTCAAAGAATATTTAATGAAATTTTGGAATGAATCAGATGTGGCATTCAAAAGCTATCATATTGTATCCAAACAGACAAACATATGGCATCAAGTGACATACAGAGGACGTTAGTTCACTTGGCCAATTATTATTTTTCTTTCAGCATCTGGCATCATCAGTTGTCTGCACAGAACTAACTTCAGTTCTCAAGCATGTATAAAACATATCCTCAGGGCCGGCCCACAGCATTTTGGCACCTTAGGCAGGGAGCTCAAATGAGGCCTCCATACCCCCTCACTTGCAGGGCCGGCTCTAGGATTTTTGCCATCTCAAGCAAAAAAAAATTTTGGCTGCCCCCGCCCCTCTTTTTTTATTCGTGCTCCCCTCCCGAACCTCTTCCCCAAATCCCCAGCCCCGCCTCCTCCTCCCCCGGGCGTGCCGCATCCCCCCTCGTTGCTTCCTGGGGGCCCCCCGCGACCTCCCGCCCTAGCTCACCTCTGCTCCACCTGCTCCCCTGGGTGCGCCGCTGCTCCACTTCTCCCTCCTCTCTCTCAAGCGAGGGAGGGGGAAGAAGCGGAGCAGCGGCACGTTCAGGGGAGCAGGAAGAGTGAAGGTGAGCTAGGGTGGGGGGGGCGGAGGAAGTAACAGGGCAGAGGAACCGCTCCCGCTCCAGCTCAGCTTCTCCTCTCTGCCTCCCTCCCTCCCAGCCTTGCTGAGCGAAAGCCTGGGAGGGAGGGGGGAGAAGCGGAGCGGCGGCGCGTTCAGGGGAGCAGGCGGAGCGGAGGTGAACTGGGGGGGGAGCCCCGCAGGAACTAACGGGGTAGAGGAATCACTCCCCGCTCCAGCTCACCTCCGCTGCCCTCCCATGGGCACCCTGCCACTCGGCTTCTCTTCCCTCCCAGACTTGCTGTGCAAAATAGCTGTTTCGTGCACAGCAAGCCTGGGAGGGAGGGAGGAGAAGCGGAGCGGCGGTGGCGGAGCGGAGGTGAGCTGGGGCGGCGAGGACACTTTTTTCCCCATGCCCTGGAGTCAGCACCTATGATGGCCGGCACCAGAATGCCGCCCCTAGAAATGTGCCGCCCCAAGCACCTGCTTGTTTTGCTGGTGCCTGGAGTCAGCCCTGCTCACTTGGGCCAAAACTTTGAAAGGCCTCAATTCTGCCTTCTTCCTGTTCTACTCCTCTCATGGTACTGCTCTGCTACCTACCCCAGTAAAGGAGAACTAACAACTTGAAATGCCTTGATCAAAAATTTTAAGTAACACTTAACTTTCAAACGCTTGAACAGCAAATGTAACTTTTCTTGTCAGCACAGTAAACACTGGCATTTTTATCTGTTTGAATAATCAAAGTGGTGCTTTCCGTGCCTTCCTGGTTGCAAAGATCTGAATTGCTTCCTGAAGATCCACAGTCTGGGCCAGCTCATGCTCTGTTGAGATTGTTGCAAGGCCGACCAGCCTCTCCTGTGTCATTGTGGAGCGTAGATGTGTTTTTATTAACTCCAGCTTGGTGAAGCTGCATTCTTCACTGGCAACTGTTACAGGAAGTGTTAGACATATGTGCAGAGCAACAAAAGCATTTGGAAAGAGGGTGGTCATCTTATTTGTGCACATATATTCCAGAACAGCCTTTGGAGTTGATCCTGCTGAAATGTATCGTAGCCCTGACCTCTAATGTCAGCTATCACAATTCCCATATCTTCCAGCTTTTTAAGAAGCACATTTGTCATACCAACTCCTGTAGTATCATCAATGTCAATAAATTCTAGAAAATGCTCTCTGACAGTCACCATTGCAGGGACATTTTCACTAGGTTGTGTTGTTGTTACAAAATGCACCATTAAAGTCATTTGTTCCGTATGGTTGATGTCAGGTCTGCAGGCCAGAATAACAGAGTAATATCTTGCTGACTTCAGATCTGCCACAATCTTCAGTTCGACTTTTGTTGCCAGTAACTGTATGATCACATTTTGAATTGTTTTTCCAAGGTAGGGGTATGTGTACATTTCTTGGGTGGTGACTCTTCTACGATGCTCCTGGAGTACAGCATCAAACTCAGCCATCAGCTCCACAATTTTAAGGAAGTTTTCATTGTTTGGCACATACAGCTGATCTGAAGTGCCACGCAGTGCTAGATGCAAGACTTTGATGCAATCTTCTCTTGATGCTGATCCTCTGTGGTGGCCTTTAACCTTGGTCTCATCTCAAGCTCTTTCCACCTATGGAATGCTCTCTGGTGATTTGCTGCCTTCTCATGGCATGCCAGATTTCTAGCCAGATTTTTTCAGTCCTTTGTTCCTGTAGAACCCAATGTGGCTGGAACATTAAACTAGAAAAGTTTGCAACAAAAACAATAATCAACATTCTGGGTTTTTGAGTACATAAGCCATGGCCTTTCCACTTTGTCACCACTGGGGATTTCACGCCAGTAATGTGTTGGATGGAAATTTCTATTTTCATTGTCTTTGGGGAACATGAAGTTTTTCACTTGCTATGGCCCATGCAGTACAAGGAAGTCCCTCAGGCTGCTGCTCAAGAGGGTCCGCCGTCCTGGATCATCTAGACTTAAGGAACTAAACTCAGCAGCAGCTGTTTCTTGTGCCTCCACCACACTCTTCTCTGATCTACACTTTTCTTCAGGAATGTGCACGGTTACATCCATTTGAGATGGAGATATGTATGCTGCAGTAACTGCCAGGTCACCTGCACTCTGACTAACTGGAAGATCTGGCATCTCCTCACCACTCACTTCCTCACTGGGGCTGGAAGGCTCACCGTGAACATTTGTGTCTATGTACCTCAGGAGAGCTCCTTCCTGCTTAGATAGAAAAGCTTCCTTTGCTTTCTTTCTTTTTCTGAATGCTGCCCAGAGGGGCATTTTCTTCTTTCGCTCATGACTGCTGGTCTGTGCCAGCTATAGTGGCTCTCAACACTCAATTGAAGGGGACAAATAAGCAGGCTGGTAGCAGGGCCTGAGTGAGGGAAGATATCAGCGTCTTAAGAGCCTAACTGGCTCCTACTACTTCAGTTCTCCTCAAGTGGGTTCAGGGAAGCAGCAGGAAGCTCCCTGAGAACCTGGTGTCAATCAGTCCAGGCTCCTGAGGGTGCTAGAGAGGTACATAAGAGGCTCCTCCTCCTTTTTCTTCTGCTGCTCCTGCTGCTTTCTGTTATTCCCTCTCACCTTTTCTCCTGCCTGCTATGTCTCTTGTGCCCTCCTTCCTCCAGCACAGCATTCCACCATCTCTGTGCATCTAGAGCAGAGAGAATACACATGAACCAGCAGCAAACACAATTTTGCACACTTTGGGTCCTAGTGGCACACCCCCTCCACCCAGTCTGGCACCTGAGGCAGCCGCCACAGTTCACGTCATGGTAAGGCCAGCCCTGCATATCTTTCCCTCCGAGGGGAAGGAGAAGCACCACAACAACATCAGGAGTAGGGGGGAATAAAGGAGAACACCAGAAAGGCAAGGTGGAGGAAATCCAAGGATATCATCCACATTTGGGTCAGAGCCCCTGGTGGCAAGCAGGAACCAACACCTGATGTGACAGGGAAGAAAAGGTGAGTACACACAGCAAAGCTATACTCTGGGCACAGGAATCAGTTTCAGCATGGGGGAATTCATGCCAAGCTGTGGGAATTTTAAACACAGGTTCTGCAAAGTCTGATGTCTCAAAGAAGCCATCAATGCTCTCACTCGACTATTTATCTAGTCCTTGTATAAGACTGCCTGGGGGAAAAACATGGGCAAAAAAGGTTTTACCTTTCTCAAAACCTTTTACAGAGAATGTGCATGATAATCATTTTTCTCTCAGTAGAAGCCCCAACAGAGGGAATCAAATGCATTAATTATGTTAACAAAGGGGGTGACTTGGGGAAGTAGATAAAGAATTATTCTTCTCCCTTCTCCATCAAAAAAAGAAAGATTATGACTAGCAGAGAAATCAGACTGCCATCTGGCTAGTCAGGGACCCTCCTGAGCACAGACAGCATTGTCATTCAGATAATGAAGATTAAAACAACATTAATTCCACGGTCAAGCTCACAGGAGATAACCTACTGTTGCTGCTTAACTCCTTCAAAGGCAGGGCTACTAGGAACATGCATGGAGGGAAGAAAAGCTAAAGCTTCCCTGGAACATTCAACTCCTGGCCAGAGCTAGCAAGCCAGAAAATCTCCCTTTGGATGAACAGATAAGGAGGAGAAAGGGACAGAAGCTGCATAAAGTGAGGATGACCCAGCGCTAAATGGCACAGGTCAGTGACTGAAAAGAGCAAAGAGAAATCTGAAGCTGCAATGAAATTCACGCTGCAAGGCAATGAACACACGGAGGTAATAGATGTGAGAGGACTGACAAATAGTGATGGACCTATTGCACAAAAAGGTCCTAAGAGCTAGGAACCAGTAATGCTTTCAAACAATTGACAAAAAAAGCAGCTGGTATATTTACAGCCATATTGCAGTGCATGAAATTTGGAGAAGTTTCCATTATAGGTCAGTGCACTCAGTTCCTTGGGCAGGAGTCATCAGTGGTTAAAATATGAAAAAAACTAAAACGTATTTTCCTGTTAACAGAAAAGTGGCATTTGGCAAAATATAAAGGGCCAGACAGTCAGCTGGTAGTAGCTCCATCAACAGCCCAGAATGAGCTGTTTTGGGAATTATCAGATTTCTCTGTTTTGTACAAAGTGAGTACATACAGATGAGAGCTTAGGTTCAGTACTGATGCCGGTTACTCACAAATTCAAACTCCCACAGACAACAGCCTTCACTGATTTTTTAAAGAGTCAAAAAGCAAAACAAAATCAGTCTCCCAGCATCCTTTCATACCATCTCATCAAGGTATATGCCTACATTCTATGTATATCAGCCTATTGAAGCAGTGCCTACTGGACAAAAGCTAGGGCTGATGGAAGGTATCAGAAAAACTATAAGCATGGGAGTGACAAATACATTCACAATGAATAGATGAGAAAACAAAAGTGGCCTCTTGAAATTTTTCAAAATTTCTGATTCACATCTTCTCCACTATCACTTCTCCTTCCCCTGTTCTTTTGGAACACAAACCCCAACAGTATCTGGCGCATTCTGCCAGGCTTGTTAAATTACATTGCCCTATGGGGTTGCTGATGAGTCAACCATCTTCATAAGGGGACTTCAGGCAACAAAGTTACCATGTGGCTACTTCTCTTTGATATGTCTGCAGCAACTTCTCCTTGTCCAAGATGCAGTTAACCTTTCTATCCTGGGTGGCGCAATCACACATTTTTTTAATGCCACATTTTCCCCTTTCTCCTGTTCTTGCCTAGGAAGACCAGATTTCACAATGAAAATCCAAGACATCTAGTACAGGGATCTAGGATGGCAGGGATGATTTTGATGGGAAGTCAAGGAGGTCAGGAAGGCAGGGTTGCCAATTCCAGTGATTTTTGTGGGGTGTGGGGGGAGGGTCTCACAATATTTGGCATTTTTCTTAAAGCCTCAGCTCTAGGGAGTCATGCAAATACATGAGAATCTCAGCTTTCCTTTTTTAAAAAGTGAGCAGCTAGCTCTCATGGTTGTGTAGAAAAAGCTTGAAAATGTGACCCAAGAGCAAACTAAAGGCTCAAAAGACAAATAAGAAGAGCCCAACTTTCATTTAATCTCATAGTTTTTGAGGCCTTACTCATAGTTTTTTTAACAACTGGATTGGTAATACTACAAAGGAAGATATTCACATAGAATTCTGTGGACCTGATTTTTCCAGAACTGTTCAGCACCTGCTGCTTCCACTTGCTTAAACTGGAGTTGTGGGTGCTCAGCATCACTTGGGGGTAGGGAGGGAAGGAGGGAGAATCAGATCTTTTGTGTTGGGCAGGGCTGGTTCTGAAATGGTGTGATGGTTTGGTGGGACTCTCTAATAGACCTTCTACAGAGAGGCAACATGTGGGAGGTATGGTTGGGGCTGATCACTGAAGTGCAGCTGCATTCAGCGGGCCTACTGTCAGTTTCACTGGTTGCCTGAGGAAGTTGAGCCAAGTTAGCAGCGACTTACAAGAAGTGGAGGGGAAAAAAACTTTATATATCTATTTTGTAGAGCAACTGGGATGCCAGTAAAGAGCCTGGAAATAAGGACATTCCCAGTCTCCAGGGACACACTGTTACTTGATTCATACCATCAATTTAAAGGGCTGAAAAACAGTAGGGTATTTTTCCCAATCAATTTTGTTCTTTTGCTTTTGACAAACTTATTTTTTCCTCCCCAGCATCTCTAATGGAATTTGAAATTAACACAGCTCAGTTTTATGCAATTCCTCATTTGTGCATTGTCATGATGGATATCAAACACAGGACAATAAATACATAGCTACCTGCTCCCATGAGTGATACAGTTCTTAGGTTAGCATTTGTTTATTAAGGCAGCAGAAGCATAAATTTTGTGTAGGTCCTATAGTGGGCTTTGTGTTCTGAGATTTATTAAGTACATTCCTCAACAGAGCTGTACAGTTTTTTTAAAAAGTGGTTTACAAGAATCCAAAAAAAATTCCCCTTCAGACAGTATCACTTTTAAAAGGTAGATCACATTTTGTGCCAAAGCTATTCAATAGTGTTATTATGAAAAGATAAAAATATATTTCTTTATCTGACTGTAATTTTGAAATGGGTTCTTTTCATCCAGAAGAGGACAAAACAGTAAACATTCCATTCAGCTAGAATTCTCTCAAAACTGAATTTAGCCAAATGTAACATTAGAGCTTGAGCTCATGCATAAACTATTACATATTTATACAGTTTTGCATCTATACAATATTTTATTGCTGTAAGCGTGTTTGTACAACGTGGCATCGATAACAGTCTGTTTTTCTTTTCAATTCAGCATTTGGAGGTTTGAATGACATGAAATCCCAATTGAACATTACATTATCTTTACTCTCTAGGATAGCAACGCATGCCTGCAATGACTCACATTAGACAAGAAAAACCCTAATAGCATTTAGAATAGAACTGAAAACTTGGTATCATACACCATTCTTCAAACCACCCCTCTCATTCTGCCAAACCTGCTCTTGAAATTCAGCAATGCAGGGCACTGCAATGAAAGTAGCAACAGATCAAGTCCACATGCAGCATTCAGTCTTCCCCAGAGGTTATATGCCAAGTCCAACAGAGTAGCTTTCGGTGCCAGGAGAAGGTATGTCAGAGAGATGGAAAAGAGCTACAACACAGGGTGGCGGCACAGTGGAGAGGAGAGCAGCAAGAGAGGTTTCTGAAGACACAATACAGATTAGAAATGGGAGCTGAAGCATGGGGGAAAATAACAGAATTTTTTTACCATCACTTCTTGTGTTAGAATTAAATGTTTACAGCCATTATTCAGGAGACCATTGAGTGCACAGAGCAATGAGGTAAGAGTCTGTACACAGGAAATAAAGGCAGTCTTGCCTTGACCAACCATGGGGTCCTGGGTTTATAATTTCTACACGGTGCTAATAGTGGGATTGAATAAAGACTCCAGTGCATCCTCCAGATCCTCTCCCTGCAAAGAGAATGCAGCTAGAGCAAGACAACTACCTGTATTCCTGGAGGAGTACAGAGGAAGTACGTCTTTCACTTTTGTCACCTTCCCTTTCTTTGTTTCATTGCAATCCCTGTTCTTTTTACTTTTTCAGTCCATCTATACTTTTCCTTCCAACCTTCTCCTTTGCAATATGTTCTCCCTCTGCCTCTGGCACTTAAGCTAAGTCTACACTATGCACCTTACAGCAGCACAGCTGTGCTGATACAGCACTGTAGCCGCTCTTTGTTGCCGGCAGAGAGCTCTCCTGCCAACAAAATAAAACCACCCCCAACAAGAGGTGGTAGCTTAGTCAGTGCAGAGCATCTCCCACCAACAAAGTGTTAGCCACACCGGCGCTTAACATCAGTAAAGCTTTTGTCGGTCAGGAGTGTGTTTTTTCATATCCCTGACTAATAAAAGTTTTACCGACAAAAGTGCAGTGTAGACATAGCCTTAGATATTGTGGCAAGGTCTTTGCAAGAAATACTCAATGCATTAGATGAGCAGATGACTCTCTCAATATCCTTGCATAAGATCATACAGTAACTCCTCACTTAAAGTCATCCTGGTTAACATTGTTTCGTTGTTACGTTGCTGATCAGTTACGGAACAGGCTCATTTAAAGTTGCGCAATGCTCTCTCATAACATTGTTGGGCAACTGCCTGCTTTGGCCACTGCTTGCAGGAAGAGCAGCCTGTTGCAGCTAGCTGGTGGGGGCTTGGAACTAGGGTGGAAAGGCAGCCCTCCTATCAGCTCCCCGCTCCCCTACGTTCCCTGTGCCACAGTTGCCCAGCAGGCTATCAATTGCCGGCACTTCAGCTGTCCAGCCTCCCACTGCCCTGTGCTGCTCCTGGGAGCCTCCTGCTTCCTGGGCGGGGGGGGGGGGGGAAGAGGGGTGCTAATGTCAGGGTGTCCCCCTCTCCCCGCTCCTGTACCCCCATCTCCTGTACCTTATCTATGGGGGGGCACTACAGGGCGCAGGACTGAGGGACCTTGCCGGCAGCAGCTGCTGTCTCAGTTTGCTAATCTACTTAACAAGGCAGTGTACTTAGAGTGGGATCAGGGTACTTACAGGGGCAATGCACGTCTCTCTCTCTCTCTCTCACACAGGGTGTGTGTGTGTGTCTCTCTCTCTGCCACTCTGTCTCCCCTCCCTCCATTCATGCTGCCTTGTAGAGTGTGAGGCTACATTAACAACGTGTTAACCCTTGAGGGCTCAGCCGAATGCTAATTCATCATTTAGCAGTAAGGCGTTCCCTGGGAAATATCCCACCTTCTGACTTCACCACCTCAGCCAAGCTTCACACTCATCATTGCTATGTACAGTATCAAATTGTTTGGTGAAAAAAATTCCCTGGAATCTAACCCGCCCTATTTACATTAATTCTTATGGGGAAATTGGATTCGCTTAACATCATTTCGCTTAAAGTAGCATTTTTCAGGAACATAACTACAATGCTAAGCGAGAAGTTACTGTACCTTAATTCCTTCCTGGGGTAAGGCTTGTGCAACAACAAATATAAGGTCCAGCTCAAATCTTTTCTCCAAGTTTGCCTGCTCCTAGGGATTCTAGTGCAAAGCTGCTTAACTTCTCCCACAGTTCCTTTCTACCTCTGTTAAGAGAGTAACTCTGAAGACCTCTTCCCTCTTATGTTCTCTCTCAAGCTGGAAAGCCACTATAAACAGTTATTTCCTTCATTCTCCCTGATTGCTCTTCTGCTGGATTTTGCTGTGTGGTTCCCCTTTGCCTTTTTCCAGGTCCCTGCACAAAATGATTTTATAGAATGAAACTGAGCAAGGTTGTAGTTAATTTCTCTGTGCAGCTTCTCTGAGTGTGATGCAAAGTGGAAACTGACTAACCTAGTCGGTTGTGTTCTGCAAAAGCATTACATACAGAGCCTACTGCAAAGAGAAACTCGGTCAATTCCCCTTTGCAGCTTGATTTCACATTGATGCACAGCTTACTCTTGGAGATGAATGGGGGAGATGGTAGAGTGAAAAAAAGTGTTGCCAAGTTCCCATTTCAGACCTTATTGCCCTGGCTGAATGCACCTTATTGATTTATCAAGCCTCCCATCAGTGTACCTACCCTACCACCACTAAGAGACTGCGACATCATTCAGGATATAAATAAGCAGGCATGAAGGTAGTTAAAGAAATTGGATCAGTGTACACGTCATATTCCCCATCAGTATCCAGACTGGACCGGGGAAGCTAATGATCCAAACAGTGGACCAAATTCAGTGATGAATCCCGGTTACATGCCACTGAGACACACTGCGCACATGCTAAAGAGAAGATAGATTACTAATGACAATTTGAGGAAGTGCTGCTGCTGAGCTGAGGAAGTACCTTCACCAAGAAGTTTAATATAATTATTTGGCATCTTAAAGTGCAGTATACATAGAAGTGACTTTGCAAAAATGCAGCGCTGTCAACTCTTATGACTTTATTACAAGTCTCACTATATAGTTAGTGTATTTCTTAAGCCCAAGCTCCTGCAGTCGTGGGATTGCATGTAACTATCAGCTTTATTTAAAAAAAAAAACAGAAAAAAACTTTCTAAGTCTCATGGTAGATAAAAAAAATTGAACACACAAACCCTTAAGAGGTTTGAAATCAGCAAATAAAAAGAACCCTGCATTTATTTTTTTAAAATCTCATGATTTTTCATCCCATTTTGTGATTTTTGGGAGTCCCAATTCATGATTTTTAAATCCTTGAGGTTGCCATTACTGAAAAATGGCACCTTCTTACCTCAGCAAATCTGCTACTTATTTGTATTCAAAGTCCTATCTGTTAACTTCAGTGATTGATGGTATGTCTGCCCTGCAATCAGAGGTGTGACTGTAGCATATGTAGGCATACCCAAGCTAGCTTTAATCCAGCTAGCACAAGTACTAACAGCAGTGAAACCATGGCAGCATGGACTTCAGCACTGGCTACCTGCCTGAGTAAGTATCGAGGGTTCCCGACAGGCTTGCACTGCCTGCGCTGAAGCTCATGGTGCCTCAGCTTCATTTCTATTGCTACTTGTGCTAGCTAGATTAAAAGGAGTTCTGCTATGACTATGCACTGCAGTAACACCTGATTGCAGTATAGACATAGCCTAAGGTAAATGTTTGCAAATGTTTTACTCCTACAAAGACAAAGACAACACAGCTATGAAAGCAGGCTCGATCTTTATCAGACTCTCACATCAGAGAGAGAACTGACAACCAAGACCCCAATCCCATTGTGGGGCTTCACCCACAGACAATTCACTGCAGGATGGGGGCCTAAACTTCATCTGCAGAATTTTTATTTCTGTTCCTGATGCCCAAGGCAGAAAAGGCACAGTTCAACTTTCAGATCCCACGCTGGGTGTCTTTTTGCATGTATTTGTCTTTTTTTTTTTTTTTTAAACTTCTAGGCAGAACAAATTAGAAATGGAAGCCATTAGGAGAAAAACATGAACTCATTCCAATTCTACAATTGCTTTTCAGAATATACCTGAACTTTGAGCAGTTTAGCCTGAATACATGCATAGATTTAAAAGATACAAATAATTACAATTTAAGACAAGAATATTTGACAATCAGCTTCTCCTGGACTTACCAGGCAGAGCCCAAGTTGGAGACAGCCCATGTTTGCCATGCAACAGCAAGTCTTTCATTCAAATACTGGTGATGTCACACACCACTGAAGAAACACCACAAACCCATGAACTCAGAACTTGGTGGCTAAGATCTCCATCCTGCAAACATTTATGCATATTCCTACCTTTACTACTGTGACTAGCATTGTTGACTTCAAAGGCACTATTCACAGTAAGTAACATTAAACACATGCATAAGTGTTTGCCAGGTCGGGGCTTAACTGAGAAGCAATTACTTTTCAAATTGTTTGTTGTTATCTGAGTGTTGCCAGCTTTTGTGATTTTATTATGAGTCTCGTAATATTTGGGGTTTTTTTTTCTTAAAGCCCCAGTTCTTGGGATCAGGTTATTCTATAAAAGAATCTCATCTTTCACTTAAAGAAAGCATCTTCCTAGCCCACATGATTGCAGAGAAAAGCTTGAAAGAGCGACTCCTCAGGGCTCAAAAACAGAAGGCAAATAAAAAACCCCAATGTTCATTATCTCGTGATTTTTAAGAACATCTCATGATTTTGGGGGGCCTGATTTTGGGGGGCTTGAGTCACGCTTTTTGAAATCTTGTGGTCAGCAATGCTGATATTTTTAAACCTGCACATAGATTCTGATAGCTACTGGAGGAGTTCAAGCAGGTTTAATTTTTTTCTCAGTTTAAACAAAAGTTTCCAATTCACCTTTGAAAGCGAGCACAGTTTCTAGTTAGAGCAAAGTCACATTACCAGACAGGGAGATAGGGTAGTTTGGTGTTCGGTTTTCGACCCGAAAGTCCGGTCGAAAAGTGGACCTGATGGTGTCTGGTCAGATCTACTGACTGGACACCCAAAGTCTGATTACTGCAGGAGAGGAAGGCACTAAGTCATCAGCTGCACCAGCCCCTACTTAACTGCGGCTGCCTCCTACCTGCATTGGGCGGCTGCAGTGAGCAACAAAGGGAGGGGGAAAGAGGACCAAACGGGAAGCAGGACCTCAAGGGATAGAGGGGGGAAAGGGGCACGGCCTTGGGGGGAAGGGGAGGTTCTGGAACTGCTGCTGGAGTGTCCAGTTTTTAAATATTACAAAGTTGGCAACCCTATTGGGAGCAAAATGTACAATGCTCTGCAATCTGGCATATCTCCACTCTATAAGCAAAACATGAGTAGCTGCCATGCTATTGCAATCAACATGTAATATTTCACATTTCCATGTTCAAGAGGAGCTACAGAGGCACAATGAAATTACGTGGAGAAAATACTGGTCTTTATATTTTATTTCTCCCTAAATCCAATATTGTCTTCACTTCATTGAGCCTTTGTAGTTCCTCTGGCATACAGAAACAGCAACTGCTTAGAAGCTGTTTAGATTTTATTTGCTCTTTTCAGACCTCCCCAGAAGAGGGACCCACAGCAGAGAGAAAAATATTAATATTTTGGCTGTGTGGAATTACTGAGATTTACACAGTTAACATTCAAAAACAAAAATATGAACCATTGTAATAAGCTAGGTTGATACCCATTACTTTAGAGTCCAACACTGCAAAACCTCTTAAGGTTAGAAACACCTGGCAGACCAGTGCAAATGTTTTTGGAACCGGTAACCTTTTCCAAGGCCTAGCTTGAAACAATGATCAAAAAGAAAATCTTTCAATCCTGGGATCTGGGGACTGAGCTCAGCTTTAGCTTAAATCCAGTGAGTTCGGATTTAGTTCTACTACTTCTAAAGCCAGCGTTTTTAGGCACATATACACACGTTAGATAACTATGATGATTGGAGTGGGAGATATTACAATGAATGGCACTCTCATAGCATTGGATTCAGCTTTGTATTCTGTGTGCTTTCATGACCCCAAAAGACACAGAATCAGTTAAAAAACTCTACCTTACATTCCTCACTTTTACAGAGGGCAGATAAACAAGAACATTGATTGAAATGGACAAAGAAAGCAACTGTTCCCAGTGTTGCATGGTCTCCTCTTCCCAGTCATTCTACCCATCAGGCAGAGCCCCAAGGAGCCTGAATATGGAATGCAGCTAAAAAACCCCACCCGTCTTCCTTTTGCTACAGGTCCCCTCTGAACATGTGGCTCAATGGCAAGTTCCTTAGTTAACTCTGTTTCCCTTCTCCCACATGCCCACACACAAACAGTGTTCTGCTTAAATTTACCTCTATTTGCACTTCCTCTAATCTCCCCAGCGAGTTTACCTGTAATCTAGGAAAAAAAAATCCCATCCTATGAATTCCCTACTTTCATAGAGTTGCTATGGCAACAGCCATAATTCAGAACTTTAACAACATTTCTAACAGGTGATATTGAAAGGGAAAAGTATTCAATACATGTGTACTCAATCAGGAAGGATTACTCTGGCAATTCATTTCTGCAAAGAAAACATTTGAGGGTACTCTAGTGACCTGGCACAGTGTATTCAGATATGACAATGATGGACTGGTTGATAAAAGAACACACACAATGGATAGTCAAATGAACAGACATGCCTTTGGGGAACTGAAAACCAGGAAATGTTACAATTATTGGGCACAAGGTCCAAATAAAAGAGCAGTAGAAGGTCCCTCTCTCTCTAGTTTGACCTTCCAAAGCATTCACAATTAGGATTTAGCACAGTTTTCAGTGAAACAAAAACACTCTTGTTTATCCCTTAACTGTCAGAAAGGGAGAATGGGGAAGGATAGTTTTGTGGTGCAGGGAATGGACTGGGACTCAGGGGATCTGGGTTTCTTCCTGACTATATCACAGGCTTGCTGTGTGACCCTGGTCCCAAGCCACAATCTCTCTCTCTCAGTTCCCTATCTGTAAAATGGGAATACTACTACTTCTCCTTTTCCTACCCTTTGTCTGTCTTGTTTATTTAGACAAGAACAGTCCTTGCCCCAAAGAGCTTACAATGTATTTGTTCAGTGCCCAGCACGACAGGACCCAGATCTCATTTGGGGCTTTTAGAAACTATTGCAATACAGTCCATATATGAATAATGTTGTTATTTGGAAACTGATTATCCAAAGGAAAAGCACACCTCAGAAACTGAGCTGGGGTACAAGAATTTTATCTATAGAAAAACAAAGATACATATAAAGTAATAACTGAAAGTACTAGTTCTTGCAGATTTACCTCAGTGAGAGTGAAATCAGGATTATCTCCGATTCAACTATACAATTCTTTTTTAAAAGAGAAAAATGTTGATCTTTCAAACACATCTTTGTTTCAACACTAATTCTAGCCTTTCAAAGAACATTTTACACATATTCCATTAAAGGAAAACTGCAATGTAATTTACAAAGTATTTTGATCTTTACAACTAAATAAAAATAAGAGTAAATCACTACTGAACCTTCTAAAGTGTTTTAATGTCAAAGAATAATTAACAATTTAATCAGAAAATGACATCTTGACAGTTTGATGATAGAGTGTGTAACAAGAATATCCAGAATTTTAATGTTTGAACACACAAGAGTTTGGGAAGGAATATAGATCCTCATGCTTTAGGGCTTAAGCCAAACTGACTAAAGAGGGGGTGGAGAGAAGCTCTCTCTGTAAGCAGGTAATGACATAACTGCCTACTGCATGGTTTCTTGCACCTTCCTTTGAAACATCTGGTAGTGGCTACTCTCTAACAAATGACACTGGACTAGAAAGACCAGTCTAATTCAGTATGGCAATTCACATGCTACAACATGCATCAGCAGGACTAAGGGAATACAGATGTTATTTGAATCCATAACAAATCTTTTTTTCTTTAAACTGTTATTTTGTTAATGGCAGCATCCCACACACACAGCGTTACCAATAAACCTCATTCCTCAGCTGCAGCACCTTCTGCTATTCTAGTCTTGAGCCTCCAGTACAAGTCTGCCAAAACACATCTCAAGCTACAGCATCTGCTGTCCCAGTTTCAGGTCTCTCCTGAGCAGCCACAAAACAGCTGGACAATTAGCATGATGGTTTGAGTATACACATTACCTACCAAACTAATTTTCATTTGGGACCTAAGCAAGAGCAAATCTATTGTATGCTTCAGATATGTTTTTGGGGATTGTAGCAAGGATGCAGGTCACTCATCCCTACCCACACAGTGCAATGGGCACCCATCCAGAGGTAGCAGCTGTACCAACTGATGGAAAGACACATGTTTGTTACATACCACTGATTGTTGTGCCAGTTCTTGATAACGTTACTCCATAACTGATGCCTGTGAAACAACTTCTTAAAGCAGCATCTCTATTAAGTAATGTAGATACCTTTAAAAAGTTACATTGGAAAATTGTTCTCTGGCTCTAAAATCTGTTTTTAAAATAAAATAATCCAGTACTGTTGTGCCAGATACTAAAGCCAATTTATATAAAAGTTTTTTGCTTGCTCTGCAACTAACAAGCTATTTCCAGATCTTTGCTGAAATCAGGTAGTGATTACCATGTGCAAATAAAGGAAATAAACAAAACCATGTGTCATGTTAAGTTCTATATCCAGTAAAAGTTTTTGGGGAAGGAGGTAAAATAGTCAAATGGGGGGGGGGGGGGAAAGACAGTCAACTGAAAGAAAATTATATTTTCAGCCATCAAGAGGGTGTTATACAAGGAGCACAAAAATAGTAGTATCAAATATACACTACAGTAGAACCTCAGAGGTATGAATACCTCAGGAATGGAGGTTGTTCATAACTCAGATGTTTGTAACTGAACATTATGGCTGTTCTTTCAAAAGTATACAACTGAACATTAACTTAATACAGCTTTGAAACTTTACTAAAAAATACAGGGAAAGCAGCATTTTTCTTCTGCATAGTAGTTTATGTTTAACACAGTACTGTACTGTATTTGCTTCTATTATTTGTCTTCCTGCTGCGTGATTGTGTACTTCTGGTTCCAAGTGAGGTTGTGCTTAGTTCGTAACTCAGGTGTTCGTAACTCTGAGGTTCTACTGTACTGCCAATTTCTGCGGTGCTCCTGTCAATTTCACATCAGAGATGTGTTCAGCTAAGAGCCAGTACTGATGAAGAACTATATAGAAATTGGCAGCAGATCATTTTCATGTAAGAAATCCCTCCCCCAACTGTCCCATTTAGTTATTTATAATTTATATGCAAGTCCATTTCTGAATTTCATGTAGTGTTGCCAACTCTCACCATTTTATCGCAAGTCTCACAATATTTGGTGTTTTATTAAAAGCCTCACCTGCTTGAATTAAGAAAATGTGTGAAAATGCCATCTTTCACTCAAAAAGAAAATGTAAAGTAAGTTTCTAGACCTCATGTCTGTGTAGGAAAAAAAAATTTCCAAGTGTCAAGTAAGTGCACCCTGAAGGTTCAGAAACCAGAAAGTAAATAAATAGAACAGTTAAAATATCAGTTAAAAATAAAGCTCATAATGTGAAGCCAATTTCATAGTGTCACTGATGACTTGGAATGTATGGCACTGACAAATGGCAACACTGAATCTGAATGGAATAGACAGGTGATTTAACTGGGGATTTTTCAAAGCAGGCCCTTTAAGAGCCTGTCTTCACCAAGCAACAATCTCCCGCTCAGCAGACACACTTCTCTCTGACATCATGGTAAAAATCCAGAGAAAGTTACTACAGCATTTGCAAGTGGATTCCATGCTGTATTCCCTTATTTCCATATGGAAGGACTTCAGTTCCTGAGCAATCAGGTATTCTGTGGGCTGCAAATCATACTTCTCTAAATATATCAGATGGAATTTTATTTGTTTCTGTCTCACGTGTGTGTATTTATTTTTAAATTATACACCTGCGTTAACAGCCTATATTAAGGAAGTTGTTACCAAATAGCTACATTTACTTTGGGTTATTTTTTACTTTTCATGTTGCCATTCACCACCCCCTTTTATTGCTGTAAGTTGATGAAGAAAAGTCAGAGTGCATAGAAGCAAATTTGGTATTCTCTGCTGAGCATCATATTCAAGAGAAAAATGCAACCTGCAAGGCAATAAATGGTAACTCATTTTCACTCGGTTAACTTCTGTGGCAGACAAACTAACTTTCCTTATTACATGTCACAACACAGGTATTTGAGACCTGACGTTAGCAGAAAATAGATCTGAGCTAGTTACTTGTTCCACAGGTTGAGGTTCCCACAGATGCCTCATTGTAAAAAGGTATACTTTATAGAGAACCAGAACAATAGGGAAAGGGAGGTATTAGATTTATATATTTTATGACTCAAGATTGGAGTTCACTCTTGGGACTAAAAGCAAGTCATCAACTGCACCCACCCATTGCTGGGAAACTGAAATAAACTGCAATCAGTGATGACCCACTACATTAACTGGGGGAAATGAGGGAAAGATATATTTAAGGTCAATGATCTAAGTGTCATACCCTTTACACTTACTGTGATAGCATCTTGCTTGTGCTGAAAATAGGTGTGGAATTCATACCAGCCAAAGCGCAGTGTTCAGTGCATGTGCTTAATTATGAGGTTTCACCAAGAGGAGAAATAAAAGAACGAGATTTTTCTTTCCAGAAATTAAACAGAAACATTCAATAAACAGTTCTGATGTCATTTAGCTCTGATCCTGCAAATAGTTTAAGCATGTGCGTACCTTTTCTCATGTAACTACTCACATGAGCAAAATTATGCATGTACTTAAGCGTTTGCCGAATCAGGGCCTTAGACAGTTTAAGTATTCCTCGCAGGCCAAAATTTGCTCTTGTATATTGGCCCTAAAGTGAAAGGCCAGAAAAAGAAGCATTTTTAGAGACTTTCCACCACTGTTTTGGTATCTCTATAAATGAATGTGTCTCAGTGGAAGCTGCAATTGGATACATTTTTCCCCAGCAAGACTTCCCATCTTTTGACGTAGATTACAATTGGGACAATATTTCTGCTTAGTTTAACTGTGGTATAATCACTGGAAAACTAACCAAACAAAAAAATAGAAATTACCTTCCAGCAACTTTACTATCCTTACTTTCTCTTGCATACACATAGCAAAAGACTTTTCTCAACTGGATTTAACATCAGACTGCCAAAATGACAGCTTTCTCCTTGATTGTTAATTATCTTTTTATTATATTTAAAGCGGTTATTTCTTTAAGCGATCTACTCTTCTTTGTAATTAGATGTAATGATTCCAACTGTGTCTACATGACACTGCAGTCTCCTTGTAACCATGAAGAAAGATTTTCAAAGGCACAGAAACCTACTTCCTACTGAAAGTCATGGAGAGTTAGGCACCTATGTGGCATCTATAGCTTTGAAAATCTCCCCTAAAGGGAACACAAAAACCAAATGACACTATTCTAGGAACTAAGTTCCAAGACCCGATGACTGAATTAGAAAATTGTCATTAAAAAAAACAAACAAACCCAAAAATAAATCAAAACAAACAATACCCAGACTTGCCTCATTGTAAGTTTCATTTTGGGACATTTTCTCCTCAAACCAGTTTTGGAGGCTCCTTACTAGCAGGCAAGTGTTGTGTCATTTGCTTTTAACACAAAAATAATATTATGAAAAAAATTTACTAAATGTACACAACAAGCAAGGCCTATTTACATACATACATTGCTGTTCTAATTGATGTTTCAAAAACACAAAACACAGTGAGCACTATTAGAGGGCTCACATTATTTAACAGGATACTACCCAGTTCCTATATGTAAGGGGACAATAGTCCCCTTACAAAAACTCAGCAGGGGCGTTTTGGTTGGCTAGCTCCCAGTACCCAAAGAAAGAGGAAGGGTTGATGGGAAATCAGGACCCTGAGACTCACCGTCCCCAGGAACAATGGGGAGAGGTCAGTGCTCCAGGTCACCCTGATTGACAGGGTGGGCAGGTTAATCAGGGAGCCAGGAAGCCGGGGGGGTCCAGTCCTGTGTGTGTGCTGGAATTGCCTGGGTCAGACAGAGTGGGGCCGAGCTAAGGAGAATGCAGGGGCCCAAGCTGAGCTGGGGAGCAGAGCTGTGCCAGCCAGAGGGGCCAGAAAAGAAGTCCAGGAAGCAGGTCAGTGCTGGAAGCAGTGTCAGAGAAACAGCCCACAGAGCAGAGCTGCAGCAGCCAGAGTCAGAGGGGCCAGAGAAACAGCAGCACCCGTGCTGAGGCAGAGTGGGGCTGGGGCTGGGTGTGGTGAGCAGCTGAGGAGAGCAAGGAGGACCCTGGGCAGTGGGCCCAGCTCAGGGAGACACCCCCAGCCAAGATGTCTTGCAGGCCAGACTTGGAGGGGGATCGTAACCCCGACGGGGCAAGGGCAAAGCTGGGATGAAGGGTTCTGCCACCTAAAGCCTGATGGCGTGTGGCCACCACCAGAGCAAATGTCCAACCCGCAATATCCCTGCAGCAAAGCCAGGGCCTGAGACAGAGGCCTGGGACTTGTGAGGAACAGACTGAAATTCTCTTACAGAGACACTAGTTGTGATATCCCCGTGCCACAGAGCAGGGTGATGGGTTTTCCTATAACCTTTCCCATTTTTCCTTATTTTTTAAAATTGATTGCTGTTTAATTAACTGTATTTGATTTGAACTGTATGTAATCATCAGTGGGTTAGGAAAGAATTCAGTGCAGAGAGAGCACCCTGGAGTGGGGTCACCCTAGCCCCTGCCCTAAGTGACCATGACAAAGTTGGGGGTTGAGCCCCCCAGGAATCCTAGGCCCAGATTTGTTGGGGTTATGAGAACTCTGCCACACAGGAGAGTGGAAGGGGAGCCCTCAAGGTCAGGCAGGGAACAAGGACTCAGGTCCTTTCGCTAGCCCACTTCAGCGGGGTAGTGAATAAGTCAGGGAAGTTCCCCACAATAGCAGGACCATTCCCCTGCATACACACTACAGCAACCCTCTCTCAAAACATCCCTGTGGGACAGAAGAGGAAAGAAAGACACCTCAGAATAGCTGCTGGCTGTCCAATGGCCGATACTTTCAGTCAACGTTCACTCCTGATATGTTCAAGACCAGTATCAGAACTACATCACATCCTTTTTGACTCTCTCCCTCTAATGCCTTGTCTAGACTAGATATTTTTGGTCCTGTTGCAACTTGAGTTAGCTGACAACCAATTAACATGCTCAGGCTAGGGTAAACCATTATTAGGAACAAAATGTGTGTGTCCTGGATTAAGCATTGGTGGAGTGCATCTATACTGGCACATACAAACATGTTAGTTAACTTAAATTAACTGACAGTCAGTTAACTCAAGTTACAACTTGACCAAAATTTCTAGTCTAGACAAGGCCTATCAGAAGTACAAGATGGCATTACCAGCCACAGAACCACCAAAATGAGTCTTCTCTGTATGTCATTGTAAATTTTGGTAGTCCTCCACCCACATATTTATCAGAAAAAACATTTCAGATGGAAACTTCTTGGTTGTTCTTTCCACTACTTTAGAATTGTATGTGGTAGATCCAACTAGGCAACAAACTCATTGACCCCATCTACATCCATCCTAAAGATGTAACTCTGTCAAGAAATGGTGGAGCCATCATAAACCAGGAGATCAAAACTGAAATGGCTTCTTCTTGTCACCACAATCTCTCAGTAAAATGACAGTCTAATATAATGTCAGACTATTTATGATAACATTTAATTTTGTACTGTATAACTCTGATGGCCTCCTGCTCTGCAGAGCGAACGTAAAATCTGAAGTTAATAAAAAGGAATTGTAATGTGTGACAGCCTGATTTACCATCTGCAGACAAGGATATTTGATAGGGATATGGGATAATTTTGTTTTCTGACATACTCATCTGGTTTTATATACTGTCTACATATATAACTTGTACCAGAAGTGGTCATGGTAAACAGCTTCTACAGCGTGTGCACAGACAAAAGTTTCTACAGATGCGTTTTGGTCTAAAGTAGATAAAGATGCCTGTTTCAAGGAAAGAATACAGAAAAGGGAGATTATTTATGGTCCAACACAATGGGGAGGATTAGGAGAGAACTATGACTCATCCATTAAACAGGTTTTGCTGGAAGACTGCTGCACAGCCCAAAAATTAATTTGAGATTGGATTAAAATACAGCCAATAAAAGTGTGTCTTTGGTTAATACAGGACAAATGTCATACTGCAGCTAAAACAGCCAGGAGGGAGAGAGATCAGGAAAAGTAGACCAGGATAAGGAATCTGAAAAGAATAGCTCTAGGGAGTTCAAGGAAGGACTTTTTTTCCAGATATACCAAACGTATCATGTGAAGTTATAACCTCCAGGTCCCAACCTGGCAAGCTGGGCTTTGTATAATCTCTAGCCTCAGCGAAGTTTACTCGGTTTAACTTCTAATTTTCTTGAATTTCCTATCTATTACATAATAAAGATTGCTTTCTTTAAAATAATCTTGGTTTATGGACTGTTACTGACGGAGCTTGACAAATGCATTCTCCCACTCACCAGCTGTGGATATGAAACTTTGCCTGGAAAATGAGATGGTATATTTGTCACTTTCTGCAGAATTCTAAGCTTTCATTTAAAAAAAAAAAAAACCCTCAGATCAAATAGTTGCCAAGGCATCCTCCTGAATGTGACCTAGTGCAAAGGCTGTCCCTCCTGAGGCTGCAGACAGACAGCCTGAAACAACAGAATAGGCTAAACTGCCCCTCAGAAGGGGAGCCTATCTGTACCCTCTCAAATCTGGTAAATGCTGAGAATTTACAGACGGTGACAATCTCCCTGTCTACCTCCCAACCTCTTCTGTGCACTTGGAATTCTGGTGGCGAGAGTAAGATAAACCTTTGGGTTAATGAGTGGGTTACCAGAATGATTTGTCAAGGGAGGATTACTGGAGCAGGCACTTTGGGCCTCTTCAATGAGAAAAAAAATGAAATGAACTTCAACACCTGTGTAAGAGATAGGAGGAGTAAAATGTACCTGGCCTAGAATATTCGGTCAAATGCAGCACATAAAGGTATCCCATTCCCAAAAGAGCAGACATGGAGAAAGCCTAAGCATCAAAAGGAGTAAGTGGCAGGCATGGTGACATACCCCATTTCTTCAGTTAGGACCCCACAATTCTGCAGTTTAACTCTAGGAACTTCCCACACTGTGGTGTACAATTCAGTGTCCCCTCACCACTGCCCTGGGTCATCTTGTGTCTCATTAAATCCTCTCTTCAAATACCATGCACTGCTTAAAACGAGTGTCATTCCTGCTCATGTTGTAATAAGCTTAGCAAGGCACTATCTACACAGATAATTCCTTTCATTCCATTTTGGCTGACCAAAGGAGAAGAGACCTGACTATATTATGCATTTCAAAACAGTCGTTTTATTACAAAGATCGATATAACAGGACAGATGGCAGACAAAAGACCTCCTTGTTTTATTTTAAGATAAAACACTCACAACATTGCTTTGTGTAGCAACTGAAATACTGAAACATTTTGTTTGGTTTCTTCCGGGGAGGGGGAAATATGAGTGTATTCTAGAGCTCACAGAAGTGAGGGATTGATGACAGTGCAGAAAGGTGCTGTGCAAGTTTCTCCACATGCAGCTCTCTCAGCACACTTTAATAATCACCTATGACTCAAGCCTGTCAGCAGAAAACACTCTCCCTGTTACACAGAGTTGCCAAGCCTCTTGTATCTAGCAGCACCTCTCCCCTACCTTCTCCTAAGAAGAGTTACTTTGCCCTATCCATAGTCTTTAGGGATAAAGCTTTATCTCTACAAGGTCTTTGCACACTCTGCCTTGATCTACAGAATACAATTCTGTCAGAGACACTTCCAAGTATGGACAAGAAATGCTGCAGAGGAACTTATGTCAGTTGTTCTCAACCTTTTCCATACGGGCACCTCCCCCTGCCCCCCAATTCCTTTCCATTGTCTTTACCATACTGGGGGATTTTAGCCAGGATCTAGCCGGGACCTCTCTCCTGATTTAGCAATATGGAATAGCCAGGTGGTCACGACAACCCCCAACCCTGAACACCTGTTTTCAACTCCATGTTGAGAACCTCTATGCAATGGAAAGGCCACTAGGTGAAGGAAGGTCATGCACAGGCTCTTCCAGGGCTGGAGAGGAACTACCCACGGCAGAAAAAGCCGGGCTGGGGAGAGGAGGACAAGCGTGGCGGTAAGAAAACGGGGTGGAGAGGAAAGGAAAATGTGATAGAAACAGCCTTTTAATGATGGGGAGATAAACTGAAGGGGGAACGGGCAGAGAGCTAGGAGAGGTTTACTGGGGGAAGAGATGAAAACACCTCTGTAGGGTAAGGAAAAACAAGTATACAGGAAAAGAAATGGAAAAATGGAATAATCCATAGGAAAAACACTAACAGGGGAAGGTGGAAACAAGGCCAACCTTGGTCTATTTAACAGTACACACCATTGTGGTGTGTAGTTTTCCTAAGAGAACAGCTTGTGTGTGATAATTGCACAGCAACAGAATCAGCATGATCATTGACCTGTTTGATTAAAGGGACTTCATTAAGTTAATCATGTGTTATAAACAAAATTTACCTAGGTTCTTAATCAGCCTTAGATTTATGAAAGTGAGCACTTTAAAAATTCATGGTGTGTGTCACCAACTATATGCGGTTTCCTTTTTGCCCTTCTCTCAGGTTGGACAATGAACACCAATGAAATCAGCTTCACTTTCGTGTTCTTATGGCTGCAACGTTTGGATTTCAGATACTTCAGTGATATTATTTTGTTTTGTTTTCTTTCAAACTAAACTAAACTCAACGACACAACAATTTTACACATCTCTACAAAAACAAGTTTTTACAACATTTAAATGCAGGATCATATTTAAGCTGAAAACTTTCCCATTAAAGACTGAAGCAGACAAGATGTGAAGAGGTCCAATTCCCCTGGAATACATTTGGCTGTGATCTATGGTTTCTAGTTTGCTGTTTGCCTGCCTGCCATGCTAATATCTAGTGGCTCGCACATTGGGAGGCAGTGGAAATGACCAACGGGAACAAAACTTATCTCCTGCTCTACAGGGGAAAAAAAGCACAACACATCCCCAACAAATTAAGTCTGTAGAAACTGGGAGGCTGAGACTTGAAGGTGGGACATTCAAAGGCACCTAGGAGAGTAAGGAGCACAAGTCCCACTTTCAACAGATTCATACTCTTTAAATCATTTACACTTTGTCTTCATTGCCTCCCAAAAGGTGTTTTTACAGACAGTTAAATAAGGCATATTAGTTATCCCGATGTAAAATCCTGGTAGAGACAAGGTTCTGTAGCCTTTACCTTGATGTAGCTAGGCAAGGTCAACCCCAAGTGGCGGTTATAATGTTGATCATGACTGGCAACCCTGAAAATTACCTGCACCTTGTCTCCATGAAGATTCAACATTGAGACAATTAATGCATGTTTCTTTTCCAGAGAGATAACTGATCTTTTTTTGGCAGTGAAGGCATAGCCTTAAGAGATTTTTAGAAACATCTAACACAGGGGTTGGCAACCTATGGCAGCATGCCAAAGGTGGCATGTGGGATGATTTTTGATGAGCCGCTCAGCCCAGCTGGGACCGGCAGTGGCACCCCAGCTGGCAGGAGCTGGCAGTGGAAACCCCAGAGCAGTGGTGGGCTGAGCCACTCAGTCTGCCGTCGCTCTGGATTCCCGCTGCTGGCCCCCTGCCAGCCAGGGTCCTGCTGCTGGTCTGACTCAGCACCCGCTGCTGGCCTGGGGGAAGAAACCCCAGACTGGCAGTGGGCTGAGACCCCAGCTGGCAGAAGCCGGCAGCTGAAACCCCAGAGCGGCGGCAGGCTGAGCCACTCAGCCCACCACTGCTCTGGGGTTTCCACCGCCGGCTCCTGCCAGCCGGGGTCCCACCGCCGGTCCCACTCAGCACCCGCTGCTAGCCTGGGGTTCCTTCCCCCAGGCTGGCAGTGGGCTGAGACCCTGGCTCGCAGGAACCGGGGACCGAAATCCCAGAGCGGGGTGGGCTGAGTGTCGCTCTGGGGTTCCTGCTGCTGGCCCCTTGCCAGCCAGGGTCCTACCGCCGGTCCCACTCAGCGCCCGCTGATGTCCTGAGTGAAGGAACCCCAGGCTGGCAGTGAGCTCAGACCCCGGCTGGCAGGAGCCAGCGGCTGAAACCTCAGAGCGGGGCAGGCAGAGACGCTCAGCCCACCACCGAAACCCCAGAGCTGGGCAGGCTGACCCACTCAGCCTACCGCCACTCTGGGGTTCCGGCTGCTGGCCCAATGCCAGCTGAGGTCCCCGCCACAGCCCCACTCACCATGCTTCCAGTTGGAGTTCCAGTGCAGGCCCCCTGCCAGACACGGTCCAGGCTTCCAGCCCTGCTCAGCCCTACCAGCCGCCAGCTCCACTCACCTCAGTTGCCGATCTGAGGTTCCAGCCGGTTAACAACTGATCACTCAGACGCCTGTGTGCAGTTTAAAGTATCCAAATAGGTGCCACCAGATATTGGAAAACACAGAAGGAAAAGGGCAAGGATCACACTAAACTAATAAGATCTGCATTTTAATTTAAATTTTAAATAAAGTTTCTGAAACATTTTGAAAACCTTGTTTACTTTACATATAACAGTAGTTTGGTTATATATTATAGACTTATAGAGAGACTTTAAAAAAAATGTTAAAATGTATTACCGGCACACGAAGCCTTAAATTAGAATGTATACATGAAGACTCGGCACACCGCTGCTGAAAGGTTGCCGACCCCTGATCTGACATGAGAAATCTGCAACAGGAGAACTGGTATCCCTCAACTAGCATTAAACAAGCTGTTGCTCTCCCATCAGACAAAATAGAAATATAAAAGTACACATGGACTCACCTCTGCTTTCAGAAAAAAGCTCCCATTTTCACCCATGCCTGTTTTAGGATCACACAAACAACTCTGCAAGGAGCATCCTGCTGCCACACACAAATTGTCCAGCTCTCAGGCACAGTCTTATAAATCAAGGATATAATAGTATGCATTCTCGCCCTCTCTAAATGGCCTGCGTTCACATTTTTGGGTTATTTCCACTCCACCCAAAAAAAGACTTTGGCTTAGTTATAGGTATTTCTTTTTTTAAACTTTCTGGTAGTAATAACATACTACGTAAGCACCACTAGATTAGCTCAGCAGATCTTCCCTTTGTTAATAATTTACACAGTACTCTGCCACAGTTAATTTGTATGGTGTATTCTAATTGGTAGAAAGTGAAACTCCACGGATATGCTACAGCAAGGAAAAGATTCTGGGTTAGAACAATCTTGACCAATGAGAAGCTTAGTATTCTAGATATATGTAAAAGTAGAGAATGTTTAAGGGAGGAAGGGGGAGAAAGAATCAGATAATTAATCCAACACAGTTTTAGAAAAAACTAGAGATAGAATGTCCTCATGTTATTATATGTGCTGAAGGCAGCGACACCTAGAGTAAAGGTTGCCTGACACTTTCCATTTTAAGATTCTATTTAAAGCTGCTTACAAAAACTTTCCAAACTTCAACCACTTGGGCTGAGGTTTTTCATGCTGGGTCTCTCTCTCAGGTGGAATTAAATAAAAAATACCAAAAATGGTTCAGACTTTTCACAGAAGAGGTTACAGAAAAATATGTTGTTTTCTCCATATTAAGAAATTCTTCAAAACATTTAATTAAAGACCCCATGTGCCTCCATGCTTTGGAACAGGGACTTGAAATTTAGCAGAATTTGTGTTGAATGGGGGAAGCCAAATGCAGGTTTTGGTTTACAGCAGAACCTCGGATTTACGCACACTCCAGGAATGGAGGTTATTAGTGCCTCTGAAATGTTCGTAGCTCTGAACAAAATGTTATGGTTATTCATTCAGAAGTTTACAACTGAACATTGACTTCATACAGCTTTGAAACTTCACTATGCAGAAGAAAAATGCTGCTTTCCCTTCTGTTTTAGTAGTTTACAGTTAACACAGTACTGTATTTGCTTTTTTTCCTACCTCTACTGCCACTTTATTGCGTACTTCCGGTTCCAAATGAGGTGTGTGGTTGACTGGTCAGTTTGTAACTCTGAGATTCTACTGTACCATCAAGAAAATCTAATGAAATATTTCATTTTTGGGTCAGCATGACATTAATATCTTTCCACCAGAGCTGCCACAGTTCCTCAAGCCCCCATTTTCTGCTTTTGGCTGGGTTCCCTCGCTAGACTTCATCCCCCATGATGTACTGCAATCGCCTCTCAGGCTATGTCTACACTATGGGATAATTTCGAATTAACATAAACTGGTTTTATAAAACAGATATTATAAAGTCGATTGCACGCGGCCACACTAGGAACATTAATTCGGCAGTGTGTGTCCATGGTCCGAGGCTAGCGTCGATTTCCGGAGCGTTGCACTATGGGTAGCTATTCCGTAGCTATCCCATAGTTCCCGCAGTCTCCCCTGCCCCTTGGAATTCTGGGTTGAGATCCCAGTGGCTGATGGGGCAAAAATCATTGTCGCGGGTGGTTCTGGGTACAGCCTCACCCCTCCCTTCGTGAAAGCAGCAGACAACCACTTCGCGCCTTTTTTCCTGGGTGAACTGAGCAAACGCCATAGGACAGCAAGCATGGACCCCGCTCAGATCAATAGCGCAATCGTGGACGTTGTAAACACCACGCGCATTCTCGTGCTGTCTATGGTGAACCATGAACTGCAAAGGCAGGCGAGGAGGAGGCAGCTATGGCAGCGTGGCGATGAGAGTGATGAGGAATTCTCTCTAACCGCGGGCCCCTGCGCTTTGGAGCTCCTGCTGGTAATGGGGGAGGTTCTACCCATTGAACGCCGATTTTGGGACCGAGAAACAAGCAGAGACTGGTGGGACCGCATAGTTTTGCGGGTGTGGGACGATTCGCAGTGGCTGTGAAACTTTCGCATGCGTAAGAGCACTTTCTTTGAACTTTGTGACTTGATTTCCCCTGCCCTGAAACGCCATAATACCAAGATGAGAGCAGCTCTCACAGTGGAGAAGCGAGTGGCAATAGCCCTCTGGAAGCTTGCAAAGCCAGACAGCTACTGGTCAGTCGGGAATCAATTTGGAGTGGGAAAATCTACTGTGGGGGCTGCTGTGATGCAAGTAGCCAAAGCAATCATTAAGCTGCTGCTACGAAAGGTTGTGACTCTGGGAAACGTGCAGGTCATAGTGGATGGCTTTGCTGCAATGGGATTCCCTAACTGTGGGGGGGTGATAGATGGAACCCATATCCCTATCTTGGCACCGGAGCACCAGGGCACCCAGTACATAAACCGCAAGGGGTACTTTTCAGTGGTGCTGCAAGCAGTGGTGGATCACCAGGGAAGTTTCACCAACATCCATGTGGGATGGCCAGGAAGGGTTCATGACGCTCGCGTCGTCAGAAGCACTACTCTGTTTAAACGGCTGCAGCAAGGGAATTACTTCCCAGACCAGAAAATAACAGTTGGGGATGTTGAAATGCCTGTCGTTATCCTGGGTGACCCAGTCTACACCTTGATGCCATGGCTCATGAAGCCATACACAGGCAGCCTGGACAGTGGTCAAGAGCTGTTCAACTACAGGCTGAGCAAGTGCAGGATGGTGGTAGAATGTGCATTTGGCCATTTAAAGGCTCGCTGGCGCACATTACTGACTCGCTCAGACCTCAGCCAAACCAATGTCCCCTTTGTTATTGCTGCTTGCTGTATGCTTCACAATCTCTGTGAGAGTAAGGGGGAGACCTTTATGGCGCGGTGGGAGGCTGAGGCAAATCAGCTGGCTGCTGATTACGCACAGCCTGACACCAGGGCGATTAGAAGAGCTCACCAGGAAGCGGTGCACATCAGAGAAGCCTTGAAAACGAGTTTCATCACAGGCCAGGGTACGCTGTGACTGCTGTGTTTGTTTCCCCTTCATGAACCCCTCCCTTTATTGACTCCTTCCCTGTAAACAACCCACCCTCCCCCTTCGATTACAGCTTGCTTAAGGAAATAAAGTCACTATCGTTTAAAAAGCATGTATTCTTTATTAAAAAGTAATTATAAAAAGAGGCAGAGAATTAACAAGGTATCCCGGGTGTGGTTTGGGAGGAGGATAGGAGGGAAGGAAAAGGCCATTAAGCACATTTCAATGTAATGACAGCCTTTTGGTTGGCCTGTCCACGGGGCTGGAGTGAGCGGGTGCACAAAGCCTTCCCCCACGCGTTCTTACACGTCTGGGTGAGGAAGATATGGAACATGGTGAGGGTGGTTATACAGGGGCTGCAGTGGAACTCTGTGACCCCGCTGCTCTTCCTGAAGATCCACCAGATGTCGGAGGATATCAGTTTGATCACGCAGCAGCTCCAGCGTTGCATCCCACCACCGCTGATCTTCCTGCCTACACCTCTCATCTCGAGCGTCTCTCCTATCCTCACATCCACTGGCATCTTTCCTGTACTTTGCTACCACGTCCTTCCACTCCTTCAGATGAGCTCTTTCATTGCAAGTTACTTCCATGATTTCAGAGAACATTTCATCTTGCGTCCTCTTCTTCCTCCGTCTTATCTGAGCTAGCCTTCGGGATGGAGTAGGGAGGCTTGAAAAATGTGCAGCTGCATGAGGGAGGGAAAAAAGGGAGAGAAGATACATTTTACAGAACAATGGTTATACTCTTTCACAGTGAACAACACTATTTACCTTACATAGCATATGTGATTTCACTACAAGGTCGCATTTTGCATCTTTTAATATTGAGTGCCTGCGGCTCTGGTGTTACAGATCTCACAGACGCAGGTCTGGGAATCACAAATTCAGCTTGCATGCGTCCATGATAAGCCACTGTCTTTCAGCTTCTCCAGACTTCATATACACAGTGCCCTCTGATGCTTCTTTCCTGTTAACAAGCAGCAGCAGACGCCAACCCTTCCCCTCCTCAATCCAATGCTTTAGGATTGCTTTACCCCTCCCCCCACCGCATGGCTGGTATAATGGAAGATCACTGCTAATCACCCCCCTTTCCTCCCCCCGCCACCGCGTGGCTGCTAGCTGGGAAGATTCCTGCTGGCCAAAAGCTAAAAAGCTCAGCGCTATCCTTCCTCCCCTTCCCCTGCTTGGCTATGTGCAAGGAAGGATTTCTTTTAAGCAACAGCCCAGTAGGAAAGTGGCTCTCTCTGTCCCCTTAATTAAATTCCTTAATTTCAACCAGGTTACCATGAACGATATCACTCGGCTGAGGATAACAGAGCGAGATAAAGAACGGATGTCTTTTGAATGCCAGCAATCACCGGGACCATACGCAGCTAGGCTTTGTCATGCAATGATACCCAACTACTTGCTACATGCATGGCATGGTAAAATGTCCTACCATGGTGGACGGAACAAGGCTGCCTTGCCCAGAAACCTTCTGCAAAGGCTTTTGGAGTACCTCCAGGAGCGCTTCATGGAGATGTCCCTGGAGGATTTCTGCTCCATCCCAAGACATTAAATTTTCCAGTAACTTTACTGACTGTGAATGCATCCCAAGCCCTCATGGCAAATCAATCATTAAAAAACGCTTGCTTTTAAACCACGTTTTATATTTACAAAAGGTACTCTCACCAGAGGTCGCTTCCATGGCTTCACTGTCTGGGCTAGTGGCTTGGGAGGGCTGGGAGAGTAATTCCGTCTGGGTCACAAAAAGCTCCTGGCTGTTGGGGCTAACGGAGTGCTGTGTGCTCGCTGCAAGGTCATCCTCCTCTTCCTCATCCTCCTCCTCATCTTCCCCCTCCGCTGAATCCTCAGCCATGCTTGAGATTATAACCCCCACCTCGGAATCCACGGACAAGGGGGGGGTAGTGGTGGCGCAGCCCCCTAAAATTGCATGCAGCTTAGCGTAGAAGCAGCATGTTTTTGGCCTTGACCCGGATCTTCCGTTTGCTGCTTTGGTTTTCTGGTATGCTTGTCTGAGCTCCTTAACTTTCACTCTGCACTGCACTGAGTCCTGTTAGCACTGAATCCTCTCCCCATATAGCAATAAGATCCAGTACCTCTCGTGCGGTCCATGCTGGTGCTCTTTTTCTATTCTCAGGAGACTGCATTGTTACCTGTGCTGATGAGCTCTGCGTGGTCACCTGTGCTGATGAGAGCTCCACGCTGGTCAAACAGGAAATGCAATTCAAAAGTTCGTGGGGCTTTTCCTGTATACCTGGCCAGTGCATCCAAGTTCAGATTGCTGTCCAGAGCGGTCACAGTGGTGCACTGTGGGATACTGCCCGGAGGCCAATAACGTCGATTTGCAGCCACACTAACCCTAAACCGATATGTTAATATCGATTTTAGCGTTACTCCTCTCGTTGGGGAGGAGTACAGAAATCGATTTAAAGAGCCCTTTAAATCGATATAAAGTGCATTGTAGTGTGGACGGGTACAGCTTTAAATCGATTTAACGCTGTTAAAATTGGTTTAACTGCATAGTGTAGACCAGGCCTCAACTGCAACTCTGCATCACAGAAGTCACATGATCACAGTGCATCAAGGGAAATACAGTCTGGCCAGAGAACCTGGCCCATAGAGGACAATGGCACATGAGGCACCTGGACTATAGCTCACAAAAGGCACCATGGTAGTTCAGAGAGACAAATTAATGCAGCACTGACCCAACACAAAATGTTTCAATTTGGGAAAGCAGAAATGATCCTTTTTTATTGAAATCAAAATTTTTCAGAACTTTCTGTTCTGTGAAAGATTTTAATATTCTGACTTTTCATCCCAGTTTGGGAAGAAAACAAATTTCTAAATATTGGAATTTCCTGTGAGATGGCATATCCCAACTTTGCGCACTTATCTGCGCAACTTTAATGTTCTTTTAATGTAGTTTTTCATATGTAATATATTTTAAGCTGCCTATCAGTTAGTATTGAAGCACCATTATCCTTAGTGTTTCTATGTTATTGGGAGCAGTTTTACTTACTATAATTAATAATCTGCAAGTCTGTAAAGCGATTCAAAATATTAATCTAATTTTTTTAATATCACAATTGAATCATGATTAATTAGTTTTAATTGCACTGTTAAAAAATAATAGAAAACCATTCATTTAAATATATTTGGATGTTTTCAATATTTTCAAATATACTGATTTCAATTACAACCCAGAATACAAAGTGACAGTACTCAGTTTATATTATTTTTATTACAAACATTTGCACCGAAAAAAAGATAAAAAGAAACAGTATTTCAATTAACCTCATACAAGTACTGCAGTGCAATCTCTTTATCATGAAAGTTGAACTTAAAAATGTAGAATTGTTATTTTTACATAAATCCCTTCAGCTGAGGGAGCCCTTGTTTGCAAGGAAGAGTGGATTTTTACCTCAGGGGCTTGGCATGCAGCAGGGGGCGGGGGGGGGGGTGTGGAGAAGAGGCTGGTGCAGGGAGGCTGAACTCGTCAGGGCCCTGTTCTCTATGGCAGTGCTTCTCAAACTTTTTGTGCTGGCGACCCCGTTTGGGCTTAAAAAAAATTGTCACTGCCCCACTAGAAAAAATTGTGATCCCCCACATCTTCAGCCCTGGGGGGCTCAGGGCTTCAGCCTCACTCAGTGCCTCAGCCCCACTAAGCACAAGGCTTGAGGAATGGGGCTCGGGGCTTCAGTCCCCTCAGGGCGTGGACCTCTGGTGCTGCGGGCTGCGGCTTCAACCCTCCACTGCTGATGCTGCCCTCCTCACCCAGACGTATGTGAGTAACACATTAATTTTGTTTTCAATTAATTAAGGCTGTCAAGTGATTAAAAACATTGTGATTAATCATGTGATTAAATGCACTGTTAATAATAAAATACCATTTATTTAAATATTTTTGGATGTTTTTCTACATTTTCAAATATATTGATTTCAGTTACCACACAGAATACAAAGTGTAAGTGCTCACTTTATATTTATTTTTATTACAAATATTTGCACTGAAAAAAACAATACATAATATTTTTCAATTCACCTAGGACTGTACTGCAATCTCTTTATTATGAAAGTTGAACTTACAAAACTTGAATTACGTACAAAAAACTGCATTCAAAAATAAAACACTGTAAAATTTTAGAGACTGCAAGTCCATTCAGTCCTACTTCTTGTTCAGCCAGTCTCTCAAACAATTTGTTTACGTTTGCAGGAAATAATGCTACCCATTTCTTGTTTATAATGTCACCTGGAAGTGAGAACAGGCATTTGCATGGCACTGTTGTAGCCAGCATCACAAGATATTTACATGCCAGATGCACTAAAGATTCATATGTCCCTTCATGCTTCAACCACCATTCCAGGGGACATGCATCCACGCTGATGACGGGTTCTGCTCGATAATCAGAAACACTGCAGACCAATGAATGTTCATTTTCATCATCTGAATCAGATGCCACCAGCAGAAGGTTGATTTTCTTTTGGTGGTTCGGGTTCCGTAGTTTCCGCATCAGAGTGTTGCTCTTTTAAGACTTCTGAAAGCATGCTCCACACCTTGTCCCTCTCAGATTTTGGAAGGCACTTCAGATTCTAAAATCTTGGGTCGAGTGCTGTAGCTATCTTTCAGAAATCTCACATTGGTACTTTCTTTGCATTTTGTCAAATCTGCGGTGAAAGTGTTCTTAAAATGAACAACACGTGCTGGGTCATCTTCCAACACTGCTATAACGAAGTATATGGCAGAATGTGGGTAAAACAGAGCAGGGGACATACAATTCTTCCCCCAAGGAGTTCAGTCACAAATGTAATTTACACATTTTTTTTTTTTTTAAAACAAGAGTCATCAGCAAGGAAGCATGTCCTTTGGAATGGTGGCCAAAGCATGAAGGAGCATACAAATGTTTAGCATATCTGGCACATAAATATCTTCCAATCCCAGCTACAAAAGTGCCATGTAAATGCCTGTTCTCACTTTCTGGTAACACTGTAAGTAAGAAGAGGGCAGCATTATCTCGTGTAAATGTAAATAAACTGGACAAGAAGTAGGAGTGACTTGACTTGTAAGCTCTAAAGTTTTATATTGTTTTAAGTTATGTAACAAAAAATCAACATTGGCAAGTTGCACTCTCATGACAAAGAGATTGCACTACAGTACTTCTATGAAGTTAATTGAAAAATACTATTTATTTTGTTTATCATTTTTCCAGTGCAAATATTTGTAATAAAAAATCATATATGCTTTGATTTCCATTACCAAACAGAATACAATAGATATGAAAACATAGAAAAACAACCAAAATATTTAATACATTTGAATTGATATTCTATTGTTTAACAGTGCAATTAAAACTGCGATTAATTGCAATTAATATTTTTATTGCAATTAATTTTTGAGTTAATTGCATGAGTTAACTGCGATTAAGCGACAGCCCTACACTTAATCTCAGGCATTAACTGTGATTAATTGACAGCCATAATAATTTGTAATTCAGTTGTGCCCAGAAGCTCCATTAAGGATCAAGGTCCCATTTTGGTAGGTGCTGTACAAACTGAAAAACAAAGGGTACCTCATTTATAGTCTTTAAGAGAGTCCGGTAGTGCTGGAAAGTGGGATCCTATGGATCAGTTATTTCAGGCAAACAGGTTCAATGCAAAGACCATTTCCACACTGAAAAGCCAGCTCAGCCTCCAACCAGAGAGATCATTCTGCATCACCATGTTGTTTTTATTAGCATGGACTAACATGCACTAGTAGCTGTGTTTAGGAAGCTGAATTTTCTCTTCATTTAAAATCTCAAGTCGAAATGGAAGCTGAATCTAGGAGCTGAAGTCAGTGTTTCATTTACTAACGTCTCTCAGCCCACTAGCGGTTGGAACTTTTGATCTTGTGACTAATTACTGATTTGTATGCCAGTTC
The DNA here is from genome assembly GCF_025201925.1 of Gopherus flavomarginatus. Classification (NCBI taxonomy): domain Eukaryota; kingdom Metazoa; phylum Chordata; order Testudines; family Testudinidae; genus Gopherus; species Gopherus flavomarginatus. The sequence continues at coordinate 102,721,975 of NC_066617.1, read as the reverse complement.
TCCACATAAAACAAATGTTATTATTTCACTGTTCATGCTGACAGCTCCAATGAATAGTTAAAAAAAACAATACTTGGCAGGGAAATCATGCTGGCCGAACAAACTAACGCAGCAGTCTATTAGCCCTTCTGCTCCTGAGTTGGCAAGTCCAGTCTGGGTCAGTATTTTCAAACCTGTATGGCTTAAGGGAAAAAAGTACATTCGAAAAAGTTGCTGATTGTTTCTCAACAAAGATCTCTATGCCGATTTACACTAGCTGAGGATCTGACCCTCTATCAGTAAGAACCATTCATCTAATAAACATCTGTTTTTCAACTCTGACTTGTTAACTAAATACCCATGGCCAAGGTTACCTCTTGCTGTATGAACCTGGAAGCGTATCACTTCCTGTGATATGAGCTATCCCTGGAGTGGCATCGCTGAGATCTGTGAAACAGCACACCATTGCTGAAAATTAGATGACACTTGTACCACGAGATCCCCCAAGAGTATTTTTGGTTTGGTTCCAGGGTGGTTAGTCTGTTTTATAGGGGGAATCATCTCACCTTAAAGTTAAAAATGCACAACCAAGAAAGACTAAAGGGAGATTCTGATAACAGTGAGAAGCTGAAGTGGGAAGATCTAGTTTAGAAGATCAGCATTGCAAAAGCTTCTCCATACCAGACTACCAACTATGGCCATTTCTAGGATACAACATTTGGAATGCCAAAAACATACCATGTACTGTAAGCACTGCCTCACCCTCCACAGACGACAAAAACGAAAGGATTCTTGCAAATGCAGTCAGACTGTGTGCATCAGAAAAAAGATCTTTAGGATAGACAAGGGAAGGAACCCAGACAGCAGATCTCTTCACAGGCAGTGCAGGGAGGAAACACACCTTTTGATTCTGCCTCAGACTTACAGGAGTCAGAGCTCGGGAACCCCGGTGTCTTTACTAGACCTGGGAAGCCCTCCATAGAACATAAGAATGGCAATACTGGGTCAGACCAAAGGTCCATCTAGCCCAGTATCCTGTCTTGTGACAGTGGCCAATGCCAGGTGCTTCAGAGGGAATGAACAGAACAGGTAATCATCCAGTGATCCATCCCATCGCCCATTCCCAGCTTCTGGCAAACTGAGGCTAGGAAAACCATCCCTGTCCATCTTGACTAATAGCCATTGATGGACCTATCCTCCATGAACTTATCTATTTCTTTTTTGAACCTGTTGTTGTCTTGGCCTTCATGACATCCTCTGACAAGGAGTTCCATAGGTTGACTGTTTGTTGTGTGAAAAAAATACTTCCTTTTGTTCGTTTTAAACCGGCTGCCTATTCATTTCATTTGATGACGCCTAGTTCTTGTATTATGAGAAGGAGTAAATAACACTTCCTTATTTACTCTCTCCACATCGGTCATGATTTTATAGACCTCTATCATATCCCCCCTTAGTCATCTCTTTTCCAAGCTGAAAAGTCCCAGTCTTATCAACCTCTCCTCACATGGCAGCCGTTCCACATCCCTAATCATTTGTGTTGCCCATTTCTGAACCTTTTCCAATTCCAATATATCTTTTTTTAAGATGTAGAGATCACATCTGCATGCAGTATTCAAGCTGTGGGCATCCATGGATTTATATAGCTGCAATATGATATTTTCTGCCTTATTATCTATCCCTTTACTAATGATTTCCAACATTCTGTTTGCTCTTTTGACCACAGAGTGCTCTGGGGCTGGAACACCCAGGGAAAAAAATTGGTGGGTGGCTCAGCACCCACCAGCAGCTCCCCGTGGCCCTGCCCCACCCCCCTGCACCAGCTCACCTCCACCTCTGCGAGTGAGCCGCTGCGTCCCACTTCTCCCCCCTTCCTCCCAGCGCTTGCACCGCGAAACAGCTGATTCATGGAGTAGGGAGGGAGGAGGGAGAAGGGGGAACGCAGTGCTCTGGGGGAAGAGGCAGGGCCAGGGCAGAGATTTCGGGAAGGGATCCAATAGGGGCAGGAAGGGGGCGGAGTTAGGGTGTGGCATTTGGGGATGGAGTTGGAATGGGGGCGGGACCACGGGCGGGGATGGAGTGGAGTCAGGGCGGCACGGGGGGGGGGGGGGGCGCGGCACGGGCACCCACCAGCACCAGAGAAAGCTGGCGCCTATGCTTTTGACTGCCGCTGCACATTGAGTGGATGTTTTCAGAGAACTATCCACAATGACTCCAAGATCTCTTTCTTGAGCGGTAACAGCCAATTTAGACCCCATCTTTTTATATGTATAGTTGGGATTATGTTTTCCAATGTGCATTACTTTGCATTTATCAACATTGAATTTCATCTGCCATTTTGTTGCCCAGTCACCCAGTTTGAGAGATCCTTCAGTAGCTCTTCGCAGTCTGCCTGGGATTTAACTATCTTGAGTAGTTTTGTATCTGCAAATTTTGCCATGTCACTGTTTATTCCTTTTCCAGATCATTTATGAATAAATTGAATAGGACTGGGCTCAATACAGTGGTGTCCCCCAGGGGTCTATTTAATTCCTTAAATTCTGAAAGCTGACCATTTATTCTTACCCTTTGTTTCCTATCTTTTAACCAGTTACTGATCCATGAGAGGATCTTCCCTCTTATCCCATGACAGCTTAATTTGCTTAAGAGCCTTTGGTGAGGGACCTCGTCAAAGGCATTGTGAAAATCTAAGTACATTATATCCACTGGATCTCCCTTGTCCACATGCTTGCTGACCCCCTCAAAGAATTCTACTAGATTGGTGAGGCATGATTCCCTTTACAAAAACCACGTTGACTCTTCCAACAAATTATGTTCATCTATGTGTCTGACAATTTTGTCCTTTTCTACAGTTTCAACCAGTTTGCCCGGTACTGAAGTCAGGCTTACTGGCCTGCAATTGCCAGGGTCACCTCTGGGGCCCTTTTTAAAAATTGGCATCACGTTAGCTATCCTCCAGTCATTTGGTACAGAAACTGATTTAAATTATAGGTTACAAACTACAGAGGAGAAACAGGATAGTCTTCCATGGAAAATAGATCTGCATATTTCAAGTATGGCTAGTTTAGCTCAAAAGGTATAAAATAACCATCTGAAAGATTTCTTAAGAGATGGTGCTGAGATTACAAATTATTATTTTTTTTTACTTAAATTATAAGTCATCTTGAAGAAGGATAAAACAATTTTTTCCACGGTACCAAATCTTTGGCTGCCCAATCGGAGGTAAGGGGGAAAATGATTAGATCCCTATCTATTGTAAATTATACCCCACCAGACATTTTAAGCATACATTTTTCCACCTTGCTTCAGGAAGCTGATCTGACATTTATTTTCAGGTGCTGGTGTGTGCTATGATTAGTTGGTTTCCCTTTCTATGAGGTGGTGTTGGATGTATTTATGCTTTGGCTTTTGGGGAAATTTGTCTTATACTTCTAGAACTACTGATAAAAATGTATCCTCCCCAACCCTGAAGCTATTTTTACATTGTTTGTTCAAACTGAGGACTTGCTGCTACTCAGCATGAGTAACAGTACAGCAATCTGGCCCTTGATCGCCTATAGTTTTTTAAATATCATGCTCTTTAATTAATCATGAGTTTTTAAGGTCAGTAGGAACCACTTTGATCATCTAGTCTGCTTCTTGCATTCCACAGGCCATAGAATTTCACCCAGGAATTTCTGCACCATGTCTATAGCTTCTGTTTGAGCAAGAATATAACTTCAGAAAAACTTCTCATTTTGAGTGAAAGATTTCAGGTGATGAAGATTCCATCGCATCCCTTAGTGTACTGTTCCAACGGTTAATTATAAAAATTGCACAGTATTGTATTTCAGACTGAAAATAAGGTGAAATTTTTTGACAGCAAGAGTAAGTTAACCATTGGATCAATTTACCATGGAATGTGGTGAATTCTCTATCACTGGAAATATTTAAATCAAAAGTGGATGTCTTTCTAAAAGGGTATGCTCTTGTTCAACCTTAATTTATTGGGCTATATGTAAGAATCACTGGCTGGAATTCTATGGCCTGTGCTATGCAGGATAACAAACTAGATGATCACAATGGTCCCTTGTGCCTTAAAATCTATCAGATATTTTTGATTCAAAATTAAAATTCTAAATCAAGATTTCTGGGCCCTCTCTCCTCTCCCAAGAAAAGAGAGAAGGAAAGTAAAAACCAGATCAAATCAAAGCCTTAGATATCTTCACAAGGGAACCATATGGAAAGTCTTACTTTCCAGATGCTTTCCCCATGTATTTCATTTTCCAGCTAATCATTGCAGCCACCCGCTGGGGAAAAACAAAATATTGCGCTACTTTCTATCATGCTAACAATTTGGTGCACACCCTGTACTAGAAACAGTGTGCGCTGGATTATTTATATTGGGCCTCACTATAAGTCATCCTACAGCTGCAATAAACAGAAAATTAATTAAACCAGATGAATCTGGAATATATTAAAGCAAAAAACCTCACACAGATACAATGAAAAAGTTGCACAGTTGAGAATCACAACCAAGGCAGGAAATACTATTATCAAGGTTCAAAACACCCACATTAAGGTGGCTACAGTATATGTCACCAGTATTTTGTGGTCTAAATTTTATGACCAACCATAATATATCATCATACCAGAAAAACAAGGTTAACTATGGGCTACCTTGGCACCTCCTATGGGAAAAAAAAAAACACACAGAGTTCTCACAACACCTTCCTGGGGAGAGTTGGCCCTTACTCTCATGTTCAGTGCAAAGCAAGGTCACGATCCATCCCCAACTGAAGTGGATGAGTGTCTTTCCATTGACTGCAACATGATTTGGACATGTCTCCAAATGAGCAGTAAAGAGATTTTATAAAACTTGGAGATGAGACAGAGCCCATTGTTGTTCACATGGAAGACTTGTGTTCTGGGTTCCCCTGCTGCCCACTTGGCTCCCTCTCAGCTCCACTGGAGTCACATTGTCAAGAACGGCCCTGCCCACAGTTGCCCCCAGAATGCTGTTTAAAAGGAGCTCTATGGCACAGAAAGAAGTCAATGCATTCATCACAATGACCTCTACCATGTACCCTGCAGAGGATGACTTTTATTGTTACTGATAGGTTTTTTGTTATTTGACTGTGACTGAATTTATGTAACACCTCTCAACAATGTCGAGGTATTTTACAGCATGCAAAGAGGTAAGGAACTCAGTCAAAAAATAAGCAGAGTGAAATAGCAAAATGTTTTGATTTAAAAGGGAAAAAAAAAAAGTCTTGCTGTGCAAATTTTGTTTACATTTGCACAACTTCCACTCCCTGCTTTGTTTCTTATATGCGCATGGAACCCTGTCGAACACAACTGGACACAACTCCTCTTACATATTCATCTCCAAACAAGTACTTTTCTGTCCACTGTATCTGAATTCCATTTGGTTAAACTATTAGCTTTCGAACTCTCAGCAGTTTATACGTAGAAAAAGTTAAGGAAAGTTATTGAGGGCGGGGCATCAGAACTCTAGACTGCAATTCAAAGGCAAATGAAAAACCACTTTGACCATCCAGACAGTATGCTTCGAAGTCACTGGTGCCATAGTGGTCACTGGTGCCATACTGGCTGAGTACAACAAAAAGGAGTGAGAGAGGCCAGCAAGAACTTGTACCTCTTCTCCCAAGCTGCAAATCCTGCTACTCCTCCCTTGAAGTGACAAGGCCTGACCCCTATACCTTCGACCTGGCAGAACCTACTGCTCAGCTCTCCCTCAGAAAAGATCTTTCCTGCATCCTCCTAGTAACAGAACCCCTCACTCTGACCACTCAGGTTATGCCTACATGGCACATTAAACCCTGGTTTTGACTTAGGTTCAAGCCCGAGCTCACGCCCCCCTTCCGTCCACATACAAATCAGCCTGACTCAGGTTAGCAAACACTCAGGACCCAGGTCCTGGGACCCTGCAAAGGGGTGTGGGTCAGAGCCCAAGTCCCACACCAACTTGGGTGCAAGCCCTGTCATCATGGAGCGTGGACGCAAGTCACACTGCAGACCCAAGTCCGATAGTCTGCCTAATGCAGTATGGATGTGTTAGCACAGGTGTGACACCCGGGTCCAACAGCTGTTAACTCAGGTTTACAGTGCCGCACAGACACTGAAGCATGGACTTGAAAACACCAGTCCAGAAACCTGGGTCCCAGCAGGGTTTACAATCCAGTGTAGACATACCTTCAGAATTTAAATCTTCATCTACACCTCTGTGACACAAAGGGTTACAAAAACCTTCCTCAGGCTCTGCAAACCTTACAGCAGGTGCTATCAACATGGGAGGCAGCCTGGTACAACGAGAGGTCACTGTAGGGAGACTTGGAAGCACAGGGGTCTATTCCTGACTCTGCCACCAACTACTATATGACCTTGGGCAAGATACTTCTCTCTGTGCCTCTGTTTCCCCTCCCACCATCTATCATCTTGTTTATTAAGATCATAAGCTCTTTGAAGCAGAGACTGTCACTCACTATGTGTGTGCGCAGCACCTAGCACAATGGGGCATCTGACCTCAGTGGGGGTCTCTAAGCACCACTGTTATACAAACAAACGAGTACAAACTTGAGCACAGAATGAAAAACATCTCTAATTGTAAAGCTTTACACTATTTTAGTTGTGGTAACCAGGATTTGTATATGGGTTTTAAATTACAGGTACTGGTAGTCAAATAAGCACTTAATGCACAGAATTAGCACCTATAATTTTCATTTTAATAACCATTGACTCTCATACTTCAATGTTAGTCTGGATCTCCAGGCACAGAAACCTGCTGCATGGGTATTAAAACCTTACTTACTCTAGACATACAGCCATGTCAGGGAACCCAGTTACATCACACTGGGTGCGGGATCATAATAGAGCTTCATAACCAGGCCACTTATGTTCTATCTATACTACAAACTGGAACAGGGTTTGTATCAGAGTTAGGAGAGAACCACGTTGTACCTACATTACCCAATACTGTTGTCATTCTAAACACAATGTCTGAAGTCCCCTTGTGCCACAAGGCTCAAATTGAGTAGACAGTGTAGGTCTTTTAAGTATAATCTATCTGCAAAACTGGAGCACTGCACAGAGGTACCTGCTTCTGAAAATGAAGAAGAAAATTCAATATGCATACTCAGAACAGAGTTTTAAAATTACTAACTTTCTTAAACCACCAATCTTTCCTCCAGATAATGGGAAAAACTGAAGTCCTCATTCAGAATGGCATATATACCATGTTTGAAACTTCAAAAATAAAGCCATTTGCGTTATCATAGCATGAACAGCCTCCAAAAAAAGTCTTCGCTGAAAAATACTCTGCCCTCACCTCCTTCCTCACCATGTTCAGATAAAAATCCATTCAGCTGTGTTTTGAAGTAACTTTTGAGTGGTATGGAAAATTTCAACAAAAACTGTTGCTGTGTTGGGGGGGGTGGGGTTTGGAGAAAGTAACTGAAAAGAGACATTTATAGGATGTTATAATTCAGCAGAGCTACAGAAGACAGTTACATTTGCAGTAGTATCATTTTCATTTGCTCCAGAATTATCCTCACCAACCAGCTACTTGCATCATAGAGCAGTAGTTCTCAAACTTTTTTTTTCCACGGACCACTTGAAAATTGCTGCGAGTCTCAGCAGACCAATTAATGGTCTTTTCAAATGTTGTTTGTAATGTTAGCTAACTATTGTAAAGCGCTTTGGATAAAAGTGCTATATAAAAAAAACACAACTTTACAAACTTTTTTTGTTCTACAAATAAAAAGCACACAACTCATATTTTAATATCAGTAGTCTTGCCTTTCTAATGCAATGGATGCGCCCTCCCCCCCCCCCCACCACAGCAGCCTCCAAGCTGGGCTGGGAAGGAAAAGGGTCTCTCCCTCTCTCCCGCACTGCAGCAATCACAGAGCTGAGGCTGGGAAGGAGGGCCTCTCTTTCCCCAGCAGCCAGGAAAAGTCACCTCTTTCTCCAGCCACTGCAGCCCTGCACATCCCAAATTCCCCCCCCACTCCCTCTTCTTACCCCACTGCCTCCTCCCACGTACCCCCTATTTCTCCTCACCCCCCCCCCCCCCGAGGCCACCATTTACATGTGCGTCTTCTCCAGGGTCCAGGAATTTAATTAGTGGAGCAGCCATGCCTGCTCAGCACCACTAATTAGGTGGGTGACCTTTCATTCTCTCGTGTGCGGCAGCCCAGGTGCGCACCTTATAGGGAACTCTCCACGGACTACCTGAATGGAGCAGTGGACCACAGTTTGAGAACCTCTGTCATAGAGGCAGAACTGCTTGCCTGTCTCATCATAGTAACTGTGTCTCATGGTTTTCCAAGGACCTTTGTTCATAAAGTGTTTATCAATATGCATGCACACACAGCACCTAGGAAAGAAGAGGCAAGGAGCAGATGCCTTTGAACATTTAGGCGGAGGGGGGTGGGTGAGGGTAGAAATGAAGCTGGCAGGGGACAGCTCTTTGCATCCCCTGTTATAGTTATTTTACTTTTAACCATCTAACTGAGACTCACAGATCTACCAGAAACACATTAAATCCTTTGAACCTCTGAAATGATGCATTATTGAAGTCACAGTAGGGGAGTCAACTCAGTTTAAAAGACATAAAAGACTAACTCTAGAACAAGTGTCTTTTTCCATTATAAGGTAATGGCTAAAAAAAGACATTTTAATTTAGTAAGAAGATGCAGTCACAAAGGGAAAAGGGAGAGGGTTGGGGGAGGAAACACCCCCAAAACTTAATGCTTTCTTCTAGAATGCACCAAAGAAACAATCCCTCCCAAGTCAACACTCTCTCTTAAATGTATCAAAATGAGATAAGCAACACCCCAACTTCTCATTATCCCTAATCCACAAATACTCCTCACACAGTATCTGTTAGATCATTACAGTGTATGCTCTCTCCAGAGCCTCAAGTATAAGTTACCAGAATAAGTTATTCATTTAACATCTTAAAATTTGCCTCTATAGACATTATCATTGCACTGTTTATTGATGTAAGTCAGCGATATCAGAAATACTGAATTGTGAAACTCAGGTTACAGAAAATTTTGTACATATTAAAGAAATGAATCCAATATAATTTCCAACTTCCTCCTCCTTTTAGGTGATGTTTCTCTCATTTTGAATTTTTATTGGTTATAGCCATCCAAGTGGCAAATGCTGCTGAAGGAATAACACATGCAAACTACAAAAACCTCTAATGTATGTGCAATACACAAATACCTCTCCACTGTTCCAATCCAGCTGTAGAAGGGTGGGGCGGGGGGGGGGGGGAACATCACCGTCCCACTTAAATATCTGGTCCCTTGTGGTTTCATGGGAGGGAACTGAACAAAGTCCTTATCTAGTTCTATGTAATCTCATTTACTGAAGGTGAGATCAGAGGTGAAATGCAGCAAATGAAAATGACTTGAACCCAGCAGAATCTGTAAGTGGTCAAAATGTTGTTGTTTTATTATAGGAGTATAAAGGGCTACTAATATACTAGCCAGGTGTAGGGAACCACGGAAGACTGTGTTACGGCCTAGCTAGGGTAGTTCCACTTCCTCGGCGGCCGGTCACTGTAGGACATGGCACGCCAGTTATAATCCGCTTCTAACTGGTTAGGACCAGTTTGAATGGCCCTCGGCCAAAGGGCAAACACCGCCTGTGGAAAGTCCCTGGCCTTTGGCCAAGGGTCGGACACAGCCTGTGGAAAGTCCCTATTTGCTTATGTATGAGTTGTGTTTGTATTCTGTATATATAGCTGCATGGTCCCGGTTCCGCTCTTGGACTCCATACCAGGCCGAGCTTCGGTGCACTGGGTTCCCCGCCTCCGTGACAGCAACGCCAGGAGTCCCCGTTGAGGGTGTGTCACTTTACCTTCATTAAAGCCAATAACTCACAGTGTGTGTGGGCCTTGTTGTTGCAGAGCACCCTGGGTAGGCCCATAGCCTCCCAAGAACCTTACATTTGGCGCAGTGAGCAGGGTGCTCTGGGAGACGATGCCGTTTTGGCCAAAGGTAGGGGAAGTAGAGAAGCCGTTGCTGTCCCTACAGCGCATACCCGGGTGGCCCCAGACAGAGTGCTGGGGGCTGGTAGCACGGGTTCTGGCCAGGTGGACTGCCCTGGCCGATTGGCAGGAATTCCAGCAGGTGGCTGGAGTTACCCCCACACAGCTGACAGAGGGCTTACAGCGGCTGCGGGCGAACCGGCGTTCTTGGACGGAACGGCGAGCAATGGGGGAGCTAGGGTGCTCCTCCTAACCTTTCTCTGGGCCCAGGATGAGGTGCTCCGCTTACAGCGGGCCCTGGAGGGAAAGACGCTGGAGTGCACGGCCCAGGCGGAGGCCCGTCCCGTGGCCCAGGAGGTCATCACCTCCCAGGCGGAGCGCGCCCAGGAGTTGACAAGACCGTGTGAGGTATTGGTGGCCCGGGTTGCTAATAAACGTCGTCTCAGACTCGGGCGGCGGCCGGTGACTACGGCACAGGTACATGCGGTGACCGCCGCCCCCTTTTGGGACCCCGAGGCCTAGGACGGTAACATTTGGCGTTCGTCCTCCTCCTTGGAGGAGGAACCGAGATCTGCGGTGGCACACGCCCACCCTGTGAGAGAGCTACGAGCAGAGGGCGGCCATCTGCAACCAGAGGTCGTTCAGACCTTCAAAACAAGTGAATTGCAGGAGATCGTAAAGACGTTTCGCCAGGAGCCCGGGGAAGGCGTCCTGCGCTGGCCGGTCAGAGCCTGGGACAATGCGGACAATACGGTCATGCTCCTCCGGTATGAACTGCAACAGTTGGGTGTCCTATCACAAGATTCCCAGGTACGTGCGCAACTGTCCAACCCCCCGCAACCCAGGGGGGGAACGCCGAGTCGCCCTCCCTGTATCGCTGGTTGGCAACGGCGGTAAGCACAGCCTAACCATCAGTGGGGGAATTGGAGGCACAGGCAGGCCCCTGGAACACTATCGCCAAAGGGGTACAGACACTTCGGCAGTTGGGGATGGCCTGGGCCGTAGACAGGTGGCATGGACGGGCCAGATGACATACCGGTCACGAAGTCCATTAAGGCCACCCTCCTGCGCTTGGCCCCAGACGAGCTGGAGCCCTCGCTTCTCGCGGTTGTTATGGCAGCGGATGGGCATGTCGGAGACCTGGCTGCCACCCTTATGCAATTGGAGACCGCCCTGGCAGGGGCACGGCCCAGGGCCATCCAAGCCGCCAAAGGGCAGCAGGGCAGGGGACAGGCCGGCGGGAGACAAGAGAAGGGGGAGCTGCGGGTGACCGGAAGACTTTGTGGTTAGATCTCTTGCAGGCTGGTGTCCCTCAAGAGGAAATCAAGGGGAAGCCAACCGCAGATTTGTATAAGCGGTGGATGCAGCTACCCGCCTCTAAACGAAGTACTGGGGATGAAGGGGAAAGGGGCGTGGAACAAAGTAAACCAGCAGAGCCCTCCGCCCCACCCGCTGAATGGCAATTGCCGCGCCCCTACTGAAGGCGTGGCGGGTCCTCCGTTCCTTGTGTGGCCACAGCCACATGTGGGAGGGAGGCGGGGGACCAATGCCCCTACGTACCCCTAGTAATCCGCTGCCTGAGGGGAGGGGTGCATCGTCTTGGCGCTACTCGATACAGGTGCCGAAGTCACGATCTTACATTCTGCGCAGACCCAGGGCCGAGCTACCCTGGTAAAAGGCCTTGGAGGAGCTGAGACCCCGGCGTATGAGGTCACAGTCACCTTGACCCTGGGGAAGGCCCCCCAGTTCCGGGCCACGATCCTGGCAGCTGCCATAGGGGAATACATACTGGGCATCAATGTCCTACGAGGCCGTTCGGTGGACATGCAGTACGGCCTTTTTGCATTCGGCCATCCCTGGTTTGGCACACCGTGTCCCAAGTGAGACGGAATGGCATGTACTAACGAACGTCTGGTGGACGGTGCCACAGCGAGAGCCGCAGGCTGCCATGGTTCTGGCCACTGGGGAAGGATGGGCCTTCTTGCTACCAGAGGGAGAGGACTACCCCCGTATGGCCTCGCTCTCCCGCTTATCGCAGCGCTCCTTGTGAGGGGAGCTACTGCCCAGGGGGCTGCCGCCTCCCCGGTAAATGCATGGGTGGTACTCGCCCAAACTGCAGTTAATGCTACGTCTTTTTGCCTTCCCCGTATATATGCTGTGGGCACCCTTATGGAAACCCGTTTTATTGGCGTTTGTGCAGCCCCGGCCTCGTTGCAGGAGTTTTCCCTGTTAAAGATAATTGCGAAAACTATGACGTATGGGGATTTGTACACTTTGGGCCCCGCCCAGTATGCTTTAGATACAGCCATGTATTCTTTTCATCTTGCTAATGTTACCACTGCCGTTGTTTGTGTGTATTTTGTAAATGCCACCCGTGTGGCGATAGACCATACCAATGGGGAGTTATCTTGTCAAAGCAAGAGTAATGTCTCCTTTGCTTATGGATATATAAAATTGCCTGTGGGGTGGTTCTTGTTATGTGGCAGGGTCGCTTACACCTATGCCCCTGCCAATAGTTCCGGGGGCCCCTGTGCCCTCGGCCGCATGGCTCCCTTTTTGTTTCCACATCCCCCAGTGGATTTCGCCCGCCACCAGCGAGAAGCCATCCTTCTCGATTCCACCTGTAAGGCTAAGGTGACCCTCTTCTCCGAGACAGAAGCTGCAGCCCTTGCGTTTTCCCTAGTGGGCATACCGGGTCTGATGGCGCATAATTATCATGCAGTGGCACACCTTGCCTGTACTGTGGCCAATGCCATTAATTTAACCTTTACAGTTCTTGCATTGCTCACGCAAGAGCTTGGGGAAGTACGCCAGGGAATGTTAGAGAATAGGTTGGCCGTTGATTATTTATTACTTCGGCACGGCCAACCTTGCCAGGATTTTGCCTGTATGTGCTGCTTTAATGTTCCTGATGCCGGCCCTCTGTAGAGGCCGCTTTGGAGTGCCTTCGCCATCTGGCAGAGGGCATTCGCCAGCAGCAGGGGGATTCATGGCTCTGGTCCTGTCTCACCTCCTTACATGGTTGGGCTGCACACTTGTTGCAGGGCCTTTGTCTTGGCCTCCTTTGTTTATTAAGTTTATATGTGTGTTGTATGTGTGGCCGAAGTTGTTGTCCCCGGTGCGCCACACCTATCCCCTCGGGGTCCGCATGGTCGCTGGCATCACTCGAGAAAGCGAGGGGAGGAATGTAGGGAACCGCGGAAGACTGTGTTACGGCCTAGCTAGGGTAGTTCTGCTTTCTCGGCGGCCGGTCACTGTAGGACACGGCACGCCAGTTATAATCCGCTTCTAACTGGTTAGGACCAGTTTGAATGGCCCTCGGCCAAAGGGCAAACACCGCCTGTGGAAAGTCCATGGCCTTTGGCCAAGGGGCGGACACAGCCTGTGGAAAATCCCTATTTGCTTATGTATGAGTTGCGTTTGTATTCTGTATATACAGCTGCATGGTCCCGGTCCCGCCCTTGGACTCCACACCAGGCTGAGCTTCGGTGCGCTGGGTTCCCCGCCTCCGTGACAGCAAAGCCAGGAGTCCCCACTGCAGGTATGTCACTTTACCTTCATTAAAGCCAATACCTCACTCACAGTGTGTGTGGGCCTCGTTCTTGCAGAGCACCCTGGGTAGGCCCGTAGCCTCCCAAGAACCTTACACCAGGCTATTATCAAATCTCTTCAGTGACAGAGCTCTCTGCTGAAGGGAACAAATAAAAATAAGTGCATTAAGTAACAAATCACAGGAACAAGTTGTTTAGACTAAAGACATTGTTCCAGAGGATTACAGAGTTTGTTTTGCCCCTCCCCACCCATTAGTTGTTAGTTTTCCATCTTTATTTTAATACTGTAGCCATTATTACCAAATGCCACCAATAGCCTACTGTTCCTCTGTAATTCTGGATGGCAAGCACATAAACTCTTTAATTTGTATGGCAAGGCTTTGGGTTTGCTTTAAAGATGCATACAATAACCTTAGTGATAACAGCTCAATTTTTAAACGAGTCCTGCCAGTCTTGTCAAACTGTCTAATGCTTTATTAGTTGCTTTGGTTTGTTTTGTATTACTGTAATCCCTACAGGCCCCAAATCAGAGATCATGGACCCGTCATGCAAGGTGCTGTAAAAACACAAACCAAAAAGACAGTTATTGCTGCAAGAAGCTTTCGGTCTATCATGTCGGACAAGAAACCACAGAAGAATAAGGCAGACTGGGGAGCACAAGACAACAGTGACAAGATTAGGGGAAGTGTAATAAGCAGTGGTCACAGCACAGCAATTCTGTCCATCTCAGAGGGAGTAGTGACTCTCTCAAGTAGTCCCCATTGTTTAAATGTAAATGCTACACAAGGTGTGTAACCACTCCACAATCGGGTCCAAAATGCAAACTAGGGTTGATTAGAGAGCCTAAATTTACTTGGACTATGTCTACAGTACACAGCTTCCATGTCACTACAGCCGTGCCACTAAAAGTCACGCAGTGTAACCGCTGTTTGTTGGCTCTCCTGTCGACAAAAAACTTTCACCCACAATGAGTGATGTTAGCTTTGTTGACAAGAGAGCGCTCCTGCCGACAAAGCGCTGTTCACACCGGCACTTGTTATGGGGAGGGGGGGTGGTTAACACCTCTGAAAGACAAAAGTTTTGTCGTTCAGTTGCCATTGTAGACATAGCCTTAGGATCTTAACCATGGACTCTAGAGGAAATAAAGTATTACACTGAGCCCCAAAAGCAAACTTTTAGAAGGTTTCACCACATTGCCATTAAAGTAGTGCATTCCTCTCAACCTCTTTTTATAAACCGCAGACAACATGATAAACAAGATCTCCCTGATCTCAAAGAACAGTTTTCAGAAGATATTGTGATGCACAAAATTAAAAAAAAAATGAAGTAACCATCTTTTTTTTTTAAATCAGAAATACTGCTTCTAACCTAGAGATCATAAACCACTGTTATAAGAACTTGCATATTAAACTAACTGTTTAGTGATTAAAATGGGGAGGGAGGGAAATCTGAATGCTAAAGCCAGTATTTTCTGAATAGTAAGCAGGAAGGAAATGGTTTTAAATCTCCAGCATTAGATTTCTGCTTCAAATTAAGGAATTTTTCAGCAAGATTGTTGCCAACTCTAGCATTGCCATGCAGTAATTAAGCTATTTCATTTAAAGTATAACTTGCACATTTGCACATGCTGTGATGTGCTTCTCACTATGTGAAGTTGTTGAACACTGAATTCAAGCATATAGGTACCCTATATTATTATTAATCACGTTTATTACGATAATGCCTCAGGACCAATTTGTCTTGTGAGATAAGTAACCCTCTCTCAGGACAACCACCAAGAAAACTCAGAGATGAATTAAAAAAAATAAAAAAAAAAAAACCACACAATTGTTATCAAAGGATCTTGAGAGGCAATGAGTGCCACTGACCACACAAAAGAAGTTATTTATCCTAAAAACCTTTCAGGATCAGACACTAAGGGCTTGTCTACACTGGCACTTTACAGCCCTGCAACTTTCTCTCTGACAGGGAGTGAAAAAAACATCCCCTTGAGCGTAGCAAGTTTCAGTACTGTAATGTGCTAGTGTAGACAGTTCACCAGGGCTGGAAGCCATGCTACCAGCGCTAATAACTATGCCCCTCGTGGAGGTGGGTTTTTTAGAACTCTCTGCCACGACTACACAAGCCACGTTAAAGCGCTGCCACAGTAGCGCTTTAATGTTGCCAGTGCAGACTAGCATTAAAGTTCTGATCCAAAGCTCAAGTCAATGAGAGAGTCTTGCCACTGATTCCCATGGACCCTAGATTGGGGCCTCATGCCCTGGAATATGCCTGAGATAATGTTATAAATTGTTATATTTCTAAAAAGTTGGCCCTATGTCACGTTTTATTGATCCTCTATCAAGAACAGTTCATCGGGCTTGGAATAAAAAGAAGTCAGCCTTTTCTCCATGTCGTATTCCAAACTCAATTATGAAGCAAATTTTTCTAACCAACACTGAATTGGTTCTTGATTTATATTACATGCAGAGTATGGGACAACACGCCAGTGTTTTAATCAGAACCTTGTGTCTTTGTCTTCCTGTCTGTAGTCTTAAAGGAAGGTATTTTTACACAAACTAAGTCAAGCAAGGAAGGAGATTCTCTGCTTTTTGGATCCCCAGCATTTTCTGATGCAAAACTATAAGAATTCCAGAGAATCTCAGTTGTTAGTCAATTGGTCTCATGCAGATATGGAGAGGGAGGGAGGAAAAAACAAAGCTGTAAGCATGAGAGAAGCTTGGACCTTCACAGCTGCTGTCAGAGACATGTTAACACACATACACCACTCACGCTGGATGTTCTGCATAGAATATTCAAGACATAAAAAGTAATCTCAGGATTCACTTCCAAGAGAGGCCTCCATGGAGCAAGCTTCCAGAATACAGATGCTCATCTGCATCAGAAAGCTATTCCTGAGCCACAGATTGCAATGACACCTCACATGCCTACATCTGTGCTTTGCCAAACAAAAATAACCACGTCAAACACACTTGAAGTCATCACAGTCCCATTGTCCCCCACCAAGTACAAACCATTACAGGAGCCTCTTTAATCAAAAGTACTCTCAAATGAAAACCATCATAGCACTTAGTACTTATCTAAAGCATTTCATCTTCAAAGCACTTTACTAACATTAATTAAAATGCCATGGGAAAAAGATTGTCATTTTTAGGGGGAAGATTCAAGTGGGAGAAAAAGTAGATCTTGGTAGCCAACCGGATTAATGCATACTGTTGTTTCACTTTGGAGACTTGGGTTTTATTCCCACTCTTCGGACTCCAGTGGAAATGAGTTCTGCTCAAGACAGAGTGTATTAAAACAGAAAATACTACAGTATATGTTGTTACTAAGGAGCACTGGCTCAAACTCTGGCTTGCACCACACCTGAGTCACACTAAAAGCACAGTAATCAGCCCCATTTTCGTGAGTGGAAAAATGTAATCAGAGAAGAAAAATAGGCAAATTTCATTCATACATTTTAAACTCCATCCCCCTGTGATGCTGTGTATAGGAAAGGTAACCATTATGTCACTGTTGTTACCACTGTTACACAATTTCCATAAATCTTATACCATGTATGTTATATAAGGTGTCAATAGAAAAGTTATGATTTGCTAAATATGATTATCCTGTTTATATGCATGTATCATCTTTGTATCTGAAGTTACAAATATTGGCTATGTATTTGGATCTTACACACGTGTTGCATTCCTGGGTGACATCCACCAGATAGATTTTACATCAAGGCTAGACAGCAAGGCTAGACAGCTATATGTGCATGGTCCATTAAGGATTCTCCAATCTCACCATGGACCATTGAAAAAACTCATCCCATCCAGATAGCTCTCCCTGAGGATGCCTCAGACAGCGAGGGGCCTTTGGCCACCTCCTGTGAGTCAACAAATCATGTAAGGACATGTGATATGCTCATGTGACCTTGGACTCCATCTTGGGCCAGTAACTGTCCACAAACAGGGGCTGTGGGCTTTGTTTGAGACTGTAAAATTCCATGCACATGGCAGAGAATATAAAAGACCCCTGAAACATCTCCATTTTGTCTTCATTTCCTGTTTCATTTCTCTGGACTGGATTTCTAACAAGGAAGCTTTGAACAAGGACTGATGACCCCTAATCTGTTTGAGTGATTCCAGCGAGACTTTTGCAAACCAGCAGTTTATTCCATCACTCTACAAACCTGACATAAGGACTTTGCAATCATTTGTATGCATATGATTCCTTAACCATTCTTTTCTTTATTAAATCTTTAACTAGTTTACTAAGGATTGGCTGACAGCATGATATTTGGGTAAGATCTGAGATTCATACTGACCTCGAGATATGTGTTTGGTCCTTTGGGATTAGAAAGAACCTCACACATGGCGAAATGGGTTTTCAATAACCCCTCACTATATTAGACTTGATTGTCTGGATAGAAGTCAAGGGCTGGAATGCCTAGAGGAGACAGCGTTTGGCTTCTAGTTAACCAGTGAGGTGTTGCAGAAGCATTTTTTATTACTGGTTTGGTGAATTTAATTATATAGAGGAAACCACCAGTTATTGAGGATTGCCTGCCCTATTTCTTGCAGTCTGCCCTGAGTGTGGCATTTTCAGTGTGGTCCATCCCAGGCACCCAGCCACACCCCATCCCCTCTACAATAAGTAAAGCTTTAACATCAGCAATCTGTTCAGAATGAAGGACCATTTCCTTTGCCATCCGTCACTACCTTAAGAATTTCTAAAAGCACCCATCACTGGTAGCAACAGGGCATTAGATACAAAACTGTGATTTGCACAAGTTTGTCCATTACGTGCTCGCCTTGATTTCAATTCTCTTCTTTATCTAGGATGCTCCGTTGCTCATTAGTCACAGTGCAGAACAATGCGTCATGCAGCATGCTGTCCAGTGGACCAGGTTCAGGCTCATCATGGGCTCTGGTAATAGAGTAGTTCTATGCTGGAGACCCTCCACTGAGAGCTCTTTGCCCCCAGAATTTCACCCTATTCTCCGTAGGTCAAACATCGCAGTTGAGCTCAGTTCTGGTCTAAGAGGAAGATTCTGCCATCCTTATAATGGATAGTACCTCATTCCATGATTAACTGCATTGACTTCAGTAAGACTACTTACAGAAGAAGTTACTACTAAGCATAAGCAGTGGCTGAAACTGATGCCACAACAAGATATTTAAGATCCAGACAATTAAGGGTCTGCTCCAAAGCCCATTGAAGTCAGTGTAAATATTCTCACCGACTTCGGATCAAGCAGTGGCACTTTGAGCAAAATGATCAGGAACCTGAATTAAATCCAGATAGGAACTGGAAGCCAGTGGAGCATGAGGAGCACTGGCATGATGAACTCACTTTGATTTGCATATCTTAGAAAGCATGTTGTTTGCACTAGCTAGAAGTTTCACAGTCATCTCCATGCAGAGTGAGCTGCAATCAATGACAAGTTCATGAATCACAGTGAGTAGGTCTATATCGCAGAGGAATAACTAACTGAAGATGGAAGAAGGTATTTCCTTACATTGTGACAATCTGCTTATTTAGGAGCAGCAGTGAGTCTAATAAGAACCTCAGACTATGCACTACCATGAAAATAAGAGAATGGATTCTCTCTGCAATGGCTGAAATCAGTGTTATAACCCGCTCCTCTAAGTGTTTCTCTTCCTAGCAACATTATCTGTGTCTTGCCAGAACACTGCTGTTCTGTCCAAAGCCTAAATTTTCACCAGCAAGTTAGAGCTGCATTCTTGATTTAAAGGAGACATTATGGACCCAGTCCTCAGTGATCAGAAAGTTGTTATATGATGAATTCAGATACTGTATGCATGTGTCATACAGCTGAGGGGAAGGGGGGACAGGAAAACAAAAGGGAACCTGGATTGCCAGCCATATGGGATGGTTAACTCAGCACCTGCCATGTTAGATTCATTTCACCTGCATAAATTACCATCACTGGACAGATGCAGTGGGATCTGTCTTCATCCTGCAACACTAGATTTTTTTGACCAATTTATTCTAAGATTTTCTTGAAAATACTGAAATATAAATATAAAGTTGATACAAATAAATACATAGTTAAGTGCCAAGCCTACAATGCAGCCTACCAGAGTGTCATTTTCTGCCAATGGATCACAATGCCGGATCTTGGCCTTAATTACTATTCCACAACATTTAAGAAATCTACCATTACATAAATTAGTGGTCTATAAATGACTTAAGATCAAAATGACAATAAAATCACAACTGAAAAAAATAAAAATAAATACAAACAGTAACAGATATCATTTTGAACCGCCTCAATACACATCTACCTCAGCAAACTTTAAGTGCCTCTAATCAGGAGCTGTTTCTTCCTATGTTTATGAGGAGAGATGAGTAAGACTGGGACTTTTCAGCCTGGAAAAGAGATGACTAAGAGGGGGATATGATAGATAGATATGACAGCTAGATCTATAAATCAAGACTGGTGTGGAGTAAGTAAATAAGGAAGTGTTATTTATTCCTTCTGATAACACAGGAAGTAGGAGTCACTAAATTCAATTAATAGGCAGTTGGTTTAAAACAAATAAAAAAGGAAGTATTTTTTCCACACAATGCACAGTCAACCTTTGGAATTCTTTGCCATGGGATGTTATGAAGGCCAAGACTATAAGAGGGTTCAAAAAAGAATTAAGTAAGTTCATGGAGGATAAGTCCATTAATGGCTATTAGCCAGGATAGGCAGGGATGGTTTCCGTAGCCTCTGTTTGGCAGAAGCTGGGAATGGGAGACAGGAGATGGACCACTTGATGATTGCCTGTTCTGTACATTCCCTCTGGGGCACCTGGCATCAGCCACTGTCACAAGACAGGATACTGGGCTAGATGGACTTTTGGTCTGACCCAGTGTGGCCGTTCCTACATTCTCATATTAGTACTCTGCCTAGCACACAAGGGGCATCTCTACACTTACCTCCAGAATGATCGATCCAGCAGGGGTTGATTTATCACGTCTAGTGAAGACATGATAAATCGACCGCCGAGCACTCTCCCATCAACTCCGATACTCCAGCAGAGCAAGAAGAGCAGGCGGAGTTGACGGGGGAGAGTCAGCAGTCCACCTACCTCAGTGAAGACACCGCAGTAAGTAGATCTAAGTATGTCGACTTCAGCTACATTATTTGTGTAGCTGAAGTTGGTTAACTTAAATTCCCCCCGCCCCTCCCTCCCCAGTGTACACCAGGCCTAGGACTCGTCTCTCAGTTGCGGCCACTAGGTGCTACTGTAATGCAAATAAACGAAGAAGAACCACTTACTACAGTAACATTTGCAACTCCATTGTTTCAACCAGAAAAGTCAAAATGTTTTTTTTCCCTAAATCACATAACATTTGAACAGTCAGCCTATAACTTGAAGACTCAGGGGCCGGTTATCTGCCACTGTCAAGCTGACAAGACCAAATGTGGGAGAGACTCAAAATAAAGAATGCAACAACAACAAATTTAAAAAATTACCCATGCTAGAAGCTTAAAGTACTCTGGCATTGATTCCTTTTATGTCAGTGACTTTCTCTTTCTAGCCTTAGGATTTTTTATTTCTGACATAAATAGTTTTCTACAACAACAGTGAAGGGGGCAACCAAACCTGCATGGAACATAGGAAACTTTAGGACTAAAATGAGTGACGTCCCTCAAAATGAGGGACATCTGAGAGATCTGTTCTCTCAGGCTTTGCACCTTAGAAAGTCATTTACCCCAGTGCAAAGAAAGTTTAAAATGCTACCACTAATGAGAATGGAGAATTCCAACCTGTAAGCATTTTACACCTACTCTGCATAGGTATAAACAACTCATTGGAGACTGGGACCCCTAATGTTCATTTACAGTGACTTCTGCCTATCTCTATACCAGCTACTAGCTGTCTATGCCAACTTAGTTCTCTGGTGTCTTAAACTAGACTATTTTGACAAAGAATATTAAGTTACAACTTTAAAAGAGCAAGGAAATATTTTTCTCCAAGCACTTTAAATATTTTATTTCCTTTCAGATATTTAAAAGGTAAGAACGCTAGCTTATTCTTTTGGCATTTTCAGTATCTTGGAAGCAGAGTATATCATACACTTTAAAAAAAGTGCAAATAATTTTTTAAAACCCTTTTTTACTACTGGTTTACTTTCTGCACTTTTATTACTGTGGTTATTTTTATTACTGCTAATACTTAGTCCTCCAACTAGTGCAGGGGCCTGGACTAGATGACCTCTCGAGGTCCCTTCCAATCATATGATTCTATGATTACTTACTTAGTAGCACACAGAGGGATCAACCAGATTGGGCCCCATTTTATTATCTACTGTTTACAAGATGTTTGTACAACAGTCTCTGCCCCCCAGAAGAACTCCTTTTGCATAGGAAATACCCTGGTCAATTTCAGTTTCTCATGCACTAGTAACACAATAGTGTCATTTACGTTCCCTGTAAGTAAATAAAAATGTTAAAGCTTTTGCTTTCTCTTCCTGCTTCCCCCATTCTTCATTTATTATTTTTTAAAATAAATTAACACATTTAATATATATTGAACAACATGCAAAAATTAGACCTAAAGCCAGTAGACAGTCTAACTTCAGCACGTCAGACTTGTCATGAGAGAGACCTTTGAAGGAAAAAGAGGAAAATTTGCTTTGAAACACAACCTTCTTCATTAATGTATAATTTGGGGGTAGAAATCTGTATCTTTAATCTGAAATGCCACAAGACTACACTCTACAAGTGACATTTCAACCTCTTCTTCCAGTTCTGTGCTCAACCTATTGTATGATGCCTGATGTTTCTGGGATCAGTCCTGTGGAATCACTGATGGAAAGGTTTCATAGAGTCGCTGTATAGCTTTTTGATTTTGTCCTTGTGTGTTTCCAGTTCTTTGTTTTAATTAGATCACTATTTTTCCACTGAGACTGTTACAATAGTGTAATTAACCTGTAATCTCACATGACCCTCCAAAAATCCCCTTCCAGTTGCTTTGGAAACTTTAGCGACTCTCTAGACTCCCTGCTTATGTAAATGGATGCCGCATTCTAATTTGTCCTCCTTGTGCTCAATGGAAATTTCAACATTCCTATGGTAGTTGGATGAAGTTGTTGAAACACGGGACTTGATCTTCCCCCCACTCCCAGCAGCTTAAAGCAGTTAGAAAGACAGCTGATCTGGTTTCCTGGGGACTCTGCATGTGTGACAGAATTTTCTGGAGGCATAGGAGCCATTTCCACTACTTATGGATCCCAAGACAGTGGGTGTGGCAGGGAGAAAAGGGCCTGGCCACTGTGTCTGAGCATCCTGGCAACCCCCATCAGCCACAATAGCCCCAGACTGTTGTTGACAGCCAAAGTTTAGCACAGCAGCCCTGAGGCGGCTCTACTTTACAAAAGGAACTAGTCAAGTGGCAGGCCAGCCCCAAGAATGGGGAGTGTGGATGGTGTCTTAAAGCCAGCTTCATTGTCTCTCTTCCTCCCTCATATTCCTGAGCTGTGTGTATGATTGTGGATGAATTTAAAAAAAAAAAAAAAAAAATCGCATCACATTCTTTAGGTCCACGTTATATCTTTCTCAATGAAGTTTGAACAGTGAATGCCCAAACCTCAAAAGTTTAAGATGACTGCACCCAAGAAGATCATTTTTTTTTAAATTATGTATTTTTGCTGTCAGAGCAAATGGCAAAGACCTAATTATCATACTTTTCTCTGCATTTCCTGGGCAGCTTGGTGTAGACTCAATACCATTAAGTAAGGAGGAATCTTTTCCTACATGAATTCTTGAAGCCATTATCAGGTCATTGTTCATAAAAGACCAACAGTCTTGCCTTAGGGCTTGTCTATATGCCACGGCAATGTGCGATAGAGAGGTGTGATTTCTAAAGCATATCAACATGCTGCATACCAACTGATCCATGTAGACCCTGCTGGTGCGAACTAAAAGTTCCTTTTAGTGTGTTAACATGCACGACATTAACATTCATGAGAGAACATTTAGTTCACGCCAGTAATGTCTACATGGGCCAGTTAATGCACAATATGTTGCCATACTTTAGCAATCACATCCTTCTAGTGTGTATTGCTCAACTGTGTAGACAAGCACTTAATGTCAATGCGGATTCTTTCAGTTTTTCCTGAAAATTTGTAGTAACTACTAGTATGCCTGCGAGTTTAAATGTCTCTGAAGGAGTACGTCCAAAGCTAAGTGCTTCAACCATTTCTCTAAATTGATCATTTTGTGCAACACTGAAGGTGATGTTGTCAGCATAAAAGAAGGTTGCAACTTTCTTATCAAGTTCAAGTCTCTGCCTTTCATTCATTTTTATGGCATAATCATTGATTGATCTATGTCATTTTGGGGTAGTTGTTGAAGATGAACACAGTCTGCTCCTGAATGAAACTGATGTTGAATAGCTGCCTGAAGAGGTACGGGAAGGTCTGGAACAGGGATTTAAATTATAATATTTCAATGATAATGACAGCATCAGACGTTTCTTCCTTGCAGGATCCTCAAACTCATCATTGTTCCACTCGTCCACTTCAATTTTAAAAAAAGTATTTAATTCAATGGCACATTTGATCTTGAAGAATCCAAATAAGTGCAGAAAATCTAATTTTTTTTTGAGATGAGCACAAATCCTTGCTCTCTTTCTACTAAAAATGTGTGACAATGTCTACATTTTACTGTAGAAGAATAGCAGTATTGCCAACACCAAGTATTTCAAAAATCATGAGTCAGGTTCCAAAAAAAAGCATAAATGTTGGATTTTTAAAAATAATAAATGTTGGATTTGACTTTTGGTTATTAGCCTTTAGGGTTCGTGTTTTTAACCTGCTCTCTGTAACCCTGAGGTCAGGAACTTAAAAAAAAAAAAAAAAAAAAAAAAAAAGGCTGAGATTCTCACATAACTACATGACTCCAAGAACTGGAGCTTCAGAGGATAGCTCAGTGATTTGAGCATTGGCCTGCTAAACCCAGGGTTAGGAATTCAATCCTTGAGGGGGCCACTTAGGGACCTGGGGTGCAAAATCAGTACTTAGTCCT
Source organism: Gopherus flavomarginatus (assembly GCF_025201925.1). Lineage (NCBI taxonomy): Eukaryota > Metazoa > Chordata > Testudines > Testudinidae > Gopherus > Gopherus flavomarginatus. The sequence goes on along the minus strand of NC_066617.1, from coordinate 102,697,413 downwards.
GCTAGTGAAGGCAGAGGGCTGGACTCAATGACCTTTCAGGGTCCCTTCCATAAATATGGAGATATACCTATTTAAAAAAAAACAAAAATAACAGAAAATAATGCAGGAGTTGGCAACACTAAAGTGATCATTTTTCTTTACTTACATCCATCCAATGACTTGTTTTCTTCCACTATCTTCAACTTCAGATATGTGGAGTCAGGCAAATTCATATATTGATGTCTAGTAATTTCTTAACATTATTCATCCATTTGCAGTATTGATTAGCAGCAGTTTATACTAAAGATAGCTGTTTCTCATTCTATCAAGTGAATTCAATAATGTGATGACTGAAAAAATGAGTTGTAGACAGCTTTATATAAAACCATCTTACTGAGCTGCCCTGACCACCTTCCAGAAGTTTCTAGATTCTAGCAAACCAAACCTCACATTACTAGTTCAAAACTCCACCCACTCTCCTCACGTCCGCATGCAATGGCAGTCTATTCCTTCCATTAGTCATGCGCCTCTCTCTCCAATCACCAATGACTTTACCCATTCCTATTCCTCTCCTTGTGAAATGATTGGCTGAAACCTCCACAAAATACAGCACAGAAATCATTTCAGAGAAAACCAAGCTGATGACAAACAAACATGACTGGATCAGCTCACATATCACTGTCAGTGGACAAGAGCTTGAGACAGTGAAATATTTCAAGTATTTAGGGGCAATCATCACAGATGAAGGATCAAAGGCAGAAATACAAGCAAGAACTGCGCAAACAACAGCAGCAGAGGCAAAGCTAAAGCCAGTTAGGAAGAATAAGAACATCTCCCTGGAATCCAAACTGAAACTGCAGCACGCATTGGTCATCTCCATTTTTCTGTATGCATGTGAGACACGGACCCTTATGGCAGAACTTTAATAGAAAAATACCGGTAGTAGAGATGAGATACTTCTGTAAAATCCCAAGCATCTCCTGCTTTGACCACATCACTAATGAAGAGGTCCACAATATCATCATCCAATGCACTAATGAAGAGGTCCACAATATCATCACCAATCATATGAACACCTCCTGATGACCGTGAAGAAATGCAAGCTGAAGTGGTATGGCCATGTAACAAGATCATCCATCCTTCCAAGATCATCCTCTAAGGGACAATAGAGGGGAAAAGAAGAGGTTGACAGAAGAAGAGATGGACTGACAACATAAAAGAGTGAATAGGAATGGACTTCGCAGAGACTCAAACACTGACACATAATTGTCAGGGGTGGAGACAAATGGCTGGATTGCTCATCAGTGATGGTACCCCAACGACCAATTCAATTACGGGAGGGATGATGATGATATTCACCATTGCTCTGTCTATACTGTGGTTTATTAGAGACCACACCTGGACTTTTAGGTAAGCTCAATAGCTGGCACAGGCTATCTGACATATTGCTATTTAATACTACTCTTCATTCTCCTTCCAGCAAACTTGGTGCAAATGCCTCCAAAACCTGAAAGAATCACTATCCTGTTGTATAATCGAAACCAAAATCCAACCTGTCTTGTGCAAATGGAGCACAGAGCTGCCATACTCATATTAGCTATTTTGTTAAATATCTAACCACACTGGTACCATAATATCTGCAAATTATGCTTCCTTCTTAACTATCAGTTAAAGAGGGTACTTACTAATGCCCTACGTCAGAGATGCAAAGCACAGCACAGACTCTGAGCATTAACTATAGAGGGGACAGAACGAAAGTTAACCTGTGCCATAGTGGGAGATTAAAAATACCAATCTAATCAGCCACCAGTGATTATGCAGCCAGTGAGGTGTTTACATGCCTTGCAGGCCAGGGATTTTGCAGTTTAGGATTTCCAGTCCCAGGGTGCCTGCGCAATGAGAATTTTAAAACCTGGATGTATCAATCTATATTTTTCAGTCTTCAAAAGCCTAGTTCATAAGGACATCTGCCCAACAGTGGATTTTTAATCTCATTTTTTTATTTTGGTAATGGCTAAAAGATTGCAGTAGAGTTCTTTATAAACTATGCTTCAATAGCCTAGTTTTATTTGTAGCAGAAACCAGCATTTCTCTACTGGAGTTTAGTTAAAATATTTTTTCCGCTGTGAACTCAGCACTTTCATTTAAACATACTGATTTTCCTTTCAAGTGTAGGACCCTAATGGTGTTAAAGAGAGAGGGCTGGGGGTCTTCATGTGTATTAGTTTGTATTACATTAATTTTTGTGCCTCCACCATTAGAGAAAGAAAAAGTTAGTCCCCCTAGTATACTATTGCAGTAGGATGTTGAAAAATGTGTGCAGCAATTCACTGACTAAACTGTATATCCACATGTAGTAACAAAACTAGCTCTTTTTTTTTTTTTTTTTACGCAAAGGACACATAGGAGCTTAAAGAATCTACAGTAAAACTAGGCAACCTTTCTATCCATTTATCAATTTTTCTGCCATTCCTCTTTATGGGCAAATGCAATAATAAATGTTGTATGAAGAAAATTAAACTGTATCCAGAGGATTTCATTAAATAAAAAGTGTGGACCTGTTGGGAATTACCAACTCTGGTTTTAATACAGTATTTTGTTTCAGATTGTGTTCTAGCCCAATTCTTTCCCCTTTTCAATGCAGAATCCAAGGACAGCTGCAACATTTAGAGATATCTGACTTTACCGGTATTTCTCTCAAAGTCTACACCTTTTGATAGGAAAGTAATGGCATTTAGCCCTAGAAACACACTTTCCTCTAGCAATTTTAAACAGACGCTATACAAGCCAAGTTCTACACACAAAAGGTAAGATCAGTATAGAAATCATATGAGAGCTGTTCAGACTCTTTTTCAGGTCCATTGGTTAATTCTCACCAATGTGACAATGTGTGACTGAAAAATAAGGCTCCATTTGTTTTTTGGCAATAACCCACCTCCAAAATAGAAAAAGAAAGACGCTGCATTCAGGTGAAATTCCTAAGAAGAGAAGAAGATTGCTTGGTTTGATGCTGTACCAGGGAGTGAACTTGCTTTCATACTAACCAAATCAGATGGTCTTGTGAGTACATAGCACAAAATAGGACTCTCTCTAAAAGCACTTACAGAAGAAATTATCAAACTTCAGGTTACCTCCACAGAGGCAGCAAATTGCTATGTGTTCCCTAGGGAGTTCAGTTTAATGAATTAAATGACAATTCACAGACATGGGATAACAGCAGAAATCTGTCCAAGTGACACACCTAGCAGGGCTGTGTATGTGTGTGGGGGTGCATCCACCCCCACTATCAGAATGTTCCAACCGAAATCATTCAGCCCTGACTTAACAAGCACGACAGAATCTGTTCACAGAAAGGGTCCTGTTTTGCTAGATTGTCTATCGGGAGTAAATGACTATTTAATAAATGTAGATAGATGGAAGTTGTTTAAAGCCTATTGATCCTCCAGAAGAAGTGGACAAGGCTGACAATGAACTTAATCAATATCAAACCAGCCAAAAAGATCTCTTCTTCAGGTGTTAAAGTGACCTTCCTGGACACAGGAATGTATATTTTAACCTATTTGATGGCACAGTAAAAAGACATTGAATTATCTGCCTTGTCTAATACACTAAAGGCATGTTTTTTTCTCTCTCTCAGCCCCCACTTCCTATAGTCAAATGCTGTACTTTGTGAGCCCCACTCAGTCTACCTGCTAGCCCCCCAAACTGAAGTCTACCTTGCAAAGTAGTTGAGGTGTAGAAAGTTCTTACAGACGCATACTGAGCTATGGAGAGACTGACATACAACAGAAACTCTTCCTAAATAGAAGTTTTACTCAAAGCCCACCTGCAACACTCTTCCCTCTTCCCCCAACTCCTCCCCCACCCCCCAAAAGTCTCTCACCTGTTTCTCCAACTCCACTAGTGGGCTCCTGTGACTTCAAAGAAACCCTCCCTGCCAAAAACAGAAGTGCAACAATACAATTGGCAACAGCCACCTTTCTGACTTTTGTAAGTTCGGGGCAAGACAGGAAAAAGAGAGAGGAGAGGGGACAACAAATGAAAATAGTCCTACCAGGAGCTGATGCAAGAAAACTCCTCTCTCAGATCTTGGCCAGCGGACTTAAGTGCTAAGCCAGATGAGGGAACCTTTCTTGAGGTAAGGCAAAGGGAGGGGGATCTGTGCCTGGAATGCGCTTTCCGAAAGGTATCCCGGTTTGAGCATCTAGTCGGCCCCACATTTGATTGAAGTCCAGGATCGAAAACAATAACCCCCCGGCCTTTATTCGTCATGCTTGCTTGAGAAGGGGGCGGGAGAGGTGATGAGACACCCCCGATTTCTATTTCCTTCCCCCTCCCCATTTACAACCCATTTGTCTCTAAAGCAGCAGCAGCAGCGACCCAGCTCAGCACCTTACCTTCTCGGCGCGGCTGCGGGGACGCAGGGGGCTGTGCAGAAGGTGGATGCCGGGCTCGCTCCTTGCACCTCGGGACGGGTGCGGCCACAGGGGCGGGCAGGAAGCGGCCACAGCCCCCGCTCCTGCCCCCAGCACAATGTAGCTTTTCCTCCTCTGCTGCGGGGGGCGGGTACCGTTCAGTCCCTGCAGCCCGGCGCTCCGGGGGGGTCTCTCTAGGCAAGGGAGGCGCCGGTTTCCCTGCTCTTCATGGGGCGCGGGAGCAGCCAGGAGGGGGATCCCCTCTCCCTCCGGGACGCGGCGCCGACGGGTCCCTCCTCTCCTGCCTGGCCGGCTCGCTCTTCAGGGCCTGCCCGCCCGCTCCTCCATGCTGCCCTGGGATGCAGCCCGCCGCCCCCCTTGCCAGTCCCCGGCGGCGATGCGCGCTGCACAGGCCTTGCCCGGCGGCCAGCGGGACCCGGAGGCGGGGGCTCCGATCCGGCCTGCAGCCAAGCTCCGCGGGGAGAGGAGGCCCTGCCCCGGCCTGGGAGGCGGCGGGGAGCCCCGGGAAGGTCACGGGCAGCGAGGAGCCGGGCTGGGAAGGCTCCTCCGGCGCCGCTCCCGCTGCTGCTGGCCCGGCCTCAGCGGCTGCCGGGCGCGACGCTCCGCCCGGGCTCGCTCAGTGCCTGCTCGCGCTGCCCGGCTGGGTCCCGCTGCTGCCAGGCTGCCCCCGCCGGCTCTCTCCGGCTCCCGGTGCCAGGCTGCCCCCTGCGGGTCCCCGCGCCAGGCTGCCCCTGCTGCCGCCTCTCTGCGGGGCCGGTGCCAGGCTGCCCCCTCTGGCGGTGCGGCTCCCGGTGCCAGGCTGCCCGCCGCCGCGCGCCCCGGGCTCAGCGGCAGCTGCAGTGATTGTGTGTCTGTGTCATGTCTGTGCAGCGAAGGGCTGAGAGCAGCCGGAGCCGAGGCGGGGCCAGCCCGCTGACACGCCGCCCACTGACAGGCGCCGAGGGCCCAACCAGGAGCAGCCCCCTGCTGCAGAGTCCCGCCCCCTCCTCGGGAAGGGGTTGGCTACACCTGGGCCCTGGGAGCCAGGCGTTCGCACAACCCAGGTGCCCCGCGGAGGCACTCGCTTCTGGGGGGTTCCCTCCATTGCCCTCTGGAAAGTCCCCTTCTGATCCCTGTAGGAAGCTAGTCCCAGCAGCCGCCGCCTGGGCTTCACTCCCCACTCTGTGCAGGGCAGCGGGCTGTAAACCGCAAGCTGGGTGTTGTTATAGTATCTGGTACGCTAAGCAGCTCACCTGAGAGAGAGCGTTAAAACCAGCGAGCGGCTGCAAAGCCCCGAGTAGCACAGGGAAGCGCCGCCGTAAGAGGGGGGAAGAAAGAGGAGTCACCAAGTAATCACCCTAAAGGATAAGAACTGAACAGTACTTACCGTGTCAGCGATATAACCAGAGCCAGCCAACTCCTCTGTCTACTGTGGTCCTTTTTCCTCACTCCTCCACTGACTCTGGGATTAATCCCATCCCATGCCCCACAGGTGCTGATTACAAATTGTGTGTATGTTTCAGGGAAACCCAATAGCATCTAATATTTCTAATGCCATTCAACTATCAACTTTTAGTATAATAAAATAATATCTAATTTCCTGGTGTCATTAACGTATCAAAATGTAATATCACGTCTTTTAGCTGAAATGCAGCAGAATTTGTCTCTGGGATGTTTTGCTGCATTCTGAGAACCAAGTGATAAAAGTGCGGGCTTTCTTTCTCCCCACAGACATGGAACTAGCTTTTACGCTTTATTTTTATTGTTGCTTTCATTTCACTTCATTAATGGTTTTGTAGAATGGATAATCGTAATAAACTAGCATGTTAAGAAGGGAGTGTATGATAAACTGTGGGGGAGGAGGGAGGATCTGAAATTGGCAAGGCAAAAGTATAATCAGAGCAGAAACTGTAAAGCCCTGGAGCAAATGTAACAATAAGTATACACAATTTTATTTAAAAATAAAAAACCCTTTTAGTTTTTAGAGGTTAGTACAACCATCCACATAAAGAGAAGAAAAGCATACACACGCTATGAATAATAATCTAAATAATCATGGGTAGCAATAATATGGACATAATTCAACATTCATTGTTTTAGTTTTCCAAGGCAATAACAGAATATTAACGGGAGGAAATGACATCTTTGGAAAATGTCATTCTACAATAGATACTTCAGCTGTTAATTTGTTCTGTGTTATCAACTATTTAAACACCAGGTCTTATTCAAAGATTATTTTATGACAGTTTAAAAGAAATCTGCCCAGTGCCTGATGCTTCAGCACTGCCCACTGCCTGGTGTTTCAGAATCAGAATTATATCAGATGAACTGAAGTAAATCATGAAGTTGAACGTGCCAGTGATATCGTTTTAAGTGTAGTTGACTGTGATGTTTGACATGTAATGACATCCAGGAAAGTAATTTGAAAAGTATATCTGTGTGTTTCTGTAAAAGCTACTGAATTCTACCCAGAAATGATTATTTGGAGAAACTATATATGACATGCTGGATGAGCTCTATTATAATAGCTATTATTCTCATGAGCAAAGAGAACTCACAAATGACTGACCTATATAAGTTACTCTGTCCATGCTCCTGGGTGAAGCTGAAGGATCAGCAGCCATCATGAATAACATGTTTCTATATTTTCTTTCCTGGCTGTAGGATTGAAACTACTTTGACAGGTATGATGAAAGAAAATTGCTGGGGATGTATGGAGGAGGAAATAGACAGTTCTGAATACTGTTAAATTATTAATAAAACACGGTCACATACCTATTACTGGAATTATCAACAGATGCATATTGTGAGTCTCACACTTTGCCATGCAGACCAGCAATCTTTAAGGGTTTGGTCCTTCAAGATGCTGGACAATTCCTGCAGGACCAGTATAACAGTGTTCATGCTCGGGTGTGGGAGGTTGTACTGCTTTAGTTACACCAGTATAGTTAAAGTGGTACAAATTCTGTGTGTAGACAAGCCCTAAAATATTTACGGATTAGTTAGGTTTTGACCAAGAAAACTAAACTCTCTTTTCCATTTATCTGTTATTCATGATAACATCTAAATGCAGTGCATCTCTGCAGGAGGTACTGGAGGAAATTAAGAGTGAAGCAATAGGCATAAAGAGCCAAATTCATCGCTGATATAACTCCATTGAAGTCCTTTTACTAGAGTTAAAGCACAGGTGAATTTCTCTCAAGGGTTTGCCCTTTCTTCATCATTCTGGCTGAAATGAACTGCCAGTAGACCTTAAGAAAAAGAGAACACCATCAGTGGATGAGTGAAAAATGGTACATTGTATCTAGTGAATTATGGGACACCTCAATAGCTACCAAATGTATGCTTTAAAAACAACCATATACATTTTATTACATGCAAAAAGCTATGTTAAAAGAAGATTATTATGTTTTCAGAGTCAAGCACTCATAAATTAGGAGGAAATGAAGATTACCTTGCAACCTTAGTTGTGTATAGGCATTACGATGCAGTCTTTAATTAGGTGATCACATGCTATTATCCACAAGACTCTTGCCTCATTCAGTGTATAGAAAGGATGGTTCTCACTTAATGGGCAGCTTTTCAATATTTTGTTTCTCCTCATTGTTCAATGTGTGGTCCCAGGCCTTATTTATCGCACATTATTCCGACCCTGCTCTGAAGATAGAATTATTAATTTCTTCATAGGTGTTTCTGTGCTGCTCATCACTACAGTATTTGAGTGCTTCACAAACATCAATGAATTTATTTTCACATCACTTGTGTGGGATGAGAGGGTGGTATTATCCCTATTTTGCAGATGGGGAACTGAGACACACTGAGATTAAGGTCAAGAGTATTCATTAACTGTGGCTCCCCAATGGAGCTACCAAAATCCTGATTTTTATAGAGCACTTTATATGTTCAAAGTACAGTTCCCTTTAACTTCAACTGCAGCTGTGAATGCTCAGCACTTCTGCAAGTCAAAACACAGGGTCTCATATCGGGCACTCAGAAATGAGGACCACACTGGTGTAGGGTATGTCTACACTGCAGTTAAACACCCACAGCTGGCCTGTATCAGCTAGCTCGGGCTCATGGGGCTTGGGCTATGGGCCTGTTTAATTATGATGTAGATATTTGGGCTCAGGCTTGTGGAGTCCCAGAGCCCAGACTCCAGCCTGAGCTGGAAAATCTACACTGCAATTAAACAGACCTGTAGCATGAGACCCATGAGTCCAAGTCAGCTGATATAGGCCCACTGTGGGTGTTTAATTGCAGTGTACACATATCCTTAGTGACCAGCTCTGAAAAGTTTGGTTTAAGTGACTTGCCCAGCAATCCATAGGAAATCTGTGTCAGAGACAGGGGATATAATCCAATTCTCCAGGTCTGCTTCCAACTGCCTTAACCATGAGACCATCCTCTCTCTTCCCACAATCCCCTGCCTTATTCACTACAAACCTTCCTACCCCTGTCATGTGCTCCTAGAGGTGACAGCAGACTTGCCTCCTGTTTCTATCACTTTCCTCAAGAAGGACCTGGTGAGGGGGCTCCCTGCCTCCCCCTCAACTCTGGCCTCTGGAATATGTCATCGGGCTCCTAACCAGCGAGCCTCCCAGGCTGCCCTAACATGCCACCAGAGCCAGCAGCACAATATCCAGCCTGTTTGCCTCTGAACCGGGCCCAGAGAACATCTGTATGTGCTCGTGCTTCATATTGTCCACTTCCTTCTCCTTGTGTCCCACCCTGACTGCAAGTGGCAGGACCTGTTGCCATCTAAGGAGGGCAAGAAACCTTGGTTAACCAGCCTGTACTCCATTCAGGTCCCATGATCCTCAGGGGATATCAGCTGGCAGTTCATCCATGAGCATGGGCCTGGACCTGGTGTGGTTCATGAACTCCCCAACACCAATCCTTTCTGCGGCAAGAGGGAGACCCTGGTGCACATCTATGTAGATTGCACCAGGTTGCAGCCCCTCTTCTGACTCCTCCAGATCCTCAGTAAGAGTTTCTGGTTGCACTTTTCCCTACAACTCAGGATTTTCACACGCCCTATCTGCCGCCCCATTAATTTATGAGACCTTCTCATCACCCTCCTGGTGCTGGCCAAGATGGCCAACCATCATACCAGGAAGAGGAAGCTGGATGGGGGAGGGGATTGCTCTGCGACTGTGGGGCCTACTCCTGATGCCCTGTTTGATCATGCCTCAGATCAGAGTTCCTTTGTCTACTACCTCCTTGAATGCCTTTGAGGAGCAGTGGGTGCTGTCAGAGGTTCTCCACTCAGTTTCTCCTTCCAGTTCCCTGATTTTTACCTTATGACTTTCACTAGTCCCCCCCTTTTTTTTATTTATTGTCCCTAACATTCAGTTGTGACTTGGGTCCAGTGGCCTCTTCCTCCAGCTGAGGGGGAGGGCCTTCAGCTATTGGTGGGCTTAAGCCCACGGTCTCCGGTACCCACAATAGGTATACACCTTTCTTCCCCTGTTGTGTGCTCCAAGAGGTGACAGCAGCCTTGCCTACTGCTTCTTTCACTTTCTTTAAGTGAGTCCTGTGGGAGAACAATTCCTGACCATCCCTCACCCCAATCCTCTGGAACTCATCATAGGCCCCCTGCCTTGCAAGCCTCCCCAGCTGCCCCCAAAGTGCAACCTGAGCCGGCTGCATAACATTCAGCCAGTCTGCTTTCAAACCACACCCAGAAAACATCTGTATGCACTTGTGCTTCACACCATCCACTTCCTCACAGTTGTGTCCCACCACGACACCCAGTGGTGGGATCTGCGACCACATAAGGAGGGTGAGGAATCGCAGTGGGCCAGTCTGTACTCAGCTCCCAGTCCATTGCCCTCTGGAGATATTAGTTGTGTCTCCTTCATGAAGCTATGAGCACAGAGTCGTGAGAACTCCCACAACACCTGTCCCATCTATGGCAACAGGGAGGCCCTGTCACACATGTAAGTAGTATGTGTCAGGTTGCAGCCCCTCTTCTGGCTCCTCCAGAATCATGTATGGAGGTTCTGACTGCACATTTCCTGGCACCTCTTGATCCTTGCACACCTCATCTTTGGCCCCACAAAGTTGCAGGACCTCCTCATCAGCCTCCTCCTGGCGCTGGCCAAGGTGGCCACCCATCACTCCAGGAGGAGGAATCTGGAATGGGGATATGGATCCTCTGCAACTGCTGGACCTATTTCTGGTTCCTTGTCTTCTCATGTCTTCAGGCAGAGTTCCTCTGGTCAGTGATCACTGACTTCTGGGACTCTTTTGAGGAGCAGTGGGTGCTCCTGGGGGTTCTGTGCTTGGAGTCCTCCATAATCAGCTTGATCCTGGACTTAGTGGTTCCTCCCCTTAGTTGAAGGGGAGGGCAGTTAGTTTTGGTCAGGCCTAGACCTGCCTGGCCGAGTCCTGAAAATAGTACACTCCTTCCTACTTCTGCAGCTAATCAGGCAGAGGACCCTACAGACAATAGCCTCCTTCATTATGCAACCTGATTCATTCCCAGAGCAGGTCCATCTTTTGCACTGCATGAGACAGGAGATACAGTGTGATCAGCCCAGCCTATAATTATGTTTATTTAAATGGTGCTTCAAACACACAGTGAAACAAGCACTGTTTCATTATGTTCAGGACATACAACTTTCATGAGCAAACCAAGACAATTTATGAGCTACTCTTATTCCAGGGGTTGATAGTATAGCCCTCTACATGCTGACATATTTTATCTAATGCTCAGGGTATTCTCAGATGAACCAACAGAAGAGAGATTCAAATCTAATTTCGCAGGGCTTGGCCAGATTTTTTTTTTTTGGGGGGGGTGAGGGGAGCAGGAGAGATGGACATCAAACACACAGCTAAAAATAATTACTACAAATTGGGATTGTGGTTCCCACACTGCCAATGCATTGGACACAGTTACAGCTACTGCAGGATGTGCTGCCCCTCCCTTACCTTTTGCAGCAGGAGAGCTCTTCATTAGAGAACAGCTGGAAGCTTTCAAAGAGAAAACAGATAAGATGTAATCCACTCTGGGAAGCAATTTCCCACTTCTGAATCATAAAGTGTAAGAGCTGTTGCTTAAGCTCTCCATGGTGGGCATTAAATTGAAAAGTATGGAGATTCCTCACCAGTATGTGGAAAAAACAAAAGGCAAGATGGTGATGGTGACTGAGGAAATTAAGATGACTGGCAAAACAAGGCCAGTGGACCAACTGGTGTGTGTAACTCAAGAATTTAAAATCTGAGAATCCCGAAGGGAAAGTAGTTAGACAGTGGCTATGCAGATGCAGCAAAGGATGAATTTAGTTTTCTACAATATCTTTAATTTTTTTTTCAGAATCCAGAAGTATTGCTGATTACATACAAAGTAGAGCTGTTAAATTATTTAAAAAATTCATTGAGATTAATCGCTCAATTAATCGTGCTCTTAGACAATAATAGAATAGCACTTATTTAAATATTTTTGGATGTTTTCTACATTTTCAAATATATTGATTTCAATTGCTACATAGAATACAAAGGTACAGTGCTCACTTTATTTTTTATTACAAGCTTGTTTCCATTTGCAGGAGATAATGCTGCCGGCTTCTTATTTACAGTGTCTCCTGAAAGTGAGAACAGGCATTCGCATGGCACTGTTGTAACTTGCGTCACAATATATTTACATGCCAGATGCGCTAAAGATTCATAGGTCCCTTCATGCTTCAACCACCATTCCAGAGGACATGTATCCATGCTGAGGATGGGTTTTGTTTGATAATGATCCAAAGCAGAGTGGACGGGCGTATGTTCATTTTCATCATCTGAGTCAGATGCCCCAGCAGAAGGTTGATTTTCTTTTCTTTTCTTTTTTTTTGGTGGTTTGGGTTCTGTAGTTTCCGCATCGGAGTGTTGCTCTTTTAAGACTTCTGAAACCATGCTCCGCACTCTGTCCTGATCAGATTTTGGAAGACACTTCAGATTCTTAAACCTTGGATTGAGTGCTGTAGCTATTTTTAGAAATCTCACATTGATACCTTGTGTTTTGTCAAATCTGCTGTGAGTGTTCTTAAAACAAACATCATCTGAGACTGCTATAACCTAAAACATATGCAGAATGTGGGTAAAACAGAACATGAGACATACAATTCTCCCCCAAGGAGTTCAGTCGCAAATTTAATTAACACGCTATTTTTTTAATGAGCATCATCAGCATGGAAGCATGTCCTCTGGAATGGTGGCCAAAGCATGAAGGGGCATTCGAGTGTTTAGCATATCTGGCAAGTAAATACCTTGCAACACCGGCTACAAATGTGCCATGTGAATCCCAGTTCTCACTTTCAGGTGACATTGTAAATAAGAAAGAGGCAGAAGCGTCTCCCATAAATGTAAACAAATTTGTTTGTCTTAGTGATTGGCTGAACAAGAAGTAGGACTGAGTGGACTTGTAGGCTCTAAAGTTTTACATTATTTTGTTTTTGAGTGCAGTTATGTAACAAAAAAATCTACATTTGTAAGTTACACTTTCACAATAAAGAGATTGAACTATAGTGCTTGTATAAGGTGAATTGAAAAACATTATTTCATTTATCATTTTTACAGTGAAAATATTTGTAATAAAAATAATATGAAGTGAGAACTGTGCACTTTGTATTCTGTGTTGTAGTAGAAAACAATATATTTGAAAACAGAGAAAAACATCAAAAAAAATTAATAAATATCAATTGGTATTCTATTGTTTAACAGTGCAATTAATCACAATTCATTTTTTGAATCACAATTTTTTTGAATTAAGTGCAATTAATCGACAGCCCTACAATTAATCTCAGGCATTAACTACCCTTAATTGACAGCCATAATAATTTATAATCAACAGCCCTAATACAAAGTTAATTTGTTACCACTGATATTTTGAAAGGACACTATTTCACTATTGCTGAAAGATTAGCAAGACAACTATTTTTCTCAATTTGTTTACTTTGTGCATTTGACAACACTGTGAATATAAAATGGTTCTACCAAATAGAGTCACTTACTAATTTCCCTCTGTGTGTGTGGGTTATTTATGTTAGGGGGCTTATTCCTTCACCCTCCTACTTCCCTGGTCCTTCTCGCATGAACAGAGAGCAACAATACCCAAAGTCCAAAGGCGCAAACAATTTGCTGTTTATTGGGGTGAACTTCCAGCAAGCACAATTCCAGTTTCCTTCCTCAGTGTCCCCCTTCCCAGCTCTGACACCACAGAGCCTTGCCTGTGTCCCTATTCCTGTTCCCTGTTCCCATTTCCCCTTTAGCAAGACATGATTTTAATTCCCCCATCCCCAGTCCCTGTTCCCATTCCCATTCCCTCCCCCACTTCCTGATTGACTGCAGACTATATAGTAAAACCTGCGTTTTGCTTAGCTATTCCTTAACCAATCATTTTACTAAAAGCAGCAAAGAATCCTGAAATTTAACTAACTAATCCTAACATATTGTAACATGGTTATTTAACCAATTATATTCCACCACCTTAATTGGTTTACACCCAACAAATTAATTATACAGTGAACTGAAACAATTACAGAACCAGACAGAGACCATGCAAATAAACATACAAAACAATACAGAAGTGAGAATTTCACAACTACATCTGTACAGACATAAGGGTTTTCCAGTTGTGTCTATTGATAAGTGAGTTCTTGCCAGATAGGATGCTATCTTCTAGGCTCTTCCCTTTCTCTGGAGGTGAGAGGAATATCAGGACAGGATTGTATTCCTAATAGCCCAATAGCACCTTATTTCAATGTGCCTAGTTTGGAATATGAGGATGTGACCATACACTTCCCAGCTTATGGCTGCCTAACTACATCTTAGCTGAAGGCCTTAGCCTGTCACAGTAAGAGAAGACCATTACACAGACAGTGATTTTAATTCTTTCTTTTATACCTCTATAACTAGCTAAGTGATAAGAATACACCTAATTTCTTAAAGTATAGGCCTATATCCTAACAATTTACACAGCAATAGGAGAGAGAACAACATTTTTTAAACTAGAATAATGCAATTGTAAAACCACAAAAATTGGCAGGGGTGCTGAAGGTCAGTGGTAGTATGTGATACTATTTTAAACTAATTTCTTGAAATTCATCAAATTTCAGGTGGTTTGTGCCCCTTTAATGGAACCCTTATAGATACTTGAGTCAGAGAGAGACTCCTGTACAAGAAATGGAATTAAAACAGAAGACAATATTTTACTAGTTTTTCCTAATACAATTCCTGAAGCTCAACAAAGGCTTGATTCAGGACCTACTGAAGTCAATGGCTGAGCTCCCTTTGTCCCCAATGGTGCAGGATCAGGCCCTTAATAAAGAAAATGCTGAATGCAGTTAAAGATTTTATTGATGAAGGGTCTCCGCCTCTATCCTATTTGCAGTGAAATACTGGGTAATGCACAGCAGCAAGACTTTTCCATTTTAGTATATATGTTCTCTGTATAGAAACTTCTAAAGAACATGAAGACAGGAAACAATATGCAGACTCTGAAATGGAGCTATGTAGGGGAGATTAAATTGACTTTTATGCCTTTAGGGCCTGATCCAACTCCCTTTGAAGTCAGTGGCATGATTCCCATTAACTTCAATGGGGTTTGGACCAGGCCCTCACTTCCTATATCTCAGTCTGTGTTCCAGCAAATAATTGTACTTGAATATGTTTTCTTTTCTATCAGATATAACTTGCTACCCCTGATTTCTTCACCTCACCCCTCACAAATGATGGACAGACTTTAGTCCTCTGTTTCCTTGTTACCTCCCTTCTGGATGCTTCATTTATTGTTCTGCAATGTAGAAAAAAAACACTGAGAAAACACTGAATTGTATTGCTGTGTAATTAATATCTGCTTCTCTTTCTAGAAATATTACAAAGCGGAGAGTGTATCTATGTTTAATTCTTTGTTTTATTTTTAAAAATAAAATTTGATTTAGTTAAGGACGACCTCCACAACTAAGACAAGATTTGAGGTCCTTATTCCTACTCAAAACAGGACATTTTGTTTCCATTAAAATAGTCTGTTTTATGCATAGAAGGTTTAATTGTTCTCAGAGTATTTTCATTACCTTCAGAAAGTGTTATCAATACAGATCCCAAAATCAGGATGCTAATTAGAGTAATACTGGCTCTACTGTAGCTAAAGAGTTGTGTCTTCTTTAAGAGAAAGAAGGCTCATTGAATCACTGACTGAGCCTGTCCGCCAGGGAGTAGAAATAACTGCCAGGTATATAAGCTCAGAGGATACCTATGACAAACGAGTCAGTGTCAAAGCCAAATGTCCTTTTCAAACAAGATACTAGAAAAAGCCCATCTGATGAGTAAGCAAACGATGTTAAGCTGTCAGGTTCGGCACCACCCAAACAAGATCAGTCACAGCCAGTCTTGCATCTACCAGGTCCATTTCTACCTAACCAATGCAGTTATAGTCTCCACAATGTGTGTGTTTGAAGTGTGCCATATGTACTCTCTATCTGTATCTGAGTTCATAGACAGATAAGGTGACAGGAGCGCTACTGGAATCCCTAGAACATGTATTGTATAAGATCATAGAAGAATAATTTCACTGCCTATAGTGAAGCAAACATAAGTTTGTGCAGCGCTAAAGTGAGAATGCAGAGAAAAATGGAGGTCTTTGTAATTAAAAACAGATAGATGAGAGACACCATACACCCTGCCATGAAATCTAGTATATGAAGGTTACGTTCTCATGTGGATTCATTACAGTGGAGTGCTGGATTGCTCCTAAGGATGAAAAGGAGCATGTTTAGATGTGTTGTGTTTGCTAACAGTATTCTGCCATTTCCTCCATTTACAGGGCTGCCCGGAGGATTCAGGGGGCCTGGGGCAAAGCAATTTCAGGGTCCCCTTCCATAAAAAAAATTAAGAACATAAGAACGGCCGTACCGGGTCAGACCAAAGGTCCATCTAGCTCAGTATCTGTCTACTGACAGTGGCCAATGCCAGGTGCCCCAGAGGGAGTGAAGCTAACAGGCAATGATCAAGTGATCTCTCTCCTGCCATCCATCTCCATCCTCTGATGAACAGAGGCTAGGGACACCATTCTTTACCCTTCCTGGCTAATAGCCATTTATGGACTTAGCCACCATGAATTTATCCAGTTCCCTTTTAAACATTGTTATAGTCCCAGCCTTCACAACCTCCTCAGGTAAGGAGTTCCACAAGTTGACTGTGCGCTGTGTGAAGAAGAACTTCCTTTTATTTGTTTTAAACCTGCTACCTATTAATTTCATTTGGTGACCCCTAGTTCTTGTATTATGGGAATAAGTAAATAACTTTTCCTTACCCACTTTCTCAACATCACTTATGATTTTATATACCTCTATCATATCCCCCCTTAGTCTCCTCTTTTCCAAGCTGAAGAGGCCTAGCCTCTTTAATCTTTCCTCGTATGGGACCCTCTCCAAACCCCTAATCATTTTAGTTGCCCTTTTCTGAACCTTTTCTAGTGCTAGAATATCTTTTTTGAGGTGAGGAGACCACATCTGTACACAGTATTCGAGATGTGGGTGTACCATGGATTTATATAATGGCAATAATATATTCTCACTCTTATTCTCTATCCCCTTTTTAATGATTCCTAACATCTTGTTTGCTTTTTTGACCGCTTCTGCACACTGCGTGGACATCTTCAGAGAACTATCCACGATGACGCCAAGATCTTTTTCCTGACTCATTGTAGCTAAATTAGCCCCCATCATATTGTATGTATAGTTGGAGTTATTTTTTCCAATGTGCATTACTTTACATTTATCCACATTAAATTTCATTTGCCATTTTGTTGCCCAATCACTTAGTTTTGCCAGATCTTTTTGAAGTTCTTCACAATCTGCTTTGATCTTAACTATCTTGAGTAGTTTAGTATCATCTTCAAACTTTGCCACCTCACTGTTCACCCCTTTCTCCAGATCATTTATGAATAAATTGAATAGGACTGGTCCTAGGACTGACCCTTGGGGAACACCACTAGTTACCCCTCTCCATTCTGAGAATTTACCATTAATTGCAATACTATACAATGTTATATTCTTGTGGGGGTCCCTGCGGGGCCTGGCGCAAATTGCCCCACTTGCTCCCCCCTGCCACAGGCGGCTCTGGGAAAGATAAACCTTCTGCATCTTGGCACAAACACAGTTTTGAGAAAACTTCTTTACAAGGTATCACTGGTTCTCAGCATCAACTAGTGCTAAAAGGCACTAAAGCTCATTAAAAAGGTTGGACAAATATTTTCCATCAAAACTTTTTCTGGATCGAAAACTAGGGGTTTTTAAAAAGCAGAAAAAAATCACGGACAATGTCTGCTTTCCTTCAAAATTTGTTGTGTTTTTTTAATTGAAAAGTTGAAATTAGTCTGCCAAAACCTGGTTATGGTTTGGGGTTTCAGAAGCGTGTGGCCAAATATTTGCTGCTTGCTGTGTTTGATTGTTTAAAGAAACAATAAAAAATTCTGCTTAAAAAAATCCAAAACTTTTGAACCACTTCAGCTTGTGACCAAATGCCTGAGCCCATCCAGTCAGAGATTTTTCCAGGTTTCTGATTCTTTGCTGGCTTCCTTAACTCATATCTGTCTCCATAAATTTGGGTTCATTTAGGTTAGAACATAAGAACAGCCATACTGGGTCAAACCAAAGGTTAATCCAGCTCAGTATCCTGTCTACCGACAATGGTCAATGCCAAATGCCCCACAGGGAGTAAACGTAACAGGTAATGATCAAGTGACCTCTTTCCTGCCATCCATCTCCACCCTCTGACAAACAGAGGCTAAGGACACCATTCCTTACCCATCCTGGCTAATAGCCATTAATGAACTTAACCTCCATGCGTTTATCTGTTTCCTAGAGACTGGCTCCATGGTGTCCCTCACCAACTGGAGATGGTTACTGTGGATTTGTCTTTAGTATAGCTTATGTACATACTCCACGAACTGAGAATTTGAGCTTCTTCCAGAATCTGGGATGAGCCTATGTTGTGAAAACTGAAATGCTCAAAATAGAACATGCATGTGAATGAATACAGGGTGCTAACATTAAATTAACCCAGGGGGTCTCAAACTGGGGTTAGGAGGTCACGAGGTTATTACTGGGGGTCGCCAGCTGTCAGCCTCCACCTCAAATCCTGCTTTGCTTCAGCCTTTATAATAGTGTTAAATATATTAAAAAGTGTTTTTAATTTATATGGGGGGGGAGTCACACTCAGGTATTTGCTATGCGAAAGGAGTCACCAGTATAAAAGTTTGAGAACAACTGAATTAACCCCTCTGGAGCCTCAGGGAATGCAGGGGAGGGAGATCTCCCTTGGTAGGGTTGGGAAGGATATTACTTTTCTCATGTGATCCCTCCCCTAATGGCTAATTTTAAATGAAGCTATCCTCCCCTGACGTGAATCTCCCTATGGCACTGAAATTAAATATAGACTATAATTTGGCATTTTAGAAGTGAAAGGGATGGTAGCCCTAATGGAAAAGCTAACAGCTTGACTCTACTGTAAGCCTCCAACTGCTGAATGAGCTTTAGGGTAGGGAAGGCTGTGCCTCCCAAACAGCCTGGCCCTGCCCCCTATCCGACCCCCACCCACTTCCTGCCCCTCGACTGCCTGCCCCCTCAGAATCCCCGACCCATCCTGCTCCTTGTTCCCTCACCCTCCCCCAGAGACCCCCCACCACCACCCCGGGAGCCCACCCCTGCTCTCTGTCCCCTGACTGCCCCAACCCCTATCTGCCCCCCCGCTGATGCCCTGAAATGCCCCTGAAAACAGACCCCTGAAATGCCCACAATCCAAACCCCCCCATTCCCTGTCCTCTGACCACCCCCTGCCAACCTCTGCCCCCTCTCTGTGCCCTGACTGTCCCTGGGACTTCCTGCCCCTTATCCAACTCCCCCCCGGCCACGGCCCCTTACCCGCAGCTCTCTGCTCACCCAAAGCCTCAGCCCATCCAGGAGCTTCCCTGGACAGCTGCAGCATGGCTCCGGCGGGACCCCTGAGCTCCTCCCCACTCAAAAGCCACGTTGTAAGGGGGTGGGGCTGCGAGCTCCAAGACGAGCGGAGGGAGCTGAGCTCAGAGTGGAGCTCGCAGCCCCGCCCCCTTACCATGTGGCTGTGAGTGGGGTGGAGCTCAGGGGCCCTGCTGGACCCACGCTGCAGCTGTCCAGGGATGCTCCTGAATGTACTGAGTCTCCGGGAGAGGGGCAGAGATGGGGTTGGGTCGGGCTGGGGCCGGAGCCTTGGCCATTCTCATGGGGGCCCCTGCGGAGCCTGGGGCCTGGGGCAAATTGTCCCACTTACCGCCCCTCCCCCGGGTGGCCCTGTCCATTTATGTACAATCCCTATTTACCATGCACAACTTCTGACAAGGACTTCCATTTTTACTTTTCCCAAATGGCCTTCATGTAACTATTGGAGTGCAAGTGACCTGAACTTCATAGAAATATCTCTGTTGCCTCATATTCAGCAACTTTAATATACACACAACTATTCTTTTGGAGCAAAGAAAGCTGGAAATAGCTGTTTGTGTGCATAAGTTCATCTATTCCTGGTAGTGTCACACCCTTTAATAGCAGTGGATCATTTTGAACTTTGCATTACATGATGGCATTTGTCATTGGCAAGGATTCACTTTGTACCCTATAGAATGTATCAACTGTCTCTGATTCCATTTCAGGATCCTTACCTTCCACTTCCCATGGCAAGCATGGCAAAGAATCTGCATTTTACTTAAGCTGTCCCCTGCAAAGAATCCCTTTGTTCAGGTGCTTCCAAAACAGGTCCCATTAAGTTCAGTTTCAACAGGAAAGAGTAGATACTTCTCAAGTGACAAGAAAACATTTAAAAAGTGAAGTAAAAGCCAGCAGCAGTTTTTATTACAACTTCCCTGGACTAGTTTTAGTAACCTAGATCATGAAGATGAGCTGTTATCTCTTCCAGGCAATTGGTAAATACTGTTTGTGATGCTAGCAGAGTGTAAGATATTTCTCTGTGTGTGTGTATGTGCACATGTGCCCACATGAGAGAGAGCAATTGTGATGTGAAAGTTGTGTCTCCTAAATCCAAAGCCTAGAATCAGTCCTGTTACAGCAAAAAGTATTCCAACACGAACATCTACCATAGAAATAGGATTATCCAAAAGAGATTAACTGAACCTTCTAAATGCAGGGGGGGAAGAAGGAAATCTATATCCTTTAAAGGTAGCAGAAATGGACCCTCATCCTTCATTAGATGTGAGCAAAGGAGTTGGCTGTACTGTTGCTATTTGAAAAAAAAAGAACACCCCCTTTCATGGCAGAAGTCTGGGAAGAGGTTAATACAAAATTGGCGCTTTGGAGAAGGAACCAAAAGATACACAGGAAAAAGAAATAGTGCATAAGAACTGTCTCTGTATTAACTGTAAATAAAGGTTTCTAGTCTGCAACTAGCATAGACACTTTCCATATTGGGAACAGCAGGACGATGAGATTTAGACATCCAGGAGATATCACCTTGTCTCTTCAAATTTTGCCACGAGGTCATCTGCTTTAAAGTTAAAGACATTAGGACTTTCCGAGGCAAGTCTAGCACTGCATATTAACTTCAAGGTAGAGTTCCAAAGTACAGAATCAAGGATGCTGTCTCAGCAATTGCATAGCAAGAAATCTAGAGATATATTTGACATACTAAAAGCAGCTCTTAAAAAATCATTTGAATGGAGTAATTCTTCTTGAATTGACACTTATAGGGATGCATAAATGATTTTGTTCAAACCAGCAATATCTAGGACCAAAGCAGTTAGTATTTCCTGATTTTTTTCAGTGAGAGCTATTGAATATATCCCCTTCCTTTTTTAACTCGCAGTGTAGCCACAGTAGCAGGGGCAGCGGCGAGCAGCAACACAGAATAGCAGCTCCGAGTATAAACTTGCCCTAATCTTGTAGCTACATACTTGTGGCAGCTAGCCTGTGCTGCTGGTCACAGCTGCCAGTGTCACTGAGGCTATGCCACATTTTTTAGAGCACTAGCTTGATGACAGCTAGTACAAATATGGCCACTTGAGCTGGGAACCGCACCCCCAACTCCAAGTGTAGACATAGCCTTATTTCTTTGTTTACCAAATGCTCATTTGTCAGGGCTGAGGCATGGACCCAACTATTTTTGCATCCGAGCCTGTCAATGCCGAAGAAACTTCCTGTGTTCTTGCTGGCCTTTGAGAAGGTGTGACTATGAGCTGGACTCACTCTGCAGGCAGAAGACTAGGAAAGGTCACCTCATCTCAGCAGTGAGACTGTCAGTGCCAAAGGATAATCCTCTTCACCCTCATTAGCATTTGCAGGGAAGTTGATGCTAAGCTCAAGCAACAAGGCAATGCCAATGGATCTGTCAATACCAAACACTTCTTCACAGTCGCACTTTAATACTTCTCCAGCACTCTGAGAGTCAAGCTGCTTCTTAACATCAGAGGCTTTTTCCTCAATTTTTTAGATAAATAAAGCTGCCAGAAATACTAAAGCCCAAGCTGATGAAACTGGCTAAATAAGTGGAATTTCTTTCAGGGAGAAAACATATACAGAGGATGACATTATAAAGGTCTTTCCTCATGTGTCCTGAGTTTTGGCAGCTATACAGATGTTGTCACTAGTACTGGCTGTATGCTTGCAGCCTTGACGTTGCTATCAGGGTGTACAATGAACACAGCATTTTAAGCGTTTTTACTGTGATGTAATGTATTCACTGCTGTGGAGCAAAAAACTTGGAGCGTTCCTGTAATAGTTAAAGAAAAGACCAAAAGCAAAGCTGACAGCCCTTAATCGAGGAAAACCTTCCATTAAAGTCAATGGATGTGTTACTCAATTAAAGACTGAAGAATTTGGTCTCAAGACACAGAGGATGGCTTCAAAGGTTATTTCTCCAGCCAACACACAAAATTTTAGTGACTGATTTGAAGCTGATGTTGGTATTGACTCCTTGATAGCCCTTAGCCTGGTTTACAAAAGTTCCAAGTGCTCTGCTTGAGTGTTATCAGGGAAGAGATTGATACCACAGCTCCAATTAAAAGGAGTGGCTTAAGAGATTTAAATGCTAGGCATGATGCCAATGTTGTTGTTTTTTAAATCTGTTACTGTCTAGTATGAACATTGGCACCAGCCATTTCCACTGCAGAAGATATACAGAGTTGTCCCCTTTGACTCAAGGTGAAAATTATCTGCCTTCTTGAGAGCAGTGTCTTCTTCCCAACACTACTGTCATAGCAAAGTTGGTCTGTGACAGACACTATACGAGACATTTCTCAGAGATCTTCAACCAGGTTTTTCCCCTCAAATATCCCTAAGGGAGCAATTTGAGAGAACAGCTAGGGTCAAAGTTTTTCTGGCTAAAGAGGAAAAAGCTCCGTTAAAAAACTCACAGCAGACATAGTTAAACTTGTTACCCTACTAGAAAGAGCACAAAATACTAAGATAAATATGATTTTAAAGTGTGAAAATAGAGACCTCATCAGAGATTAGTCCTTCTTTATTCAACAGGCAGGCAGAATTAAGAGTAAGAGAAAGTAGGTTAAGTGTTTGCTTATGTAGATACCTGTGTATCCAGCTAGTGGTTGCTTTGACATCTTGGTTCCTTAACAGCTGGACGGTTTTTAGGCCTTAGGCATTTAGGCCACGTTTCAAGAATGTGGAGCTATGTAGGTGCCTTCATTATGAAAAATAGTACATGTGTAATCACATCTATTGTATAATATAGAGAGATAACAAAGCATATGGTCTTAACAAGTTTTTAGTTCATGAAGTCTGGAATGACCACAATGCTCACGACTGATATAAGCACAAGTAAGTTTTTCCATTTCTTTATAGTAAGTGACATTTAAGGGGGAGATTGTCAAAGACGCAAAAGGGAGATGAGCTCCTACCTCCCACTGATTTTAAATTGGAGCATCAAGGTGGCTGGAGTGTCTCACAGCTAAGAGTGCCAAACTCAGGTCAGACTGTCAGAAATCGGGGCAGACACCCCAGACAGGTAGTATTTTCTATCACTGGATTTTACCAAACCAGTAACAAAAGTGTACTCCTGGATCACTATATTAGTTTTATATTATATTAGCCACAGACTCCTTTAGGCACATCAGCCCCTATTTTACCAGACAGACTAGACTTTATGATGAAAGTAAGTAATTCAGCACACATTAGGTTACTTCCTGCCCTAAAGGGCCAATCACTTAAACCCAGGTCAAAATATGCCCCAGATCTCAAAGATAGAGCTGTAGCCAATCCTTTAGTAAACTAAAGCTAAAGATTTATTAATTAGGAACAAATAATGAGAGTTGTAGCAAAGGTTAAAGCAGATAAAATACATTAGAGCTGGATCAGAGTAAGTAGTCCAAAATGGTAGCAGAGATGTAGTAATCTGTCAGTTTCTTACAGTCTTTTCATAATGGATTTGGGAAATTCTGTCTTGTATCTGGAAAGCCCTCTGATAGCATCCAAAAAATCAGAGATGTCAGGATCGTTCCCAAGGTCCAGTATTTTTAATTGAAAATACCCTGCCAAGCGTTTTTAGTGCAGCATGTGTCTGGAGATTTCCCTTTTTTAGGCGCACAATGCCCCACACTTTGAAGTCAATATTCTTCCTTGCTGAGCAGCTTTGGACAAATGGGTGCAGGTTAACGGGAACAATATGATAGACAAAAACATTTGCTTTCAGGCAATTTTAGACATCAAATGACTTCAAAACTAAACAGTAACACAGATTATTGTTCCAGGGTTAATTACGTATACGACAGCAATCACAGGTAAACTTAGTGTAAATGTAATTAGCGGGGCATGTCCATGTAAACGCAGTGTGACAACATTTTCCTTTGTTCTATTCTAACAAGTAGATACAATAACATTAACAACCAACAGGTTCATAGACAAGTAGATACAATAACATTATTAGTACTTCTTTTGATCTAGGGTTATGGGATCTAGGGCATGCATAATAGCAAATAAGCAACTGGGATACAGCCAAACTTAACAGTTCAGTTACATTTTACAAGTGGGTTGGCTGGCACATTACAATGACTCTTGACATTCCTCTGAGGTTCAGAGACAGGTGAACTGCATATTGCTTTTAATTTAAACTGGTTTGCCTATGTCACAGGAAGTTAGGTGTCTTGCTGTCCTTTGTGCCTTTGAAAATTTCCTCCTAGACTGTTATAGTACTAAACATGTATCTATTTTATTTATGGGCTACATTTTCAAAGGGTTTTCACCACTAAATTGGGTGTTTGCCCCTAAAACAGCAGGCACAACTGGAATTTGCACCCACTGAATATTTTCAAAAGACAGTACAAACTGGGGTCTGTGATGGGGTGTCCAACCCACACAAGGCTTGAAGGGGTAAATTAGGCCAATTAACATATAGGAAGCACCTGGAGGAAAGCCAGGGTGTGCTAAGGCCTAATTTCCTGATGAAGACCAGCTGCGGGGAGGAGCAAGGCCAGGTTAATAAAGTCAGGGAGCTGGCAACAGAAAGAGGCTGCAGGGAAGTACTCTGCAGTCACTCCCTGGGATTAGGGGGGGTGGTTTTGAGGCTGCTGAGTTTAGTAGTCTGCAGTTACTCCTTGGGAGGAGGGATCTGAGCTGGGATACCCATAGAAGGTGGCGGGAAACAGAAGCTGTAGGAAGGAGTTGAGGGAAGGAGCGACACGGCTGAGGAAAAGTACAGTTGCCAGGCACAAGGTTCTTGGACTGGAACCTGGAATAGTGGCTAGGCCCCGGTTCCCCTACCAGCCACTGAGGAAGCGGCACCATCTGGGAGCACTGCATGAGAAGACTGCCTGAGACTGTCGGTGCAGAAGGACTTTGATACCTCGGAAGGAGGAAACACATATAGTGACCTAGCCAGAGGTCAAATCATGAAGAAGGAGCACCCAGAGTTGCAGAGACAGAGAGCGGCCGCAGGTCAGGTCAGACCTGAGTGGTGCTAACCCCCAAACATGGCCATGAGGCGCCCCTAGCAGTGAGTGGACTCTATGACAGGGCACAAATTAGTTGTGCTTACCAAAAGTTGCTCCTTTCAGAAGCATTGATGATGGGTATAGACTGGAGAATGTCACTGCCATAGGATTTCCACAAGGATGCAACCAGATGCCAGTGGTACATGCATACCACATTGTATGCCATAAAATCCACCTATTAGCGCCTTCAACAGGTGAGCATTGCACACCGGCTTCCCATTTATTACACACAGTTTGATTAGATCAGCCATTGTATAAATTGCAGCCAGTGATAAATAGATATTGCACTGACAGCACTTTGTACCTACTTGGTACAGTCTCGGCAGTGTTAATCTTCCTAACACTGGGAACCAGCTTAGGCTCAGAAAAAACTGGCACAGGAAGGAAGAAGAGGTCTGCAGTTCCCAGGAAGCCCCAGAGCATGATTGTATTCTGATAACTGGGTTTACAGAGCACATTGTACCAAGTTTCTGTTGCCAGAGAAGCAAGTCTAGCAAAGGTACAGGCGGGACATACATAACTGTCATTAATACCTGGAGAAGTTACAAGGAGATCTGGGAAAGGAAACACACAAGAAACCATGTGTTTTTGTCAGTACCCCTTGATAGGTATCTGGCAATGAGCATTCATCAGGGAAAGAGATGGCCTTTGGGAAGAGAAAAGGATTACATTCTATCCACATTCAGATTTCCTTTGATGCAAATCCCAGATATAGTGGCACAATACTCAGGAGCATCTCATGAATTGTGCAGTCTCAAAAAAGGAACATATCCTGAAGCAGGGAGTTGTCAGAGGTCTGGACTGGCTAGAGAGATTGACACTAAGCAAATGTATGTGGGGGGCATTGTGGGTAAACAGTGGGGTAAAGTCACAGTATGATACAACTGAGAGCAATCCCTTAACCCTAACAGATATGTCAATGCAATGTCATCCTTTAAAGGCAGTGACCATGACTGTGGGCTCAAACTGCCCACAGGTTAGTTCTACTGCTCCGCACCTAGACTTCAAGAAGTACATCTTCTGTGATATGAAAGCATTACTTCCTGCACTGGTAGCCTCTACGTTATCCTGCATAGGTCAGCACTCTGTGGATAATGGGATTATGCAGCTGTGTTAACTGACACACAGTTGAAGGTTATTTTAAAACTACCATCTAATTGTGCTACAGAATATGTTTTAATTTCAAGCAGTCACTCTTTTGTTTGGGAATAAAACCTTCAAAATATGAACAGAATGTAAAATGATGTAGGGGTATCTGCCTGAGTCTGCAGGCACACAGAGAATCTCACAGAGATGTGAATCACCTCATTCCCCTGAGAGGGCTGCTAACTTTGAATTCTGATGATAATTTAAATGTTATTTTTGTTAATTATTTTACCGTTGATCATTTTAGCAGAAACAATAAGTTGGGGTGTTCACCTCACACTTGCCCTGAAGGGGTTAATGTAGGCTAAGAAGAGAGCCCATTAACCAGCCAGGCCACAACTGAGGGGAATCGGGGGGTTAAGTAATCCCCTGACTGAATAATGGAGGAGCCCAGCTGAGGAGGAACCAGCTGGGTTGGGTTTATAAAGACAGAAAGTTGGCAGCAGACATGGGGCTGCAGGGCAGTAGTTTGTCATCACTCTCTGGGATAAGGGAGGTGTGTGTGAGGGCTATGGAGGTAAAGTTGCCTACAATTACTTCTGGGGGGACTTTTGGGACTAGCAAACCCAGAGAAGGTTAAGGAGCCAGAGGGTTAGGAAAGGATCAGGGAAAATAAGGTCCAGAATGGAAAAGACCTTGGCGGTTGATTAGATCAATGGTTCTCAACCAGGGGTACATATACCCCTGGGGGTACGCAGAGGTCTACTGGGAGGTACATCAGCTCATTTAGATATTTGATTAGTTTTACAACAGGCTACATAAAGAGCACTAGTGAAGTCAGTACAAACTAAAATTTCACACCGACAATGACTTGTTTATATTGCTCTATATACTATACACTGAAGTGTAAGTAAAATATTTATATCCCAGTTGATGTATTTTATAGTTATATGATAAAAATGAGCAAGTGAGCAATTTTTCAATAATAGTGTGCTATGACACTTTTCTATTTTTATGTGTCTTTTTGTAAGCAAGTAGTTTTTAAGTGAGGTGAAACTTGGGATACACAAGACAAATCAGACTCCTGAAAGGGGTACAGTAGTCTGGAAAGGTTGAGAGCCACTGGTGTACAGGGTTCCTTAGCTGGACCCTGGGGTAGAAGGTGGTCCCAGGTTCCCCTACCAGCTGCTGGGGAAGGGCACTAGCTGGCCAGTGAAGGGGAAGCCTGTCTGGGCCTGTTTATAAAAAGAGGATTTGATACCCCAAAAGAGGATGATGCATATGACTTGGTCAATGGGCTAAGGCACAAACACAGAGCCTCTAGCCCCTCTGAGAGCCAGGAACAGAAGGCAGGAGAGAAGTAGAAAGGAGGTGTCTGACCTGGAATCAGCTAATCCCCAGAGTGACCAGGAGGAGGTACACTAGCAGTGAGCAGGCTCTGTCATATGGGCTAATTGCAGATGAAATGCCATACATGAGGGTGGCAGGGCAGCTTGTTACTGTGAATGTAGCAGGGGGATGAAGGGAAAGAGGAGATGAATTCCCTTCTCACTACCAAAAGCCTCAACTGTCCCCTAGATAACAAAGGCCAAATCCCCATCTGGTGGAGATCAACAGCAGTGAAGTCAATTGTGATGCAGCTATCTATACCAGCTGAGGATTTAGTCCTAAATGCCAAATTGCCTTTCTGAGTGTCAAACCACCACATGCCTCCAAAACAGATTTCCAAACTCTCTGACACAGCCTTTCCTCTGCAATGCAGTTACTCTCAATACTAAACTCCTCAGCACATTGACCATTTACGCTCTGGGGCCAGTGCAAAATCAAAATAGACACCACAAATAATACTGCACTGATTGAGTGGGACTGGGAGGGGGCCGAAAGTAAGGAGCAGGGAGGTTGTGCCACATAATTCTGGGGTTCCTGCAGCCCAATTTAGGTCTAATGTGCCATACAAGACATGGGGTCTTGGATGTGATTGGTGAAAATGTGCAGAAATGTGTTTCTGGCTGGTTAGGGTTGTTAATGAGAAAAATTATATAGGCTTCTAATTGGCATGTCATGGTAAAAAACCTGCACTCCTAACAGATGAAAATTAGATAGGATTTTGCACATGCTGGGTAACATGAGTCCAACTGCAGAGGACTCAGGGGGAGATGAAAATCATTACTAATACGTTTTAGCAACCTCTAAAAATGACCTCAGATAGCTTTTCTATATTTTCTCTGTGATATTAAAGTCCAATAGCTCAGGAACTTATAGGACTAGATCCAAGTACTGTGGCCCATAGGAAAGCTCAGAATCTCTCTTTTTGAATGGTTTGCAGTTCCCATTTCTAGCCTTGATGAATCACATTCTGGACCTTAGCCTTGATCCTGGAAAAACATATGCACGTGTTTAACTTCTCACCCTTTGAGAAATGCCAAATAATCAGTTCATGAATTATTCCCTGTCTTCTTAAATGAAGGTAAAATTACAGCCTCACCGCTGTCCATTTCTTGTATACTGGTGCATTTTTAGGGTCTTTGGAATATTTTTATTAATGTAAAATAACTTTGAAACATCTGAAATGCTACAGGTCCCTCCCCTGTCTTCCTGCCTTTTAGATGATTTCCTCTCATAATACTGTTCTAGTATGTCAGTTGCAATGCTGGCAGACCAGTTGCCACCTCATCCCTAGGCCTCAGGCCTCACTGAACACTTACAAATGCCTAGTTGGAAACCGGTCTGGCTCACCTGTGTGTTAACATCTAATATCTATTTTGCTTATGCTAAGTTGATAAGATTGTGTTTAGACCAGTGGTCCCCAAACTTTTTCTGTCATGCCCCCCTTTACCAGTAATGAAGCTTATCTTCACCCCCACCCCTAGATCCAGGGCTGTGACCAGGGCCCGGGACAGGGGACGGGGCTGGAGTAGAGCTGGGGGCAGAGTGAGGCTGGGCACTCCCTCCCTGCCCCCCATGTGGACTGGCCCAGGCTCTGCCATCTCCCCGCCAATGTTTCTCCATGCCCCCTTGCGGGGCATGCTTCACAATTTGGGGATCACTGGCTTAGACTCTATAAAATGCTTATAGGATGCTGCATGTATTGATCTCACTTAAATTTCCATAGCCCATAGTTTAAAGTTATACTGAGTGTTTGCATTGTAAACCTCTGTAATTGTGTAGCTCACCAAACAGAAAAAGCAGCATTGATTAAGGTAAAGTGCTGGAGATGGCCCATTAAAAGCAAATAAGGTATTGTGTGCAATCAAAGGAGAGAGGCCCTGTTGATTGGATTCATAAATCCCTAAGGAAGGGAGGACTTATGGATGAACTCATCCCATCAGTTTGGATTCTGGAGTAGAGGGGATAAAAATTTCTGACAAGGAGATACTGAATCTCTGTGTTTGAACCTTTGCAAGGGCTGGAGTTAAGAAACAAGAAGACAGAACTGCTCAGGATCAACCTGGGTTAGCCTCAGAAGACATTTGGATCTGATAGATTACTAATCTTTGTCACCTTTTGGAACCACAGACTGAATTTATTTGTGTATATGTGTTGCCTGCTTTAACCTACAAATAACTCTTTCATTCTTATAGTTAATAAATCCTTAATTAGTTTACTATACGATTGGCTACCATCATTGTCTTTGGTGTGAGAGGTAAGGTAAAAATTGATCTGGGTTAACTTGACTTGTCTCTTGGGTCCGGGAGCAACCTGAATATTTTGTGATTTCTTTGGTGTAAGTGGTCGTTTATCATCAAGGCCAGCTTGCCTGGGTGCCAAGATACGCTGGAGAGCCCAAGGAGACTGTCTGTGACTCTATGGAAAGACTGTTACAATGATCCAGGAGTTCATATTTGTTTCTGAGTTGGTTACATCTAATTATAGAACTGCGGTTCTCAGCTGGGGGTCTGCAGCCCATTAGAGAGCTACTAGCAGGTTTCGGGGGTCTGCCTAAGTAAACCAGAGAGCATACCAAAAAAAATAACTGTTTCACCTTGCATTATTTGGACACATTGCTTTCATATATATATACACACACACATACACAACAAAAAGTGTGTTAAATTTCCTGAAAGATATGTTGAAACCTATTGGCTTCAGCAGGGCAGGCATTAGGGGGTAACAAGCAGGGCAATTGCCCAGGGCCCCACGGGCTTCAACACTGGACAATGGGGCTTCAGGCATATTAATATTTGAATATAGTCAGTTTTCTTATTTTTGTACCTATATCATCCTTTTCTTTACATATGTGTTTGTTTAACTGTATAACTATCAATTTAATATAATTGTTAATCTACTGGATATGCAGAAAAACAGTTGTTCTGGCACAGATACACCATGGAGTCTTTATAGCATGTTGGAGGGGCCTCAGAAAGAAAAAGGTTGAGAACCCATATAATAGACTATACAGTAGCGTACCTGAGGGGGAGCAGGGCAGTGGCTGCTCCCCACCGAGCACAAGTGGCGCCTTTTCTATTTTTTGGTGCCTTTTTAATTTTTACTCACCTGGCGGTGCTCCGGCACTTTGGCTGTGGGCCCTTCACTAGATCCGGGTGTCTTCGGCGCCACTGAAAGACTCGCCGCCGAAATACCACCGAAGACTCGTGGAACAAGTGAAGGTCCCGCTGCTGAGGTGCCGCCAAAGACCCCGAGTGCCACCCCGTCAGTAAAATGCTGCAAGGTGAGTAAAAGTGCCGCAGTGGGTGGCACCTCTTTTTTCCACTCCCCCTGTTCCCTCCACCTGGCTATGCCACTGAGGATATACCCCCCGTTTGGGGTGTTTGCCCTGCTTTTAACAGTCTGCCCTGAAGTAGGCATGCACGGTCATGACCCACATCAGACAGTATGACAATTACCTCTTTAGGAAATGGTTATATATTTAACATGACTGGCTGGGCTTTTACATATTGGGAAGGTGGGTAGTGTAGCTAGATGGCCATTAGAATGTGGAATAGGGCACAGATTAAAGGCTTGTGTGTGTGGATGAGCAAAAAAAGAACTTAAAAACAGAATGAATGCATTATTCTAGGTAGCAGAACACTCTGAATACACCTGCTGAGACAGGAGTTCTCCTATCAAAAAACTGGGGACGAACCTGAGAGGCATATGGTTTCTTCCAGGTATAAGTTTCAATTTCTCTATGGGCTTGTTCCAAAGCCCATTGAAATCAATGGGAGTATATTGATTTCAATGGTCTTTGGATCAGGCCCTGTATATCTGGCAGGTATTTTGTCTGAAAGATGAAGGAAGATATTACACTGAACATAATGGAGGTAATAACTATTTTGGAGAGTTTGCTTGGAGTTGAATTGTGTAGTAGCATGGACAAATGGATTAGATGGACTCTATTATTGGCAATTCTAAAATAGCTATGATTGCTTTGGGAAGGAAAATCTCATGTAGTAATTTAGGTGAGTATATATAGAGAGTCTCTAAATTTGGTGCAACTCCTCCTCACAGGACAATTAAATTTTTTACTGACCTTTGCAGAGGAAACATTTAAAATTGACGGTGTTTCCCTCACAGTTCTTTGGATTCCTTGCTTTAGTTAAACTGGGAGTTTAAGAGCATCCATGTGGTGTTCAGGGACGGGTGGAGATGTGTAGGCTATGGGTGGTAGAAGGGAGGTAGCTGAGATTAAGAAGAACTGACAAATGGAGTGTAGATGGGGAGTTGAATCACTTACTTGCTTATTTCCCTTCATTTTTTAGGGGTTGCATTGATGAGATATGTGGTCCAGAAACCTGAACTCAAAGTTAACGCAGCTTCTTGTGTGGGAATATACACATTTAAATATGTCCATTATAGAAATTATCACATGCACTGAAGATTAGCAGCCTCTTTTTACAGTCTATACCAAAAAAAAAAAAAAAAAAAAGCAAAGAACAGATCCATATTGATGCTCATTTTCTTTTGGCAAAAAGGTGCAATGTGACTCATTTCATTTTGCCAAATGTTCACACTACAGTACTTTGGTATCTTATGCCAGGCAACACAGCAACTCTACTCTTTCAAAATAGTGGTTGTAATTGTGGTGCATAAAGCCTGCAACTGCAGGTCTAATTGTTTTCTGGGCCCTCCAGAACTGATTCAGAATGGCAGTTGGGGAGGGAGGTAGCACCTCATGGAAAACTGCCAACAGAGCAAGAGCCACCTCAAGCTCCTTCCCAGCTATTCCTCTCCTCGTCTGAGCTGCCAGCATAGTCTCCAGCCACAAGAGGGAGGCAGTAGAAGTGGCAGGTACTGTGCACAAATGGAGGAGCAGAAAAAGAAGATAGCTGCTTCTCAAATATAAATGCTGAAAAGCAGCAGTAATAGCCCTCAAGAGGAAGAAAACTGGCAACATGGGAGGAGAGAAAAAGGAAATCTTGTCTCCCATACCCTAAACTGTGTCAATATTCCCTCTGCTGAGTAGGGAGCTGGGGGCAACAAAGGATGGATGTAGATTTTCCCTCAAAATGAATAATCACACCAACAGCTTTCCTGAGGTAGAGAGGTGTTTTGGAGAGGACAGGTAAACATGGTGAGAAACAAAGGAAAGGCTCAGACTTCAGCGGGGCAGAGAGAGAGGTGGACGTGACATTACACTCCATATTCTTTACGAAAATATGCTTATCATATGACATGTATATAACTGAGATACTTTATGCAAAATGGCGCATGTAAGGTATCATTGGAAAGGTTATGGTTTTACTGAATGTGATTATCCAATTTGTATGCCTGTATCATTTCTGTATCTGAAGTCAGGAATATGGGCTATGTATCTGTATTTCAAATGGGCTACTTTGGGTGTCACCCCTAACTAGCCCTTCAGGTACAACAGTGAAAAAGCCAGACAATGCTAATGGCCCATTAGCAAAGACAATGGACTGTAAAAGAGCTTAGCCTTCCTATGGATGCTCAAGACAGCCTACAAACAATGGTTGCTACTGTCATGCAGAGACATGGGTCCAAGTCAGCTGGTACTGGATTACTCCCCCCAGCACCACCCCTTTTGGAATGCCAGTGTTTTTCCACGGGAAGACAAAGGGTTCTCACCTTACACAAGAGTTGTATAAGGCAGGGGAGTGACATCATCGAGATTCTCCTCTGCCTCTCCACCTAAAGAGACACTAACAAACACCTGGAAGCAAGAATTGAAGTTGGCAGAGAAAGGTTGAGCCCAAGCTGGAAGGATATCTAGCTTGTGAGTAATAATACCTGAGGTCTCAAGCTGGAGACTAGTGCTGCTGCCTTTCAAGACTTTCTGCAATCTGCCTGCAACAATATCTAGGGTGAGAAATTACTATTTGTAACCAATTTCTTTAGTGAAACAAGCTTAGTTTGCATATTTTATTTGCTCAGTAATCTGCTTTGTTCTGTCTGTTCTCTCTTATATTCCCTTAAAATTCACCTTTTGTAGTTAATAAACTTATTCTTGCTTATAATATAACCCAGTTTGTGCAATTCACAATTGGGGGAAGGGGGTAAAGAGGCTGTGCATACCTTCCTCCCCATTGAGGGAGGAGGCAGATTTCATAATATACCTTTGGGTCTGCACTCTAAGGGAGGTGGACCCCTGAGTGCTGGGCAGTCCCTTAAGATGAGTCTTCCCAGAGCTGATCTCAGTGTCTGTGTCATTCTGTAGGTGGGTGTGGCCTTGCCTGTGTGTCTGCTGGAGGAGGCTTTTTTTTAATTTAATAGTTGGAGATATACCTATTTCCTAGAACTGGAAGGGACCTTGAAAGGTCATTGAGTCCAGCCCCCTGCCTTCACTAGTAGGACCAAGTACTGATTTTTGCCCTAGATCCCTCAGTGGCCCTCTCAAGGATTGAACTCACAACCCTGAGTTTAGTAGAGCAATGCTCAAACCACTGAGCTATCTCCCCCCTCTGGCTCAGGCAGACAGGTAACTAGGGTGCCCAGGCTGGCAGAACAGGCAGACTCAGTGGTATTTCAACCGGTCAGGTGGCACCCTAAAGGGGGCAAACTGTCACAGTGGATGCCCAGGGAGATGGAAAGCAAAGAGGAGGAAACCACCCTGGAACCAAACTAAAAATAGTGGCAAGGAATGTGGGACAGAAAAAGGAGAGTGGGAGGGGGAAGAGACATCATAGCATGCTAAAAGAAAAAATAGGAGTGGTCAACAGAACAGGGGACAAATATGAAAGAAAGAATGATAAGGAAAGAGATGTTGCTTTTTTGAAGGAAACAGAAGAGGAGATGAGACGAAAAAGAAATTATAATTAAAGAGAAAAGGCAGACTGGAGAAATAAGAGACAATTATGGGGGTGAGGCAGGAAAGCCATCTATGGAAGCTTCACAAGCTGTGCCAGGGGTGTCAACAGCCAGTGCAGCAGATATGGCTTGATGTGTCGAACCATTTGTACTGCCTTTTTTTCACCTCCTTACTTGAAACACTGAAGTTTCTATACCACTGAACAAACATTTGTCCAATGAACATAGTGATTAATTTCTCTAGCAGAAAATTGGTTAAACTATTGATCCAAATGTCCCATCAGTAAAGCAATCCTAATTATGTACTTGAAAGAAAAGTCCAATAAGTGCCATGGTGCTAACAAGTACAGAAATTAGTAAAAGACAATAATCCTATAGCTCTCAAATGGGAGTGATGCCTCTGTGTTTACCTTTTGCCAATCTGACCTTCTGTGTCAAATGGGTATGGTAAGACACCTTCCAATTTGCTCCTGTTAAAGTAAAAGATAAAAGATCTAAACCTGTCCCATGAACTGTTCCCTCATAAGCAGGAGATGGAGTTTCATGAGTGCAGCCCAACCTCTCGCCTCCTGAGCTGTTCATTTAAGTAGGAACTAGCATATAACTTTTATAAATATGGTTCAGAGACTAATTTCATATTTTATGAATTGATTTGCATCCAACATGTGGCTCTTGCTCTGGTTTTACTATCCAGTATGAGGAGCACTGCAAGCCTTAGACTGTTCATAAAGTGAAACAGAAAATTCCTCTCTTAAATGTCAACATTGCCAATAAATACATTACAATATTATCCAAACAGATTGTTTCAAGAGATTTTAAAATGTATTGCACATTTTATGTGCAATAATGATTTTTAGAGATGTCTGTTTATCTTGATTTTTCCCACTAATTTGGCAAGATCTGAAGCATGAGGGTTCATCACAGGCCAAGACCACGGCAAACACGATGAACTTCTGATGAACACACACAGCTGAGACAAATAATGTCTAATTACAGCACATGCCACTCCCAATGCACACTTCCAATTCTCCACACAACCACCGTTGGACTGAAACCAGTAGTGTGTTCTCAACTGCTGTGGGGTATCCCTGTAAAGTGATGGAGTCCCCAACCAATTGCAAATAAAAACTACACCATCATTGTACAGTCAAATAGTTATCCCTTCTGAGATACAATTTTATTAACAAAAAGGTAGTTCTAAAAGACCGCTATGTTAACCTTAGGCTCAGATGCTCCTAGAGTGCTTTGCCTCAGGGCCAGTCTAGTTTGAATCTTCTTCCAAAGGGTTACTCCCAATGTCTTCATATTCCAGCACTACTGAGTCAGCAATAATTTGCCAGCAGCTCTCTGCAAGGTTCCAGCATGTGATAAAAGTGTGGGGGCAACTGGAGAATTCTCTTCCTCTGTTACAGTCCAGCTAGAGGTTCAGCTGAAGAGAAGTGTGTTAAATACAATTGCAGAAGGAGTATTTTTAAGAAAGAGAATTGTTACTTTAGGGTGATAGCCCCTCTCAGAAAGTGAGATGGATCTCTGGGACTTAAAGGGAAGTTGGAAATCGGCAATTTGTTTCTTGGAGCAAGGGAAACAACAACAAAAACTGTAGTTAGGGAGGGGCGGTAATGGTGAGATGCTTGTGCTGCTGTCCCTGCTCTGGGGTAGAAGTGGGAGTGGAAGGAGTGAGGGAAACACCCTCAAGTATAATATAAAGCAGGAGGGGGAATAAAGAGAGTGGTAATGCTTCAGGAAATGCAGGAGCAGGAAAGAAATACTTTGGTGCACTGGCACAATGGAAACTTGAAATTGGGGTAGAGCTCACCTGCCTTCCAGAGACAGAGGGACTTCCTTCTTTTCATAATGTTGCCCATCACCATGGAATCTGAGTACCTTCACAGCCTCAAGTTAGGCTGGAGATGGAACAACAATCCCACTTCTGCTGCCCCAGAGGGATTTGCCGCTCCAGAGACATGGGGTTTTGAACTCTGAGAACTGGAAATGCAGAGAAGTCATCACAGGAATAAAGGGCTAAATTCCAAGGAGGCATTCATAATGGTGTAAGTTTCAAGTGGGGATGCTAGCAAAACTTATACGTTGAAAGTGTAGTAGTGTGTGGTTGTAGCAGAAACAGCAACCAACAGGAGTGTATCATATGAAATACAATGACAAATTTGCACATATTTTATTGATATGTAACTAGTACCTCCATTGATGTCGCATCTGAATTTGTCCCTATGCCTAAGTGGTATCTGGTTACACAGTATTATTAACTAGTAGGGATACTTCATATCAGGGAGTTCTCAAAGGAGAGGAATCTAAGCTAGATGTCTGTTTTGTAACAAGCATTCGTTAATAGTAAAATATTCAGACTATTACACCTTCCTCACTCCATGACTGGCAGTGAGATGCTCCAACATCATATAAGCCCCTGACAGATACACAAGCTACAGTGGGCTAACCATGCTGGCCAGTCTCAGCCCCTAAATAAGCAGTGCCTTGAATTTTACCTGTCTTATAAACAAGATCACCTACACAACACTCACTGATTTTAAGGGGAAAAATGTTGCCCCCTACAATAATTCCTTTTAACCATCCTCAGGACATCTCTTTCTTTCACTCACCCTTCTTCCCCTGGATATTGTTTCACTTAGGCCTGGTCTACACTAGGCGTTTATACCAAATTTAGCCGCATTAAACCGAATTAACCCTGCACCCGTCCACACAACAAAGCCCTTTATTTCGATATAAAGGGCTCTTAATATCGATATCTGTACTCCTCCCCAACGAGGGGAGTAGCGCTCAAATTGGTATTGCCATTTCGGATTAGGGTTAGTGTGGCTGCAATTCGACGGTATTGGCCTCCAGGAGCTATCCCACAGTGCACCATTGTGACTGCTCTGGACAGCAATCTGGAGTTGGATGCACTGGCCAGGTAGACAGGAAAAGCCCCACTAACTTTTGAATTTAATTACCTGTTTTCCCAGCATGGAGAGTTGATCAGCACAGGTGACCATGCAGAGCTCATCAGCACAGGTAACTATGCAGTCTAAGAATCGAAAAAGAGCTCCAGCATGGACTGCATGGGAGGTACTGGATCTGATCGCTATATGGGGAGAGGATTCCATGCTAACAGAACTCCGTTCCTAAAGACGAAAAGAAAAAACATTTGAAAAAATTTCCAAGGCCATGATGGAGAGAGGCCACACCAGGGACTCAGTACAGTGCCGTGTGAAAGTTAAGGAGCTCAGACAAGCCTACCAGAAAACCAAAGAAGCAAATGGAAGGTCCGGGGCAGGGCCACAAACATGCCACTTCTAAGCTGAGCTGCATGCAATTCTAGCAGGGTCCGCCACCAGTACCCCACCCCAGCAGTGAATTCCGAGGTGGGGGTAATCTTAGCCTTGCCTGAGGATTCTGCGGATGAGGAAGAGGAGGAGGAGGGAAGAGGAGGACGAGCTTGCAGAGAGCACACAGCACTCTGTTCTCCCCAACAGCCAGGAGCGTTTTCTCAGCCTGACAGAAGTACCCTCCCAGCCCTCCCAAGCCACTATCCCAGACAATGAAGCCATGGAAGGGTCCTCTGGTGAGTGTACCTTTGTAAATATAAAACATGGTTTAAAAGCAAGCGTTTTTAAATGATTAATTTGCCCTGAGGACTTGGGATGCATTCACTGCCAGTACAGTTACTGGAAAAGTCTGTTAATATGTCTGGGGATGGAGCGGAAATCCTCCAGGGACATCTCCATGAAGCTCTCCTGGAGGTACTCCAAAAGCCTTTCCAGAAGGTTTCTGGGCAAGGCAGCCTTATTCCGTCCTCCATGGTAGGACACTTGACCACGCCATGCATGTAGCAAGTAATCTGGTATCATTGCATGACAAAGCCTAGCTGCGTACGGTTCCAGTGTTTGCTGGCATTCAAGCAACATCCGTTCTTTATCTCACTGTGTTATCCTCAGGAGAGTGATATCGTTCATGGTAACCTGGTTGAAATACGGGAATTTAATTAAGGGGCCAGAGATGGCCATTCCTACTGAGCTGTTTGCCTGTGGCTGAAAAGAAACTTTCCCTGCAGTTAGCTAAGCAGGGGGTGGGGGGAGGGAACTGGAGCTGAGCTTTTTCGTGTTTGGCTAGCAGGGATCTTCCCTGCTACCAGCCACGCGGTGGGGGTGGGGTGTGTGTGGCTAGCAGGGATCTTCCATGACACCAGCCACGTGGTGGGGGGAGGGGTAAAGCGATTATCCCAGAGAATTGGATGGGGGTGGGGTTATGGTGCTGCACATTAACAGGAAAGAAGCAGCACTCAACGGGCTTTACTTGCTATTTGAGAAAGGAGGGCACTGGATATATGAAGGCTACAGAAGCCGAAAGACAATGGCTTACCATGGCCGCATGCAAGCCGAATTCTGCTGCCTGGACCTGTGTCTGTGAGATCTCTAACACAAAGCCTCAGGCACTCAATATTAAGATGCAAAATGCGACTTTGTACTGAAATATCATGTGCTATGTAAGGTGAATAGCGTTGTTCACTGTGAAAGAGTATAATCATTGTTCTGTAAAATGTATCTTTTAAAATACTACTCTCCCTTTTTTCCATCCCTCCTGCAGCTGCAAATTTTTCAAGTCTCACTCCTCTGTCCCGAAGGCTATCTCAGATAAGGTGGCGGAAAAAAAAAGAGGTGAGACGAAATGTTCTCGGAAATCATGGAAGTGACCCGCAATGAAAGAGCTCATCTGAATGAGTGGAAGGACATGGTATCAAAGTACAGGAAAGATACCAGTGAACGTTAGGAGAGGAGAGACACTTGAGATGAGAAGTGGTGGCAGGAAGATCAGAGGAGGCATGATGCAAAGCTTGGACTGCTGCGTGATCATACTTACATGCTCCGGCATCTGGTGGAGCTTCAGGAACGGCAGCAGGACCACAGAGTGCCGCTGCAGCCTCTGTATAACTACCCTCCCCCCTCACCATGTTCCATATCCTCCTCAACGAGAAGTGTAAGAATGTGTGGGGGGAGGCTCCATGCACCCGCCCACTCCAGCCCAGTGGACAGCCCAAGCAAAAGTCTGTCATTATTTTGAAATGTTTTTAGTGGCTTTTTCCTTCCCTCCTATCCTCCTCCCAAACTGCACCCTGGCTACCTTGTCAGTTCTCTCCCTCTTTTTATAATGAATTAATAAAGAATACATGCTTTTTAAATGATAGTGACTTTATTTCCTTAAGCAAGCTGTAATCGAAGGGGCAGGGTGGGTTGCTTACAGGGAATCAGTCAATCAGGGAGGGGCGGGGTTCATCAAGGAGAAACAGACACAACAGTCACACAGTACTCTGGCCGGTAATGAAACTGGTTTTCAAAGCTTCTCTGATGCGCACTGCTTCCTGGTGTTCTCTTCTAATCTCCCT
The DNA here is from genome assembly GCF_025201925.1 of Gopherus flavomarginatus. Classification (NCBI taxonomy): domain Eukaryota; kingdom Metazoa; phylum Chordata; order Testudines; family Testudinidae; genus Gopherus; species Gopherus flavomarginatus. The sequence goes on along the minus strand of NC_066617.1, from coordinate 102,657,365 downwards.
GGTGTCTGGCTTCGCGTAATCAGCGGCCAGCTGATTTGCCTCAGTCTCCCACCCTGCCATAAAGATCTCCCCCTTACTCTCACAGAGATTGTGGAGCACACAGCAAGCAGCAATAACAAAGGGGATATTGATTTGGCTGAGGTCTGAGCGAGTCAGTAATGTGCGCCAGCGCGCCTTTAAATGGCCAAATGCACATTCTACCACCATTCTGCACTTGCTCAGCCTGTAGTTGAACAGCTCCTGACTACTGTCCAGGCTGCCTGTGTATGGCTTCATGAACCCTGGCATCAAGGTGTAGGCTGGGTCCCCCAGGATAACTACAGGTATTTCAACGTCCCTAACTGTTATTTTCTGGTCTGGGAAGTGATTCCCTTGCTGCAGCCGTTTAAACAGAGTAGTGCTCCTGAAGATGCGAGCATCATGAACCCTTCCCGGCCATTCCACATGGATGTTGATGAAACGTTCCTTGTGATCCACCAGTGCTTGCAGCAGCATGGAAAAGTACTCCTTGAGGTTTTTGTACTGGGTGCTCTGGTGCTCCAGTGCCAAGATAGGGATATGGGTTCCATCTATCGCCCCAGCACAGTTAGAGAATCTCATTGCAGCAAAGCCATCCACTATGACCTGCACATTTCCCAGAGTCACTACCTTTCGTAGCAGCAGCTTAGTGATTGCTTTGGCTACTTGCATCACAGCAGCCCCCACAGTAGATTTTCCCACTCCAAATTGATTCCCGACTGACTGGTAGCTGTCTGGTGTTGCAAGCTTCCAGAGGGCTATCACCACTCGCTTCTCAACTGTGAGGGCTGCTCTCATCTTGGTATTCTGGCATTTCAGGGCAGGGGAAAGCAAGTCACAAAGTTCCATGAAAGTGCCCTTACACATGAGAAAGTTTTGCAGCCACTGCGAATCGTCCCAAACCTGCAACACTATGTGGTCCCACCAGTCTGTGCTTGTTTCCTGGGCCCAAAATCGGCTTTCAATGGCTAGAACCTGCCCCATTACCAGCATGATCTCCAAAGTGCAGGGGCCCACGGTTTGAGAGAATTCTGTGTCCATGTCCTCATCACTCTTGTCGCTGTGCTGCCGTAGCTGCCTCCTCCTTGCCTGGTTTTGCAGGTCCTAGTTCAGCATAGACTGCACGAGAATGCACGAGGTGTTTACAACGTCCATGACTGCTGTCTTGAGTTGAGCAGGCTCCATGCTTGCCGTGCTATGGCGTCTGCACAGTTCACCCAGGAAAAAAGGCGCGAAACAGTTGTCTGCTGTTTCACAGAGGGAGGGGTGAGACTGTACCCAGAACTACCCGCGACAATGTTTTTTGCCCCATCAGGCACTGGGATCTCAACCCAGAATTCCAATGGGCAGGGGAGACTGCGGAAACTATGGGATAGCTATGGAATAGCTACCCACAGTGCAACGCTCTGGAAATCGACACTAGCCTCGGTACATGGACGCACACCGCCGAATTAATGTGCTTAGTTTGGCCGCGTGCACTCGACTTTATACAATCTGTTTTAAAAAACCGGTTTCTGTAAAATTGGAATCATCCCGTAGTGTAGACATACCTTAAGGCACTGTGGTTTTAGAGGGAAAAGCAAGAGGTTCGTACCGGCCGTCTGGGCCACAAAACCAATAGGACCCTATGGACCATTCTTGGTCAGAGGCAGAAACAGGAGTGGAAAGTATTTCAAATTCACTTTTTCTTAGTAATCAGGGAAGCAGCATCTTTCCCTTGCACAGCCTTGTCTGACCACCACTAAGGTCTGGTCTAAACCTAAGCTTAGGTTGACATAGCTACATTACTTAGGGTGGCGAAAAATGTTGCTTCCCATGCAATGTAGTGAGGACAACCTAACCATCTCTCCCCTTCCCATAGACACAGTTAAGTTCATAGAACAATTCTTCTGTAAACCTAGCTTCTGTAAACCTACTCTCAGATACATGGATTAACTACATCAATGGAAAAATCCCTTCTGTCAATACAAGAAGTATCTACACTGCAGCGCAGCAACTTCAGTGCCAAAGCTGTGTCATGTAATGTAGACATACTCTAAGAGACTGAAAAGTTTCTCAATGCTCAAGTGACTACCTTGCTGTCTCTCTCTCTGACTGCCTTTTACTGTCACTGTCTTAGAACCTTCCCCCCCAGGTTTCCTTTCAGTGAAATAATTGAAAACGTACCCTTCTAGAATCTTCTACTCAGGTCTCAGTGACATCACTAACTAAATAACGTACTGTTTTGTGATGTTCTACCTACTGTTCTAGAATGTTTTTCCCTCAGATGCATGTTGCATCACCATCTGCCATTTTGCCCTACTCCTACAAGTGATACATAAAAAAGTGACTGAGGAAAGCCAACCAAATGTCTGGGAGAGAATAGGTTTTGAGATAACATAAGGCACACGAGCTATGATCACAGAATTGCAAGTTACAGTATTAGAAAGATGGGGAAATTAAATGTTCCTTTACAAAATGATTTAATAAATACATGAATTATGAAAGGAAATTTCTGTCTTTTGTTTTTAATGAATTAACCTTGGGGACTAGAGAAAGATCATGACATCATAAGTGATTCATTTGGAAAGCTGGCTCAGTGTAACAGTGGATGAGGCCATGATTACTTATGGGACCACCCTGCAATATGCTTTTACCTACAGTTAAACCAAAAAAAAAAAAAAGAGTACATTCTTAGGGATTTCTTTGTTCCCACATTTACATTTTAAAAAATGTCAAAGAGAAGTACTGGTTCTCAGATAAAGCAAACGCGATGCCTTTGTGTAGCTAAATATCTATCAGTGCAAACAGAAAACAGCTTATATCCTCCCAGGAAATACCAGATATTCTTTGTGAGGCAATTATTTGAAAGCCAAGGAATTTGTATCTCAGAATCTGTTGTTTCTGTGTTTGTGCACATAGAACAATACAGGTATATTGTCAAATAGTGATAACACTTTGCACCTACAGCTCCTCTACATGAACAACTGTCCTGCCCTAGGCTGCTGTGTGTCCCTGCTGACTGATATGTTAACCGTTCATTAGAGCACTTTGAGCTAGTCCCCTTTCAAAGAGGACTAGATCAAAGCAGTCTAATGGACTGTTAAGATGTGTCAACAGTGTGTTCCTGGACAGTTACACCATAGAAGACTAGTGCAGGGTAGACTCATAATCCAGCTTGCTGTGGTCTGCTAGTTTGGACAAGCCCTTATATAGAGCACTAGCCTGGTTTTTGTTATGTGTTTGTGTTGCACAATGAGGGTGATTCCTCTAAGTCCTAGTAATAATAATCTGAGAATTTTGGTGTTATTATCTCCATTTTACTAATAAGAATCTAAGGCACAATGGGGTGAACTGACCCACTTGAGGTCGCACACAGAGTGAGTGACAGAGTCTGAGATAGAATCCAAGAGACAGATCCGCCACTGGGGTAAATTGGTATAGCCCCATTGATCTGGCCTAAGGTTTCTTGACTCCTTGTTCCTTGTATTAATCAGTGGATTAACTTCAGTGGATTCTGAGACTAAGGCATCTATTTCTTCTTGTCCAGAAGGACAAACTTTATGGTATAATGGAAATAGGGAGGAAAAAATAAGTTCCCATTCAAATCTCATGTATATTTTTAGTCCACTACAAATTTAATATTCTAGAAAGTTGGTAGCTCAGGGTGTGTTCTAAAATTGGAGTTCTTGATTTTCCCATTTCTAAATTTTAATTGGTAAGAATGAGTGATCTACTTCCAACATGCAAATAATACATATACAAATTAAGCACAACATCAAATACAGTATTTCTCACCTGCTAAGTGACCTTGGCAAGTCCCTTCCTCTCTCTCTCTGCTTCAGTTTATCCATCTGAACAATGTAAAGTGCTTTGAGATCTACTGATGAAAAGCTCAATATAGGAACTAGGCATTATTATTAATTATTATTGTGTAATTTCTTTTATACAGTGCTTGGTTGTTACCTCTGTCTACATTAGAAGGTGTCTCATGAGCAGTTATTGGATTAAAGGAGCACTAGCAAATTAAAATACTTTTCCCCTTAGTTACAAATAGTAATAACACCTTAGAAACCACAGCGTGAAATTGGTTTCCAAATGAGGTCTAACCTTTACAGTTTGTTTTCATAGGTTAATCCCTGTGCACATTAGGAGAGTTTGCTGACACTTCCGGCTACCTGCTGCACTCATGCCCCAGTATGATGATATTATTTCACCTGCCTCAGAAGTTACATGGAGTCTCTCTCCTTCATTCTGTAGGGAGACTGGGTGAGCAGAGCAACAGCTCCAGTTTCTGTGTTGGACAAGGGAACACAAATGCATTGACTATTTGATGGGGCAACAAAATGGCAGATGAAATTCAGTGTTGATAAATGCAAAGTAATGCACATTGGAAAACACAATCCCACCTATACATACAAAATGATGGGGCCTATATTAGCTATTACCACTCAAAAGAGAGTGTAATGGCATGGCACCCACCTCTTGTGAGCACCCTCTTCTGGCCAGGTGTGTCTGCAGTCTTTAAACAGGCCTGGCCCTGGTGTCAGGCCATACCCCCAGGGCTTACTTTCTGGAGGCAATGGTTTCACCATCTCTGGGCCCAGCTCTCCAGATCCTCTTCTGGGGGTTTAATCATTATCCAACTGTAGGCCCCTGCCCCAGGGACCTATGGCAGGGAGGAGAGAGGGAGACCCAGGCCCACCTACTGCTATGGGTCCCAGGCCAGAGACCCTAAGAATAGCAGCCACACACCACCATTTCCCTGGGCCACTTCCCCACAGCCCCAGCCTTCACAAATGCTTTACCCTTAGCTCAGGACTCTTCTGTGTTCAGTCCCAGCAGCCAGCTAGGAGCTCTCTCTCATTCTCCCATATAGCTCTGTGTGGATAAAACATTTGTATCCATACCCAATCCATGATCCACAAACATGGTCTGTGGATATCCCTATCTGCAGATATAAAGTGGATATCTGCAGATTTGCAGGGTTCTACTCCTCTAGGCTCTGTCAGCACTGAGCTCTCTATGGTGCTGCAGTCTCATTAGCCAGCCAGGAGCATTGTCTGCACTCTTTCAGCTCTTGCAAATAACCAAACAGTGATCTGCACTGCAGCTCCTTTTATACTAGCCTGCAACCCTCTGATTGGCTAGCCCCTTGCAACCTCCCCATGATTGTGCAGGAAACAGCCAATCTCTCTAGGCCACTTGGAGGACTTAGCTCCCTACTCCTTTCCTGGGATGGGTGTGGTAGGACCCTGAGGCCTCCAGCAGGGGGCCTCTGGGCCTACTCCACCCCATCACACTGAGATCTTGGAGTTATCACAGATAGTTACCTGAAACCATCTTCTCAATGTACAGCAGCAGTCAAAAAGCTAACAGAATATTGGGAACCATTAGAAAAGATATAAATAATAAGATAGTGACACCATATTATCTATATAAATACATGGAGTGCCCACACCTTGAATATTGCATGCAGTTCTGGTTGCCCCATCTCAAAAAAGATATATTAGAATTTGAAAAATTACAGAGAAGGGCTATGGAAATTATTAGGGGTGTGGAACAGCTTCCATATAAGGAGAGATTAGAAAAACTGGGACTGTTTTTGCCATTTTTAAACAATCCCTAAAATGTATTTCTTTAAATGTTATATTCCCTCCACAATGTTCCAAGCTCCTACCATTAATCTCTTATTTTTCCCATGTGGGAGCTCTGAATGTGGAAAAGTCTCTTCTTCTAGCACCTATCACATTGCATGACGCATCCTCTGTTTAATATGAAAAGGTTACACATATTCAGCCAATTAAGGCAACTGACAAGCTGAACATTCTTATCACTTCATAATTGGATTCTCTTTTAGCACGGTTTTGTGTGCATTTATCACCAATGTCCATATCAAGAGAGGTCAGCCAGCATTCCCCACATCTCCATTGCCCTTTCCACAATTAAGATTGCTCATTTAAACTTTAGTGACCAACACTGTTCTTTACAGAAGCTGTGACTTGTGGTAACATTTACTTCAGATGAAATTTACTCCCACAAGAGTGACGGAATGCCCCCAAAGTCTGAGTCGAATAGGGGGGCAGGGCAAAAGGAAATGCCAAGGGAAGATCTCTTACAGACCTGAAGTCTTGTTTCTTTTTGATCAAGTATACATTTCCTTTTTTTATTTTTCTACTAAGAAGTGAATTGAGCTCCTGAAGTAGAGGAGGTATTATTAACTTATTGAGTATATATACAGTGTAAAGGGTATTTCTATCAAAAAAAGGTTTGTTACCTAAATTATGCATGTACAACCAGAAGAGGAAACTCTGCTTCCTATACACAAATGGACTGAAAGGGAGCTCCTCTGTCGGGCGCAAACAATAATTAAAGATTAGCAGTAGTATTTCAGTGCTGCCTGGGAAACCCAGTCAAAGACCAGGATCCCACTGTGCTAGGCATTGTACAAACACAGAAGAAAAAAGTTCAGACTAATAAGAAATATTATTATTAATAATTAGTAATTTAACATTTTACGGATATTAATAAATTAACCCTCACAGTACACTGTTAGGTAAATAAATATTCTCATTTCCATTTTACAGACAGTGAAATGAAGGCATAGGGAGTTCACATGACTTGCCAAAGGTCAGACCATAAATCTAGGGCTGGGCGGGGCACAAAATGCAGAATTCCTGACTCCCAATCATGTTTTTTAATTTACAGATTATGCTTCCTCCTTATTCTCATGTTAGGTTTGCATATATAAACTCAGTGGAGCAGAAGGGCAAAAGCTCGTTTGATCTTGATTTTCGATATGAATACAGACTGTGAAAGCAGGGGCTCACAGTCCTTTCTGACTTTCTGAGTTTTAAGAAGAAGTAGTGAGAAAAGTTATGTATCTCTATGGATATTAGATTCCTAGTTAAGAATGTGTGTTATAAGAAGCCAATCAGTAAGAGACTTCAGTAGAGTTCACAGTCAGAATATAGGAGTCTTATTTCAAGGGGAGCTTGTAAAAGTCTAAAGCAATGAAATTACTTGTGTGACCTTTTCACCAATGTGAGTGAGAGGTTCACCATCTGGCCCTACATTTTCAAAATAAAACTCCTGTTTGTATCATGTGTCTTTGTGAACAAAAACATGTACACACACAAGCTACAGCACAAGCATGATATGTGCTGGTGACAGAATTTATACCCACAAAACCCACGTATCCATAGAGTCTGGCTGATGCAAGTTTTTCCACCTGCTCACAAAATTTCTAGTCCTCAAGAACTGCACATGCAAGTATTTGTTACATAAAGTTGCACATACACAAAAAGAGGCCACAGGTTAATGAAGCTTTGAAAATGTGACTCTTGTTTCAAGTACTAAGGAAAAGAAGTATTTAGAAAGCAGGCAAAGAGGAAATTACTGGGGTCAGCAGAAATCTGAGTTCATTTCCTAATAATACCCCAACATACTGCACAGATAAGCTTTCCTAATCTCTTCTTAGGCTAGGAGTTATCAACTTACCTTCATTTATCCATGGGGCAAAATTGCATTACAATATCATAAGTTTTGTATCATATTTCTCTGTCATTTTGCTTTGCAACATGCTAATGATGCAGCAGAATATTACAACATTGCATTATGCCATGAAGCAGCATCTCGCTTGAAATCTATCTGGAGCTTTTCAAAGGCAAGCTTGGCTGTGTCTACACTACCAACTTTGGATTGATGCAAGTTATGCTGGTGTAATGCCACCACAGTTAGTACATCGCTCATGTGCATGCATACTTGGTTCCTTGCACTGGCACTGTGCATACTCACCAGGAGTGCTAGTGTCTATACATAGTGTGGTGCACCATGGGTAGGTATCCCAGCGTGCCACTCCCTATCATCCAACACACTAGTATTGCAAGATGCAGGAAAGATCTGTGAAAAGTAGAACTGTCATTTGAATTTCAGAACTGGTGGCAAACATATTTCAAGCTCAAACACTTTAGCAAGCATTCAGTTCCCATTTAGTGAGCTTTACAAACGTTACTCTTGTGCAGATGAAGTAGTACATGCAACTCCCCTCTTCGGTGGCTTGAGCACTGAGAGTTTCAGGTACTATAGCTACACGGCAGCTCAGATCAAAGGCTGTGGGAAAGGCAGCAAAGACGCAGAGTTCTAACATCACAGATGCCTACAACTCTGCCTGGCTGGCTTTGGTTCACACACACTCTGTCCCTCTTTTGCTAGCATTAGTCTGTAAAAAAGGGCTGCTAGCCACACGTCTTGGGCTGAGTTAAAGGAAGATAGCCATACGGAACTAACACAGTGCTAAAATCAGAGACCATTTCAAGCTGTATATCAAAGGTAATACAAAATAATAGTCATGAAGGAAATCAGATTCCAAGCCATGGGGATTGTTGTACCTCAGGCTACTGGGAACTCCATAGAAAACTGAGATTTATTAGTGAAGTAAGTAATTATGAGCTTTATTGATCATGTCTGCACTTTACAAGTGACAATTACTAGAGCTGGTTGAAATTTAGCCTCACCTTTTTTTTACCCCAAAATGTGGATTTGGATTGATCAAATCATTTAATGAATTTGTACTGATTTTGACTAATTGTGTTAGTAAAAAGAACCTCAAAACCTAAAAACAAATAAAACTTTCAATTTTTTTTTTACTTGGAATGACTTTGTTTCGATATTTACTTCAGTTTTATATTAAAAAATCAAAACATTTTACAAAGCTCAAAAAGAAATGTTTTGTTTAATTCAAAATGATTTTTTTCCTGACTTCTCTGTTCTCTGAAAAAATTCAAAAAACTGTTCATTTAGGGTTGACCCAAAACAAGTGCCATCCCAATTCTTCAGTACTGTAAGAGAAGTGAAAAATCAGTTATTCACACATTGATAATGACTATACAGCACTGACTGAATTCACAATATCCTATCCCAGCATGCACTGAGGCCTAGATCTTTTAAAGTGTTTAGTTATCTCAGTTTTGATCATCAGAATATGTTCACCTTATCTGAGCACTTCCTGCCCATGACCCGCACCTTTCCCTCTCTTAGCACCAGCCCTGCTCCCTGCAGGCTCCTATGCTGTTGGCTGCACAGGGGACCATTCCAAACCCTTGATACCACCAGAGCAGCACATGTAGTAACCCTGGCCCAGACACTAGCACCTGCTGTCCTGGGAGAGAGACAGACAATGAGAGGGCAGCTTGAGCTGTGGAGGTGGCTTGGAATCTGCCCAAAGGGGACAGCGGGAAGGCATTTAGAGAAGGAGGTGAAAAAAGGCTGTGCTGGGGTGAAAAGGCAATGTGCTGAGGAAGCTGTGTTAGAGGAAACTGGACCGTGAAGGGCAGTATGCAAGGAGCCCGGTCATGAGGGGCACAGAGCGTATGACCAGTGAGGTTGACCAATGGGAATACTGCTTGGGTGCCTGGGGAACAGCTGTGACTTTCCAAGTGAGGAGCTATGGTTTGCACATTGGTCTGTTGCAAAGAGGTGTGGTTATCGCAGCATGAAAGAAAAGAAGCATCGTAAACTGGAGAGAGGCGAAGGTGGGAGAATTGAGGAGAAACTGGACTTTGCAGCCAGGGAGAGGAGGAGATGATTCCCTCTTGGGGTGATACAAAGTGTCGTTTGGAAAATTTCTTGTGATGGGAATTTAAGGATTATTATTTTCCTAAACAAATATTTTAAGTTATTTTATATGATTGTTCTATTATTTATATTATATTACTGTTCCTGCCGAATATCTTGGTTTTTGCTTTATAAAGTTTAAAATGTAAGGTTATCTCTATTCTATTGATTTGCCTCTGTCCCTCCTCAAATTACATAGCCATAGCCTGGCCACTGAACATGAAGGGGGACCAGCTGATGAGGGGCAGAATCTGATCCAGTGTCACCATTAAAGCTAGTGAGAAAAACTTTGACAGAACCATTTTTCATCAAAATATACAGTTCCAGAAAAATCAAAATTATGCTGACTTCACTGAAATTTTGTTCAGGATTCCCTCCCCCCCACTCTCACTCCCCCCAAAAAAGTTCTGACAATATTTTCAGAATTAAGTTTTGAGTTTTTCATTTTGGAATAACTTTTTGTTTAGAATTGTTTTCTAATACAATACAATTCAATATAATACAATATTTTAAAAAGAAAAAGCAAAGCAAAACATTTCCATGCATTCAAAATGGATTTTTTTTTCCAGAATTTTCCTTCATGGTGAATTCTGACATTTTTGGGTTTCATTCCTATTCAAAATGAAGGTCACTTGCGATATTTCAAAACCCTTCCTGAAACAGAATTGTGATCCTCTGGCCAGTGCTAGTATATTTATTGACATATTTGGTACCATGTTGACTAATTGACTTTCAGCCAATCAAACACTTCTTCCTGAAGACTCCAAAAGCTCTTTTCTCACCATTAGCGTCACTGCATGCAATGAATGGAATTTTCAATTCCCCAAAAGATTATATTGGGGGGCGGGGAGGAGGTTAAGTACCTGCCATCCTTAAATTCTGGATAAATTCTTTTGTATATGTAATAGAGGACCGTGTTGTTTGATATAGACAATGCTGTATGTAGTTTAATTGGAGCTGCTAAGCTGGCTGTGCAACATGTTTTTGGGCAGATCTTAGGGAATTAGTCTCATGGTTTCATTCCCCTCTATGTTCATAGGCCTCACTGAAGAGGTAGTGTCACTCCCCATTGTTCTCTCATTGGTCCTTGTTATTCTAGTTTAGCTCATACAGAATTCACATGCTTTGCTCACATTCCTTTACAGTCAGAGGATAACAGTCTGCCGCCATCCTTATATTTCCTGGAAGGCAAAGTAGAATGTAATTCTTTAAATAAGCTTTTTATTTATTGGGTAACCGTTGGTGATGCCTCAGAATTCAAGGATGATTTCCATTATCTCTGGTGGATCCACAGGTGGCTAATGAGACCGATCCGGGATCCACAGATCTTGTCACAATTGGGGCAGATATTTCCCAATGGAAGGGGCAGATCTGGATTGTTGAGTCAGGCTGCAGAGCATTCTTTTCTCCTTTCCCATTTCTCCATTTCTTCTTGTCTCTGTTGGATCCTGAAATACAGGGATCCTTGCCACGAGGCCCTTTTCCATTTTGGTTAGCTGAGGGCTTGGGTTTCCCATGAGTTTGTCAGTATTTCACTTCTTCATATTGGCTTTAAGGGTGTCTTTGAAGCTCTTTTTTGCCTGCCTCTCATCCATTGGCCATAGTTCAGTTGTGACAACATAATCTATTTTGGGAGTCAATTTTCTGGCATTCAAAGAACATGACCAGCCCAACGGAGTTGTTTGTGGATGATCATAGCTTCAATGCTGTAGGTTTTGGCTTGGGACAGAATACAGATGTTGTTGTGTCAGTCATCCCACTTGATTCAGAAGATCTTGCAGCAGCACCATTTATGGTATCATTCAAGAGCCTTGAGGTGTCTACTGTACATGACCCAGGTAGGGCACAGTCATCTGCATATTGGAGTTCAGTGACTTATTTAGTGATAGTCTTTGTCTTAGTTCAGAGGTGAATGAGGCGGAAGAGCTTGCTGTCTATTCAGTATTGGTTGTCAAGTCCAGAGGGGAGCTTGTCAGCAATAAAAAGGAGAATGACAGCAAGGAACATGGAAAAAAGGGTTAGCGCAATAGCACAGCTTTGCTTAACTCCTGTCTTAACTAGGAAGGGGTCAGGTTCAGATCAATTGCTGATGACCATCAAAGACATATTGTTGGGGAGGTGTCAGAGGAGGGCAACAAATTTTGGCAGGTATCCAAATTTAAGGAGAATTCTCTACAAAGCCTCACAATTGATGAATAAGAACAAAAGAATAAGTACAAGACATCCTGGGAACACCCACGATCTAAGCACTGTTATTTGATTGACTGTCATTATTTGTGCTTGTGATTGTAAAGATATTTACATCACCAAAGTGATGATTCGTGCAGATGATTGTTGGATGGACCATCTCCTTAACTGCTCCATCACTTCCATCAAACTTGCACCAAAATGACAAATATGGAAGAAATCAGCCAGATGGAAGACCAATGTTGAGAGCCTTAAGGATCCAACCAAATGTGACCTTTTCCAGCAGTGCCTCACTGAGAAACTGTTGAATATCAAAATTGAGATGAAGACCCCTGAAGATCACTGGAAAGCACTCAAATCGGCTGTCCATGCTGCACGTGAGGTAACACAGAGGTTCTCAACCAGGAAGCACCAAGACTGGTTTGACAAGAATGATCAGGAAATCCAAGACCTAAATGACTGTAAGCGCAAGACCTTCTGTGCAGGACAGAAAGTCATCGAATTATTGGATAACCAACCAACAGACAATAAATGAAACCAGTAAACCAACGAAACAGTCCATTTTGACATTACTGAAGCACTTCAATTTTTCATTTCAGTTAAACTTATTCAGAAAACATGAATTAATGAATAGCTTTGGGTTGACCAAAGCTGTATTTTTTGGTGAATAAACTATTTGGGGAAAAATGTCAGTTCTATCTTGTACTTCTCAGGTTTGGGCCCTTAGTTATACAGGAAATGCACAAGTAAAATATCACTTCGTGGCAAAGAGTACACAGCATAGGGAAAGAATGGCATGACAAGAGAAAGCCATACAAGTTAATAATTTTACAGTGATGATCAAAACACGGAAGTGGAGCGGAGCTGTGCTACTTTGCACTAATGGATGCTCAGTCCTGAATGTCAGTATGTCTAGTTCATCAGTGACGAGGCAAATGAGTGAGCAATTACCTTACATCCGTGGAGGCTGTGGTGACTGATTTAGCTGCTCACATCAGAAATGTTGCCACCTCACTTCTAATGAATTAACACTTTAATGAACACAGCTCACTTCGCAGAACACTTGTTTTAAGTGTTGAATTAGGCTTGTTAGACAAACTCCAGAGAGGGTTTTCTTTTCTTTTTCTTTCTCATGATCAGCCAAAGTTAAAAGCCTGTTGTTCTTTCACATAGTCACAGGTTTGTCTTTTTACTATTTCATGAAGGCAATTTTTTTTTGGCTGCCTGAAATGTCATATTGACACTGATGTCAATGTAAATGCAAGGAGGTTTTAAACCTCTCTTTTTCACCTGCTGCTCTGCCAGTGACATCACTACTTATCTGGAAACCACCATGATGTCACAATGATTATCATCACTTAGAGCTAAGTCCTTAACTCCTTACTCAAGCTAAACCAACATTAGAGCTGCCTTTGTATTTTTGGGTAAACCCGTGAAACAAATTTTACTCCTACTCCTTAACCCCAAACATGATTAACTCACATCTACTGTGATAACGTTACTATGTACTGGGCTAGAATGAGGAGAGCTAAGCAAGATGACTATTTGGGACATCTCCAAATTTCAATGACTAATAAAAAATAAATGAACAAATAAATCAGGAGAATCTTTGGGTCACACCAGCAGTCTCCTGCTGCAAAAGCAGTGCATCCAGCTGCTTGTGCTGGGATCTATGCACAATTGCCAAGTTTTGAGAGGAATTATTCTCCAGGCAAACTGGGAATGACCCACTGAAGGTTTTGTGGGCATCTTGGTGAATTTAGTATCTATATAGCTATTTTATCAGCACAGACTAACTTATCACAGCACCTCAATGCTTGCCTATCTCATGATCATCTCTGTGTTTACAGAGAGAAACTATGCAAAGACATTAAGTGATCTCATTGAGTCCTAGAAGAAACCACTATCTATGGCAGGATGCAAATGCAGGAATTTCGTGCTCTCAATCCCATGCCTAATCCATTAGACTAGACTGCCTCTCATGTTATTAAATTGCTTCCCTTGTAACCCGAGGCCACTGGCTGCTCAGCAGAAGTGCCAACTCATTTGCTGACAGAGGGATGGGAGGGTGCTTGTGGCAGACTGAGCATCACTCAAGGGTGTGGCTATGATTTTCATGGGTTCCAGGTGCTACCCGTAGGTGTTTGTAGGGAGGAACTGTGCATAATCTCTTATCTTTAAGACAAATCTGCAACAAACTCTTCACCCTAGAAACTGGCTTACCTTGTTAAGAGTATTGTGACAGGGTGGCAGAGTTCATTTCTTACCCCACTCTATAAGGAGATGTTGGAAGGAGATGCAGGTAAATTTTTGCTGTTCCTTGGGACAAGTGTGGCTTATTAGGGGCCACTCAAAATATAAGGAAGGTCAATATAGCTCTTTGACAGTGGCAGCTAGGGTCTGGAACAGATGGATTGTGAGGGTAGAAAGCCTAGGATAAGCCAAACCTGGGGAGAAAGCACAGACCATAGTCTTATAGTGTTATTTTGGAGTCACCTACTCGTTAATTGAACCAGACTCCATGCATGTGTGGCTTTTGTTTGCTTCTTGATGGGTACTCCACTTCTTTAGAGCTTTCTTTGCAAGGAAATGGGCAAGGAAATGGGCCAGATTTTCAAATGGAAGTTAAGTGCCTAACCTGCTGATGTACTTTTGGAAAATCCCCTAGGTGCCTTTCTGCACTGTTAGGCACCTAAGTGACTTTGAAAATCTGACCCTATAATCTTACTTTAAAGAACACTGAAAGCAGAGATTAGCTTTGACATTTAGAGGTCTCCAAATTTAATGTTATGGCTGAGGGAATTAGTAAATCTCAAAGGCTGATCATGATTACCATTGACTCAAATGAAAGATTAGCCTGAGTATGGGCTTCAGGATTTGTTCCACAATGTGTAAATAAGCATCATCGGTAGGCAAGAAAAGTTCCTAGCTATTGGAGTTTTGCAACTTTGGACATCAAGAGAACAGAGACAAATTCCTGGGAATACTTTTGCTCCTTTTTTCATCAATAACGATTAAAAATAGGCATGATGATAACCTCCCGTCATTACCAGAGTGGGGTAGACAGTCCTGGCACAGTATAGCAGAGATATGTATAAACTCATCCAGTAATTCAGACGAAGCCACCAAATAGACTTATCCATGACCACTTTTCACAGATTATTTCAAAAAGAACTCATCCGTCGTAATGCAGTAAATAATTCATGAGAGCATTTACCTATACTTTTCTTTCTTTTTTCTTTAATTACTTGCTCTTTAAACAGTTCCAGTGCTGTGTATAATGTAACTGATTGTGGCTCAGTCCCTGTATGACAGTATAATGCAGGTAATTTGCTTTGGCTGTGTTACTCTATCATTAGTTAGGCTCTCTGTTTAATATGTCATACTAATGAAATGTACAAAAATCCATGCTAACTTTTGCACTGCTTTTCTAGTAGCTATTAAAATTGGACGGGAATAGAGAGACAGAAATCTAATGAATAATATGTTCATTTCAGCTTTGTGACTAGAAACCTTTGTGACAAGTGAAGAAGGCTGTTTATTTCTTAAATCGGTATAATTTCAATCAAAGATTATTGGCTACAATGTTCCTATATGTGGATACTTCTTTGTGGATGCATAATAAACAACAATGAAATTAAAATGTTAAAAAAAAACCAGACAAGTAGCAAGAGGAAAACATTTTGTCTTGAACACAACTATTTGGGCAAAAGAGCCAAGAAGGCACAAGATGACAGATTAATAGGCCTATGATGGACTATATTTTTGTGTCAAAACAGAGCCTACTGTCTCTAACAGTTATTCACACAGTTGGTAAGTTACTGCACAGCTTGATTTCCAGATCAGCTGGCACGTAGAGGCTTAATTATACACATGGTAAATATTCAGGGAGGACAATATTCTGGCTTCAGATCTGGGCACCCAAACCTAAGGCCAGAGTCTAGCCTTGCCTCTCCTACTGGTCTCAGCTGTATTTCAACTGATGTGACATTGCTCTCTGAATACCAGTGAAGAGGAAGGTCTCAGCTGCACTGTGATGGATTTTTGCTACCTATTGTATCTATCTGTGCTTTGATCATACCGGCTGCCTAGATGAGGAGCTGGGGGATTAATTTTAACCTATTTGTTACCCAGGCAGATTTGGATTCTGCTCTCTGACCTGAACTGTTTCTTTGAAAAATAAGGCTGACATAAACTTATATTCGGAGGCGCTCTTTGCTGTGAAAAGTGAATGTAACTAACACTGTTTGCACTTTTCCATCTTTCCTTTGTACAAGTTATAGTCTGAGCAGTACAGGTGTGAACATATCATTCCATTAAAAATGAATTGACACTAAAACTAAAAAGGAACTTTCGAAGTACTAGACTGGGGGCCTAGAATTTGGAAATAAGGGTTTCATCTCATTTAGCTTTCATGAGCAGAACCTGTTAGGAGTTGCATAATCAGGAAGCAATTTGCAGTGCAGAACAGCAACTTTGTTGAACCTGTCAATTTATGAATACCACTATGTATAAAAACATTTCCAGCTCAGTTCGTGGTAATCTGGGCTGTCAATTCCCGGTACGCCTAATGGAAATTGGGTGCAGAGGTGAAAGTAAGCCGGTATGCCCCAGTACGGAATACTGGCAAGAGCCAGTGCTCCATACTGGGGCGGCCTGGCTTCCCCAGGAGCCCCAGGCCCTTTAAATTGCTGCCAGAGCCCCGCTGCTGGAGCCTTGGGGTAGCAGCAGCAGGGCTCTGGGGATTATTTAAAGAGCCGGGGCTCCTGCTGCCTCTACTGCCCTGGGCCCTTTAGATAGCCCCCGGAGCCCTGGGGTAGCAGTGGCGGGGCTCTGGGGGCTATTTAAAGGGCCAGGGTGGTAGAAGCAGGGGAGTCCTGAGCCCTTCAAATAGCCCTCAGAGTCCTGGGGTAGCAGCAGCAGCCAGGGGCTCTGGCAGTGTTTTAAAGGGCCTGGGGTGGTAGCAGCAGCCAAGCCCTGGGCCCTTTAAACTGCTTCCTGAGCCCCTGGCTGCCGCTGCCACACCAGTGGTGGAAGGGGAGGGCACTTACTGGTACAGAGCGGGCTTGGGCTGGCTCTGACCCTCCCATCTCCACCCCTTCTGTCCAAGGTCCCTGTCATAAACAGATAAGTAAGCGTTAAAAGAACAGAAGTACTTCATATCTCTTTTGACTGTAAAGAGTTAACAAGATCAGTGAGCCTGGCTGTCACCTGACCAGAGGACCAATCAGGGAACAGGATACTTTCAAATCTTGAGGGAGGGAAGTTTTTGTGTGTGCTGTTAGATTTTGGTGGTTGTTCTCTCTGGGTTCTGAGAGTGACCAGACGTGCAACCAGGTTTCTCTCCAATCTCCCTGATATAGGTTCTTATAGATTCAAAATAGTAAGTACTAGGTGATAAGGTGAGTTAGGCTTATGTACGTTTTCTTTATTTGCAAATGTATGTTTGGCTGGAAGGAGTTCAAATGTGTATTTTGCTGAAAGGATTTTAATTTGTACTTGTATACTTAGGCTGGGAGGGTATTCCCAGTGTCTATAGCTGAAAGACTCTGTAACATATTCCATCTTAAATTTTACAAAGATAATTTTTACTGTTTTTCTCTCTTTAATTAAAAGCTTTTCTTGTTTAAGAACCTGATCATTTTTTTATTCTGAAGAGACCCCAGGGGACTGGGTCTGGATCCACCAGGGAATTGGTGGGGAGAAAGGAGGGAAGGGGGAGAGAAAAGTTAATTTTCTCTCTGTGTTAGGATTACTATCTCTCTCAGGGAGAGTCTGGGAGGGGGAGAGATAAGGAGGGAGGAAGGTGAATTTTCCTCTCTGTTTTGAGATTCAAGGAGTTTGAATCACAGTGATCTTCCAGGGTAACCCAAGGAGGAGAAGCCTGGGAGAGGCAACGGTGAGGGAAAGGGTTTACTTTCCTTGTGTTAAGATCCAGAGGGACTGGGTCTTAGGAGTCCCCGGGCAAGGTTTTGGGGGGACTAGAGTGTATCAGGCACTGGAATTCCTGGTTGGTGGCAGCGCTACAAGTACTAAGCTGGTAATTGAGCTTAGAGGAATTCATGCTGCTACTCCATCTTTTGGACGCTAAGGTTCAGAGTGTGGAATTATACCATGACAGCCCCACCCCTTCTGGGGGCCAGAGATGGCCCGAACTCAGCCCCGTACCGGTAAGTCCCTATTTCTACTTTCACCCCTGACTGGGTTCATAGTTCCTCTCCTGGCTCTAATTCTCCTCTTACTTCCATTGGTGTAAATCAGGAATAACTCCATTAAAGTCAATAGTATGGCCAAGAATACAAGATATTGAGTATATTTAGGATAAAGAGGTGAAATGTGAGTATTTAATTAATGTTGTAAAACAGGGCCTACAGGTCTCAGGCCTGTAAAATATTCAGCTTAGTCACACAAGGCCGTAGGATTGAAACCGGTTGGTATGATTACCTGACTGAAAGATAATCCTGTACCAGTAAAGTGTAAGATTACATAAAAGATGGGTTTACTCCTGATGTTCCAGAAACTATGCAACAATGTGACAATTAACAGTACAAGAGGCCCCATAGTAACATTTTTTGGGCTTCTATAATAATCTCAAATTGCTATGATAAGTCATTGATGAAGATGGTAAAGAGAAGAAGAGGAATTAAGGGCATAGCCAGTGAGAAATGGGGCACCCATAAATTAGTGAAGTGTGGATAAGGAAAAAAGGGTTGCAACCCTTATGCATATGTATGAGTCTTCATAGCCATAAGTATAACTCAGTATAAAAAGGAGTTGCCTGGCCTGTGTGCTGAATAGGGGGAGGGAAAGGGCACAAGGAGAGATGCAAGGATTACAGCCACAGGTGGTGATGATGAAGAAGAAGATAATGACTGACAATCCAGGCTTCCCCAGAAGGAGGTATGAGATGTGAGTGATGCCAGACATGGGGCTAAACACTTTGCACTCTCACTCCATGTACTATTGTATTTCAGTGTTTTTGGGATTGTTTATATGCTGAATAGATTTGTTAATAAAGGGTCCTGTGCTTCTAAGGCCTCCCATTCTAATGATACCAATAATAATTCCTGATGCTGTATCCCTCAGGAGACTGAACCTTTATTGACCACTGGGATCTATAAGATAATTCACTATTCAATCAATCAATCAATCAATCACCAGTCCCTCAACAAGGCTACAATGGAGATACATCATTATAAATCTAGTGGCAGACAGATGCATAAAAGCATGGTGGGGGGACCCACATTTTTTTTGTTTTGTTTGTTTGTTTGCTGAGACCCAGAGGGATGGCTCATCTGGGTCTTTATTTATTTATAGCTTTTCCTGGAGAGGTAGTCAGTTCAGCATGAACCAAGAAAGGAAAGCGGAGGTCATGGGGTAGTTTGTGTTGATTCTTTTTCCCACTTGATTGAGATAGTGGTCCTTGATGATTTCCTTTGTATATGCTGCCATTATAGGTAACCACTTCATACAGATGACTTGCAACAGATTACGTGAATGGGACAGAAGCCAGAGCACTGGTGGCTATTTATACATTCAGAATCTGAATTATTCTGAAGTACTGTGTGGAGGCTATGCTAAAAGCTAATAAAGTGTTGTCCTCCTCTACCATAGTGACTGTGGAGCCCTGACCAATGAACATGTTCCAGATAGTGTGGTAAATCCAGGCTGCCTTTGAGAGGAAAAAGTCAGGTGACGAACTTCCATCTAGTTAATGAATAAGACTGATCAGAGTCAGAGCAGATTTTCTTGTCCTCGCTGAGCCAGTCAGAGTCAGGAAGCAGCAGTTGCAGTGTCTCCTGTGGTGCAGTTTCTCCTGCTTTTGCTCAGTGAAGTTTTGGATGTTCTCAGAGAGCTGCAGCCTGCAGGATGGACTCATGATCTTCCTGACTTCTACAAGAAAGTAGAGGATGTGGGGAGTGAAATTACCATCCTGTCTCTCACCTTCCAAATCTGGGAGGAAGGTGATTGAAGATGTTGTAACAAGGACACTAGGGGTTCTTTAATTTATTTTACTTTTTGCAATCTCTCTTTCAACATGAGCATGGTACAGAGCCCTCACTGGGTTCATTGGTCAAGTTCCTCTTAGCAATGAATAAAAGTCAGTTGTCAAGCTGATTCCTTCAGATCTGTCAGCTGTCATCCATATATTGATTCTGGCAAGGATGGTGTCAGAGTATACCCCTCTAAATCTGAACTCTGGGATACAGATGTGGGGACTCTCATGAAAGATCCCCTAAGATTATCTTCTACCAGCTTAGGTTAAAACTCTTCCAAGGAACAGTCTTTTGCTTTGGACAGATATTGCTGCCACCACCAAGTGATTTTCACAAATATTCAGGGAAGGGTCATTTGGAATCCCTATCCCCCAAGCCTCTTCATCCCCTTTCCTGGAGAGGCTTGAGAATAAAATACCAACCAGTTGCCTTAGCAATGTGAGCACAGACCAACCCCTTGTCTAAGGACTTTGGAATCAAAGGATTCTTTAAAAAAAGGTAAATTTTATTTTTAAAAAAGAAAGAAACACATCTGAATACTCCAATTATTAAACACCAAAATATTATACAATAAATATTAAACACCAAAAATAACTGTCTTGGGGTTCAGCTTAAAGGTTACAAGCAAAACAAAAGCACCTGGGGTTAGCACAGAGGAATCCACAAACCAAAACAACCAAAAAGGTTCCTAATTGCATCTGTCTTATCTTTTCCTGTGCTACTTACATATCTGGAGTTCCAAATGAGGAGTTTCTAGGTATGATGCTGATGATTTCCATACCTGGCTTAAGGCTTATAGCGTGTTGCTGCCTTCTCCTCTCTCCAGCCCAAGATTCAAAGAGCCCCACCAACCCCCTGAATCCTGTAGTTTTTCCAATTTGAAAGGGTACAGCCTCCCTTTTGGTTCCCCTTGTCAGGTGCCAACTCAGGTTAAGCTTCTCTTAACTCTTTATAGTTAAGGCAATTAGGGTACAGCTGCTAAGGAGGAATCTATACTTACTGTCTGGCTGGGTGTCCATAAAAGGGAGCTACACCTCCCTCTCCCCTCTGTCATTTATCACAGATGGGCAGGGCTTCAGTGGCTCCATTTCCTCTTCACTGAGAAGCCCCAGAAGTTGGTATTAGGAAATTGTTCATTTGTCTCAAAGGATCTCTTATCGGTCCCACAGGATTCCATTCTGTCATCCTTGTTCCCTCTACATGTGAAACCACTAACAGAGACAGTGAGACAACTGGGGTGCTGACAGAGCTGGTTGCAAAACTGGCTTCCTTCCCCCTCCCAAAAAAAAAAGATTCTACAAAAAAGAAAAATGTCTAGTGTTTTTAGAAATTTTATTAGACATTTTTCATTTTTCTTTAAAGCACTGAAAATCATAATTTTTGCTTCATTTTTTATCACCCCAAAACTGAAAAATTTCCTCCAAAACCCAAATACAGTTTGGTTTTCAGTTGTCCTTAACCCGTCCCCCCACCCAAAACAAGAACAAGAAAACACAGAAAGCAGACACTTTTTTGCAAAATTTCTCATTTACCCCAAACCCCGGTTTTCCACTGACACATTTTTTTCAACAGAAAATTGCCAAACTAGCCTAGGTGCATTGCTAGCAATATTCAGCTAACATGCAGCTTTATATCAGCTTTTCACTAGCCTGTGAGGATGTGATTTCTCTTTGTTTCCTAGTGCTTGGCCAAGTATGATCCAGGATGAGAGAGTGTTAGCTGAATCCAGGGGTTAAAGTAAGAGGCAGTGGGAAGCATAGCTCCCATTGTTCTGCTAAAAGCCCCCAACCCTTGGCTTGGGTTAATAGTGTTCCCTCAGAGCTCTTCCTTCTCCGTGGTTGGCACAGACAGAGCTCCCTCTCCCGTTTCTGGTAAGTCTGCAGAATAATCTGTCAGTTGTGGCAGGGATGGTGTCTTCACCATTATTGGGGAGGAGTCCCATCGTTTGCTAATGAGGTTTGTGATCTGGGGATGACTCTGGACCTCCAATTAGCCCTAGATTCCCAGTTTTAGCTATGAACAGAAATACTTTTCTCCATTTGCATTTGTCAAAAAAGTGATGAACTTTTGGTGCAGTTACTCAGGCTGAGATATTCTGATTTAAATGAATGGAATGTGCTCTATATAGGACTATTTGTAAGCTTCACCTAGTACGGAACATGTCTCTCGTCTTACTTTGCAGTGATAGCCATAGAGAACACTACACATTTCTCCTCCTCTGTGTGCACTGCTTCCTATTAGCTTCTGGGGGAAATTCAGGAAGCTGTTTTTGACCCACCAAGCCATTCATGATGTGGGCCTTGATTTACCTTTAAAGATCATCTTTCTCTTTACATGCCATCATAGCACTTGAGAGAAGCTCAGGCATTCCCTAGATTTGAGGGCTGGCTGCAGGGCATTCTTGTTGGAGGGCCTTCGACTCTGGAATTTGCCTCTTTACTGCTCTAATAGGAACAAAGTTTATTGACCATGAGGGCATAATGCTAGTCTGGTAATGTTAAAGGCTTTCAGTCCAGTAAATATATCATAGCCTATCTCATTTTGTTAGTGTACCTGTGTTCAGGGACTCAGTGATGGAAAACATTGAAAAATAAATTGTCAAATAAATAGATAATTAGCTATTAATAGTGGAGATGAACTGAATGAGGGTACACTTCGATCTTGCAAAACCAAAATCAGAAATGGATTTGATCCATGTCCCATTCTGTAAGAACCCCCAAAATCGACCATTTCAGATACACTGAAACCAGTTTAGCCCATCGCTAAGCAACAGGGAAAGGATTTCATGCTCTATCCCCCTATTGCCAATTAACCTTTCTATATACAGTACATGCTGAGAGAGAGAGTTCTATATTCCTTTAATGGACACCACTTTACTACTGCACTGCATTAACCAAGGCTTCCAGTTGGAATATGCAATTTCAGTAAGTTCACAACCAATGATTTCTATTTGTTTGTCAGTTGTTTTCCTGCCATTTGCTACTCAGAAGGGAAGAAGGTTGCTGAGATGTCAGTATCTGAGGAAATAAAATGTACTGGTAAAATGACTTATTAGGTTGCAGTAACAGAAACTGTCTAAACACTTCGCTAACAAAATCTAGTGATGATAAATTACATGGCTGCATTTTAAAATACCCCCCCACACTCCCATTCTCTAATAACAACCTTTCCAGATGAATCTGTGCAGCAAAAAATATCTTTCTCTTTATGGAAGACCCATGCTGGGTCCATTTGAAGAATGATGACCTCCATAGCCACTGCAAATTCAATTTGTCTTCCACATCATGAGATAAATATATTTCTCTTGTGTTGAACATTAACTCTTAGAGCATTGCAATGTCACAGGCTGCCAACAAAATGAATGCTTAGGAGAAAGTCAGCGTATAGATTGTACTTCTGCCTTCCCCAAGGGTTATAAGTGTCTGACAGAAGCATTGCGGCCTTTATTTGGGCACTGAGGATGGAGAGGAATAACACTTTTGTTTAACTCAGAGGTACTCTTGTTGCTTATTCTGCATGTCTCCCAATTCATATGTAGGTTGCCAAGTACCATTGCAGCAGATTTGTTTGTGGTATTAACCCTGCTAGCTCTGAGGTACTTGCTTAAAAAAAGAAAATGTCAAGAGTTCCTGCAGTGGTTTAAGAGACTGAGCACCAACCTCTCAGGGCAGATTGTTAAGAACCAGGGCACAAACCACAAACTGGTCATGAGTTCTGTACTTAGATCTCACCAGCCAATTATCAAGTGCAAACTCCTCAGGCGCTATAACAGCCTTAACATGGAGTCACAGACAATGCGTTGGAGGACTCGAATCTGTCTTACCACCCAGGTAAGCCTACCTTCATGATAGATGATCCATTACATTACAAATCACAGTAACATTCAGGTTACTCCCAGTCCCAAAGGACCAGTCACTCACCCCAGGTCAATTGCACTTTAGATCGCACATCAAAGACAATACTTGTAGCCAATCCTATAATAAACTATCTAAAGATTTATTAAATGGGAGTTATTTACAAGGTTAAAGCAGATAAACATAGATACACAAATGAGTTACATTCTTAAGTTTCAAAACATAGTAGAAGCTTCTATGATAAGCAAGTTCTATATATCCTTTAGGGCCAACTCAGGCTAAGCAATAGGGATCTTTTGCTTATGCCTAGTAATCCGTGCCTCTTGAGTGCAAGCAGCATAAAGATAGAGTTCCTCCTTTTTAAGGGTTTTTATTCTCTTCCACCCCCTTCTGCTTTGAGCTGCAAACTCAGCTGATGGGAGGAATTCATTTGCAAGACTCATTTTCGTGGGGGGAGAGTAAACAACTAAGTCTTTTGTCCTCTTTAATGGCCTATCTCTAGTCCATCTGGTGTTGACAAGCCTTTGTTGTCAGGCAGGAGTGAGGAGGTATGAAGTTAGAATGCCAAAATCTAATTTGTTTGGTTATGACCAATCTCCACCGCCTAAATTTCTGGCAGCAATATCACTTGTTTCTTTTCATAAATACTCCTAGGTTAGTGAAAACACTTGCTCTTCAGACTTATACTTTACCACAAATCCTAAGTAGACTCAGGGCTTGAATTCATCTGGAGCCAGCCCGAGCAGAGTGCGGGTAAATATTGTCAAACTTGTGGGATCCCTGGCCCCTCCCACAGAGCTGAAAGTCTGAGCCCTGCCATACCCTGCAACACAGAAGCCCCAAGCCCCAGTGCGTCCCACAGGGTTGAAATCCCAAGCCCTGGCACATACCATGGGGGTGTAGCGCTGGCCCCGGCACACCTTCCCCCTACCCGGGCTAAAGCCCTAAGACTGCCGGTCCTGCAGCTGAAGCCTGGAGCCCTGAATGGGGGAAGAGCATAGGGGGCTTCAGGAAATAATCTGAGAATTTAGGCCGTGGATAGACTGATAACATTCCTTCAATATGGAAAGTCCTATAGTTTACATGAACATCACCATGATTTTTAAGCCTCGAATTTGACCTATCTTAAAATTGTTCAGTTCTTACTAGAAAAAGTCTTCCCAGTTCTATGTACTCTAGATTTCTTTTAAAGCTACCTTTTCATTATCTAGATACTGTGCCTGATCCTCAGCTGGTGTAAACTAGTATAGCACTTGGAGGTCAGATTAGGTGATTATGATGGTCACTTCTGGCTTCAACATCCACGAGTCTATGTAGATTTGTCCCATTGTATATAGTAACATCCAGTTGTGTTTCTGTCTGCCTACAGCCTGAAGTTTAATGGGCATGTATTTGCCAGAGAATGTTATGCCAGCTGTGGAGAATGTTATGGTTGCAAGGAAACTCACAACATACTGGTTATAGCACAGGCGCTGACTTTCTTCTCTTTGGGTGGGTGCTCCACGCCGACTGCTCCCTGAGGCCCCACCTCCAGTCCACCCCTTACCTCAATGCCCCACCCTCGCTCTGACTCTTCTCACCCCTCCCTGCCCTCTCTCTGATGCCCCGCCCCCTCCCGCCTCTTCCCACTCCTGCTCTGCCCCCTCCCCTGAGTACACCCACCCTCTCTCCGCCTCTTACCGCCCCCACTCCACCCTCTCCTGCCAGTGCCTCCTGCCTGCTGACAAACAGCTGATCGGCAGGTGGCTGGTGCATGCTGAGCACGCAGTATTTTTTTTCTGTGGGTACTCCAGCCTCAAAGCACCCACGGAGTAGGTGCCTATGAGTACTAGCATTTTCCAAAGGGGAAAGGGAGTCTTGGAATGGAAGCAGAATTTCACGTTTATCAGGTGAGTGGACAGAGAAAACCTGAGGCCAAGATTTTCAAAAGTGACTAGTGATTTTGGGTACCTCCATTTTTGAGTGCCCAACCTGAGACACTTTCAAAGGACCTGATTTTCACAGGATGGGTGCTCAGCTCTTCTGACAATCAGGCCCCTTTAAAGTGTCTCAGGTTGGGCCCCCAAAATCTGAGGCTCCCAAATCACTTGTCACATTAAACTTAAACATTAGCCCTTCTTGGGAGCAAACAGCTGGTCAAAATGCAGCTGGTCAGGATACTAAGGGGTAGACAGCATCTACAGTTCTCAAGTTAAAGACCGGGGATAAGAGAAAATTAGCTTGTGCTGTTACTGAGGAACACCGCTATCATTTACAAAATGGATCTTAGTTTGCTATTTCTGTATGCTTTTAAGTGCTGCTAATTTATCTTGTTGCTATGTAAGACCTAACTTAATTATTTATTATTCTTAAATGCCTTGTTCCAGCTCCTGTGACAGTCAGTGGAAAGGCTCCCATTGATTTCAGTGGGATTTGGGTAGGTTCTTAAGAGCATTGCTCAGGCAGCATATTCAGCCCTCTGGAAAAGGAAATGCTCCATGTTGCACTTGAGTGAAATTCTTCCAGCCATCTCAGAAGCAGTGCTGATGAAAAACTGGTAAAAGTTAGATGCAGCCCTTCTGGAACAATGGATTGGTCTGATGTAGAGCTTAGAGGAAGGACAGCTAATAGGGAAAACTGGGAGTGAGAGAGGACCTTCTCCCCAAAAGTATGAAAAATACTTTGAGTGGCCTTTTAACTAATTAATATGACCGGCTGCAAAAAGTGGGATACTCAGGATTGTCTGTCCATTAGTCCCACCAAAGCAATGCTCTCCTACGTCTGTGAAATGCATTAATCAGTGCCCTGCACCAGAAACCTCTGGAGGCTTTGAAGAGCACTCAAGCTGCTTTCATATGACCTTATCCAAGTGAGGTCCCTTTCCACATGGCTAGTGTCAATAACACTGAAAGTATTGTTTTAACAGCCTGGCTTTACAGCAAGACTGATCTGCACTTTCCTTCCACTGGATGTTCTCATCTCTGCTCTGAACTCTGGAAATCAGCAGGGACTGAGCAGCTATTTTTCTAATGAGAAATGTATATAAGAAGTGATGGGCTTCCAACTGTAACGGGAAAGTTAAAACTTCAAGGAGATCCCCATTTCCTCCCCCTCCTTTCCCTAGAAATGCAAGATAAACTAGTAGACTGAGGTTCGTATAGAGAAGAATAATGTACAGGGCAAAGCTTCCTTTTCTACACACCAAAAGAAGCTCAGGGATGAAAACAAAGTGACACTGTTTCAGAACATTACATTTATGTCTGTGTACATTATTATAGTTACCTGTCAGAACTACATGGCTGAATTCACAAGGGTTAAAGATCAGAGGCTGAGATTATTAGAGGACTAGTAGCACATTGCAGTGTCTTTCTGAAAGATCAGTTGTTGAAGCATAGACATAGTAATTTCTACACTTGTTTTGCATAGGATTTGTATGTATTTAGTGCCATCCTTATTCAGCAAAGTACTTAAGCATGTGCTTAAATTTGAGCATGGGTTTAAGTCCCATTGATTTCAATAGAACTTCAGCACAAGCTTAAATGCTCTGCTGAATTGTGGACTGTGATGCTTTGGGGGTCACCCAGATGAGTAAGGTGTTCTATCACCACCTGCCCTGTAATCTTGGGTGGCTCTGTGTTGTGCACCTCTGGCTCAGAGCCCTGACATCAGCACCATGCTTACAGCACAATGGTCTCACCTTGGCTTCCACCAGCCCAGTTATTCCTTGCAGGGTGACACCAATAGCTATTCCAACCATACATGCTGACTCTGTGGGTGGTCCAGGGCTGGAGCACCCATGGAAAAAAAAATAGTAGGTGCTCAGCACCCACTGGCAGCCCCACGGATCCGCTCCTCCCCCTTGCTCACAGCTCCTCCTGCCCGCTGCAATCAGCTGTTCAGCAGTGTGCAGGAGGCACTGGGGGAAGGGAGAGGGGTGGGAAGAGGTGGGGCAGAGATGGTGGTTTAGGGGAAGAGGTGAAGTGGGGGTGGGACATGTGGCAGAGTGTGGGGGGGGTTGAGCACCCCCTGGCAAATCACAAAATTAGTGCCTCTGCTTCCAACCCAGAGTCTCCTCAAAATCATCTCAGCTGAAGTGCCCAGTTCCTCTTACTGGACACTCACAGAGGTAACACCAAGTTTGCTGCCTCCAAAGAGCCAGTACATACACCAGCTTGTTAGCTCAGCAGGGGTTATACACTCCACCTTAATACACAGAACTGGGATGGTCTGTGGGAAAATTAAGAATCAGTTTATTGACAAAAAGCATAGATTAAATGATTTCAAGCGAGAGTGAAAAAGATATGAAAGGGTTACAAACAAAACAACATGCTTTGGAGCATCTAAAGTTTAATTCTAGCAAGATATAGTTTTGCCTAACATAGATTCTTACTCTCTTCAAATTATCAGTATTCTCCAGCCTGTTTAGCAGAAGGAGCCATCTTTCACAGATACAAAGTTCTGTCTTCTTTGTTCTCTCAGGTAACGGATAACCCAAATATCTCTTTCCCCCCTCCCCCGGCTCCTTATATGATCCAACATTTCTTGTCCCTGTTTCAAGAGCCAGGAGGGTTTCCTGGGGTGCAGATTTTGTCTCCTGTTATGATCATTTAGTGGTCTTCACCCTCAATTGTAAACTTATGGCTTTGTTTACCTTATATGTAAATGTGCTTCTATTGTCCTCTGCTGGTGATCAAACCAGTCAGACAAGTAAATACACATTCATTTGTCTAAGGCAGGCTAGGGCTTATGCACTGCATCCCAAACACAGTTTAAGAACATATTTCCAGCACACTCCTATAACTCTTTGTATACAACTCACATATATGTCACACAATGATTTTTGGGACCAGCGTGCCACCAGTTTATCTATGATATTTTACATGATACTATTGAGATATATATTATGACAGCAGTGTGTTGGAGTAATGAGTTTGTCAGGCCTGAGATGAGTTACAGTATGGTGGGCCCTCTGCCAGTTGGTCTTGAGGGACCCCCCATGGTCAGTGGACATTATGCTATCCTTTTAAAATAAAAACATTACACAGGAACAGAGCAATTGGCATACTGGGACAGACTGGAAGACTATCTAATAAGATATCCTGTCACCATCAGTGGCCTATAATGCCCTTAACTGTGTACTGCTGTATCCTGGTGAAAAATTCTTCCTGATCTTAGCACATAATCATGTCCTGAAGATTGATAGTCCTTGTAGTTTTATTTTAGCTACAAACCCTGCAGATGTTCTTCTGAAGTATATAAATGCCCAGTCTTTTCTTGAGCCCAAAAAGTCATCTGTCTCAATAGTTTCCTGGAGCAATGAATATCACCGTTTAATTATACCTTGTGTAAACAATATTACCTGTTATCCATTTTAAATGTATTGTCTTCACACGACGGGGGTGTGACTTGCAGCACACTGCAAAGTGCTGGGCTGTAACTCCTCCATGTAGACACTGCAGGCATGAAGTTAAAGGTCCTTAGTTTGCACTAATGTAGTACTCTTTAAAGAGGTCTACACGAGTTCGTGGCCGCAGTGTCCACATGGAGGAGTTATAGTGCAACACTCTGGTGCACACCACTATTTATACACCCCTACTCCGAATTGTGGGGCAGTGTAGACACGCCCTAGGAGCATTTGCATAGCATTCTTTCTAGCATTCCTTATTTTACAAATCATTATTATAGCCTCTTTTACTCTTCTGCTTTCCAAGTTATTATTATTATTGTTTATTTTCGTTTACAGTGTCCTAAAGTGTGCTGGATGCCTCACAGTGCAAATACATAGCACAGGATTCTGATGAGTTGGCAGTCTCAGGGCTCCATTATCGCTTTGCCACACGCCCTAGCTAAGGAGCAGCATAAAATTGTGCTGTCCCCAAAGCAGATCAGAGGGCAGGTTGTGACTCAGAGAACCAACATCCAGTCCCTGCTTCTCCCCTTGCTGTGCCAGCCCTTCACCTGGTGTAGCTTATCTTGGCACATCAGTACTGGCAAAATCTCTACCCATTTCCCTTGCACTTGCATGGGGATTGGAGGCTGCTTTTCCCACTGTGCTGATACCCTAAATATGGGCAGCTGGCAAAGGAGTACAGGGGCCCCTTACCCCTCAATCAACAATGTTGCCTTAAGGGCCAGATTTTGACACCTTTCTTATATTGAGTAGCATGTTACTGCAAAAGTAACCCCATTTAAATCAGTAGAGTGGAGGAGTATACCATTCATCATGAGTAAGGTTATCAGACTCTGGCCCTGTGTGACATACTGCATAATGTAATGAAGGGGCGACAAGACAGCGGGATGGGAATGAGGGAGGAGAGGCAGTGGACACAGTGACAAGATACCACAATTCTTAGCAAAGGTGGATGTGCAGAATAAGCGTACTTTTTTTTAGGGGAGTTTGCTTTGTTTAGTCATTTGAACATTTGGATAATCAGTTAAGGAAGCAATGAGGCTGCAGTAATGAGAACTACAGAGGATAAAGGCTTTGAGGGGAGGTTTTTCCCCCCATGTGGACAGAGAGGTCAGATCTTAGAAATATTTTGGAGGGAAAAGATGCAGAATTCAAAGATAGGCTGAATGTGAGGGACAAAAGAGGGGAAGATGCCAAAGATGATGCCAGGCTATGGGTCTCGTTGACAGGGAGGAGAGTGGTTCTGTCTACAGAGAAAGGGGAGAATTTTAAAGGAAAAAAATCAGCAGCTCAGCTTTGGCCATGTCAAATGTGGCCAAATTAAATAATGTTAGTCCTTTTTAATCTCTCCTTGTATGGAAACTCTCTCAGGCCTTCCTAACCTCTGCAGGCAATCATTTTATGCTCTGAAGCATGAGATATGATTAGCATTATAATTATCTGAGCTTGCATAGAGACAAATGTTGCTAATGGTCATAAAATTATTCAGTGTGGGGTGGTTTTCCCATACCCAGCCTCTGCGTTTGTCTTGATAACCTCTTGTGGCACTGACTTCCAGAGGGAGACTGTAGAGTGCACAAAGTAGCACTTCCTTGTATTTGTTCTAAATATACGGTCTCTTAGAACCCTCAGCCCACAAACTCCCATTGATTTTGAAAGAATTCAAATTACTAAAAGCTGAATGGGGAATGAACTATTGTTAAGGGTGAATGTTATCAGATAGTTTTATGGAAATTGGGGGATTATTTATATATACTATAATTATTATCCAATTCACTAAATATATTTGAAAGCTAAATGCACTGCTTATTAATTTACATTTTAAGTATCCTTTTGTTCTTGTATTATGTGACAGAATAAAAAGCAGCGACTGATTAGTCCTCACTATTTCCAAAATAATTATGAATGCCTCACTCAAGTCTTTTCTAACTCTTTTAAGGAGAAATTCAAGTGTAGCCTGTCACAGATGACTAGCCCTTTAAGGGGAGATGCATCCGGATCTACCTGTGACACACTTAGCTGGCCTCCTCAGGTGTAAAAAGTGAGGAATGTCTCATGACAGGCAGGCCATGCGGCTAAAGCAGACCTTCTGGGACGGAGATAAGGCAGAAACCTTTAGAGAGTATGGAGACTCCCAGGAGTTGCTGCTCAATAGAGAGTAGGGAGAAACTCAGAGGAGCCCAGGAAGGGCTCAGGAGACATGACAGACCCTCAGGAAGGAGGGGCAGGGCTCAGCTTGAGTCTGAAAAGAGTGGACTTTTTTTGTTAATGACTCAGCTGGAGGGAAAAGTTGCTGCAGCAAGGATGAATGCAATTGTGTGAGGAATAGGAGCTAATACTGATGTCCCTGCTGGGACTACCAGAACTCTAAGGCCTTGTCTGCACTTGGAATTAGTACTGATTTCAGCCATCAATGCAAACCCCTGGTGTTGAGAAGGAAAATCACAGTCTGCACCTCAGTTTCAAGCAGAGTTGAGCTCCCATGACAGTACAAATCACAGCTACAGTACGGGTTTGCACTGGTGCAGCTTCTTCCTGGATGGCTGAATGCAGGACTAATTCTAAGGCCTGATCTACACTATGCGTTTAAACCGATTTTAGCAGCATTAAACCAATTTAACGCTGTACTTGTCCATACTACGAGGCCCTTTATATCGATATAAAAGGCTCTTTAAATCGGTTTCTGTACTCCTCCCCGAGGAGAGGAGTAGCGCTAAAATCGGTATTACCATTCGGATTAGGGTTAGTGTGGCCGCAAATCGATGGTATTGGCCTCCGGGCAGTATCCCACACTGCACGACTGTGACCGCTCTGGACAGCAATCTCAGCTCGGATGCAGTGGCCAGGTAAACAGGAAAAGCCCCGTGACATTTTGATTTTCATTTCCTGTTTGCCCAGCGTGGAGCTCTGATCAGCATGGGTGGCAATGCAGTCCCAAATCCAAAAAGAGCTCCAGCATGGAGCGTATGGGAGATACTGGATCTGATCGCTGTATGGGGAGACCAAACTGTTCTATCAAAGCTCCGTTACAGAAGACGAAATGCCAAAGCGTTTGAAAAAAAAATCTACATGCTACACAGTGCTGCGTGACAAGCGTAACAGGAAGCCAGAGACTCAAATGGATGCTCATGGAGAGAGGGAGGGGGTCCTGAGGACTCCAGCTATCCCACAGTCCCCAGCAGTCTCCAAAAAGTATTTGCATTCTTGGCTGAGCTCCCAATGCCTGTAGGTTCAAACACATTGTCCGGTGTGATTCAGGGAATAGCTCGTCAGTTTACTCCCCCCCCACGTGAAAGAAAAGGGAAAGAAATCATTTCTTGACTTCTTTCAATGTCACCCTATGTCTACTGAATGCTGCTGGTAGACGCGATGCTGCAGCAGTGAAGAGAAGTATCTGCTCCTCTCCCCTCCCAGGTGGCAGACGGTGCAGTAGGACTAGTAACCGTCCTTCTTATCAACCCGTGAGTGCTCCTATCTGGCTTCAGGTGAGGCTGGCTGGGGGCACCTGGGTGAAAATAGGAATGACTCCTGGTCATTCCCAGTAGATGGTACAGAACGGCTGGTAACCGTCTTCATCATAGCAACTGGGGGCTGAGCTTCAATCAGCCCCCTCCCTTTCATGTGAAAAGAAAAGATTCTGTACTGCCTGGACTATCATAGCAGTGGGAGGCTGCCTCTCCCTCATTTCATGTCATTAAAAACTCAGTGTTTCTTATTCCTGCATTCTTTATTACTTCATGACACAAATAGGGGGGACACTGCCACGGTAGCCCAGGAAGATTGGGGGAGGAGGGAAGCAACCGGTGGGGTTGTTGCAGGGGCACCCCCCATGAATGGCATGTAGCTTATCATTTCTGCGGGATCTGACACCAAGCAGCTGTGCTCTCTTATACACTGCTTCTCTAGTACATTTGCCCCATATTCTAGGCAAGACTGACTCTATTTTTAGAAACCATAAGGGAGGGATTGACTTGGGGAGTCATTCCCAGTTTTCCTTTTGCATCCCCAACCGATCTCAGCCAGGGGCACCTATGATAGCAGCAGACAGCACAGATAACCATCATCTCATTGCCAAATTACACTAGCAACAGACGGTACAGAACAACTAGTAACTATCTCTGCTATCATGCAAAAGCAAATGAATGTTGCTGTGTAGCGCTGGAGTATTGCCTCTGTCCGCGGCATCCAGTACACATACGGTGACTGTAAAAAAAAAAAAAAAAAAAAAGGCTGAACAGGCTCCATGGTTGCCGTGCTATGGTGTCTGCCAGGACAATCCAGGGAAAAAGGGCGCGAAATGATTGTCTGCCGTTGCTTTCCTGGAGGAAGGAATGACTGATGACATTTACCCAGAACCACCTGCGACAATGATTTTTGCCCCATCTGCCACTGAGCTCTCAACCCAGAATTCTAAGGGGCAGGGGAGACTGCGGGAGCTATGGGATAGCTATGGAATAGCTACCCACAGTGCAACGCTCCGGAAATCGACGCTAGCCTCGGACAATGGACGCACACTGCCAAATTAATGTGCTTAGTGTGGCCGCATGCACTCGACTTTATACAATCTGTTTTATAAAACCGGTTTATGTAAAATCAGAATAATCCCGTAGTGTAGACGTACCCTAAGTGTAGACAAATGCTAAGGCCATACCTGTTAAGTGGCCCATTCTTGTCTCCTCCCTCATGTCTCTTTTCTGTTCCTTTGCTTGCTTTCTGTCTGGCCCTTTACTGCTCTTTCTATAGGAGGGTTTGAATGTGAGAGCTGGACACCTTGAACTGGACTCTTCCCTGGTGCTGACACCACTGTTCTACATCAGCGAGATGCTGCACTGGCGGGAGCTGCCATCCTGTTGGTGAGACATCATACATCAGATGGAGCATTAAGCTACGTGCTATGGAGGCCAAGCCTATTAAAATACCATCCATCTCAGGAATATAGCAAGGGATGCATTGACCAGCCTTAACATTAAGAGCAACAGCAGACTTCCTGCACTCAGCATTTCCCTCTGAAAACAAGCTTGCTAAATGACTCCTCTGCAAGTTCACTCATCTGCATCCCCAGGAGATGGCCTGTCTCCCATGCCAGTGCGTTTACTGTATCCACTGGCTGCATCCTAATACATTTTTCTTCTTGTCATGAAAAAAAATTAACACATTAATAATTCTGATTAACTGGTTACCAGTGGTATCCCCATAGTACAATTACCTACTTCCTCCTCCGTTGTCATATAAGAAGATCTCTTTATGTGGATGTCAGACTAAGTTATTGCAATAGCTCAGTAATCAGCTGCCAAATCCCATAGGCATGGGTGGTCTCTTGCACTTCTGCTCTGGTGGAAAGTCTCAGAGAAGGAGATTCTGAGGGAAGAAGTCATGGAGATGCTCTCCTGGAGTTCCTCCCTATCATAAGGCAGCCTGCCTGCAGTGTCCTTTAGCAGCAGGGTGCAGCATGACAGGCACATTTGCCTCAATTTCCCCTCTCAGGTGACCCAGTAACTTCACTTCCGGCTTTCTTGTCTCAATACTATACCTCCTGGGGGCTGGCTTATTATGAAACATTGTCCAAATGGTCCAAAACACAAGTCCCAAACCTGTAGTCCATTTCTCATCCCAGTGCAAGCAGTCATTAAAACTCAGAACATCTCACTCCTCAATGCCCTACACAATGGAGCCTTCTGCTTCACCCAGATTTTGTCAGTCCTCTCCTTGTGCCAGGACAGCCATCACAGCCCTTTCAACTGGAATGAAACCCCATTCTTCCCAGCAGGCACCCACACAGCCTCTCTTTTGGGAGCATCCCTCACTTCCCTGGCCCTCTCTTTGTTCCTCTAGGTCCAGCTCTCCAGCCCTGGAAATGTCAGCAAGTAAGCCCTTGGCTACAGCTCCGCTGCTCCCCTGCCTTCACTCCTCCCTGGCCCTTGGTTACAGCTCTCCAGATTACAGGCAGCAGGAAATTCCCTCTGCTGCTTTTCCTGCCTTCTGCCATCCAGCCTTGTTTTTCTGGTTTGGGGACACTAGTCAGAAATCCCTCTTGCTGCTCTCCTGTCTTTAGCCTTCCCCCAGAAACCACCGTTTGCTTCCTTCTAGGACTCCTCCAGTTTTCTAGCAGCATTCCTTTCCCCCTCACTGAATCAGTCTGTTCTGACTCACTGGCTCTCTCCCTGATCCTTTATAGCCCCTAGGTGCTGCCTCACCATCTTGATTGGCACAGGAGTGCTGGATCTACATCACTTCCAGGGGCCAGCCACCCTGTGACACTCCCTTATTGTTCTCTCAGGTGTCAGGTTTGCACTTTCTCCACCCCTGTGGAATAGGCTGTGGGGTCCACCCCCAAACCAGCTGGATCTTCTGGGGCCAGAGCTATCCACGTAGAAACCCCATTGCTATGTATCAGCTCTAACATTTCTGATCCCTGGCAGAATAGCTCCACTGGAGCAGGACTAACAAGGACTCCCCCTGAGCTGCTCCCTGGGCTGCTAGGTGGCAGTTCCTTGAAAAAAAATTGCAGACTAAGTCTGGATAGGGAACAATATAGTTCCCCTCTGGGCCAACCTCTGGCCCATCTATTCCTCCCCTTCCCTTTTCTTGCTTACTCTCCATCCCTTTCCCTATACAGACAAATCTGATCCTGCAGAACACCTCTGGCAGGGTCCAGAGTAGAGCGTGAACAGTGCCCTAGAGGAGACCAACACCCTCTGCTATGAGAGAGGGAAGAAATCCATATGTGGAAGGCTCTCTCTGTGCGTGGATCTAGTAGGGTCAATCTGTCCATGGCTAAAAACTATCCACACATAGACAACATACAAGTGATCTAACTCAGGGCATTTCTTTGTAAAGTACACTGCTCCCCAACCCAGTAAGGTAGAAAAGCAACTTCAATCATTCAGCTAGTAGAGAGACCTGTGACATCCGAGCAGCATCTCTGTTATTCATGGTGAAGAAACAAAAGATGACAGTGAATTATGGGGCTATAATCCCACACAGGAATTCCCATGATGTCATCAATCATTCATGTCAACCTTGAGCAATTTGTGTCGCTACAAGAGCACTGATATGGAGTTATAGAGCCAATATTCAAAACCTGTTGATTTTTATTTTATATAATACAGATGTGTGTGACCCACATACATATAAGGGTGTCATGGTCACCAACTCAGCCCAGGGAATAGTATTCAGGGCCTGTGTCCTAGAATACCAGGGTTCTACCAAAAGGAGTGTGTGAGCAGCCCATAGTGAGTGGATGTATATCTTCTTTGAAGGACTAGCTAGGCAGTGGTGTATGTATTTAGATTTATTGATGCACACCCATACCTGTGCATTACGTATCATGATGAACCATATTTGTGAAGAGTGATTTAGTATATTTCCATATCTATATTCAGCTACAAACTCCCTTTTGTTTTCTGAGTGCCATTTTGGTTGTAAGATGGCACTGTCGCTTTCCTATTGTCTTTTTCTCTCTATCTTGAACTGAAATTCCAAGAGGTATTGACAGAGCATGAACCATGCAAGGCAATCAAGGGTCATTAATCTTGAGGGTCTTCTATTCAAATTCAAGTATCCTTGGACAATGACCCCCAGATTTGGTGTCTGGTTGCTCAGAATGAGGCCACATTTCTTTGCAACAACTCATGAACCTCAAATTAACTCTAATGTTGTGGCAGGAAAAAAGCCCTTAATTAATATTGTTTTTCAGTCCCATATCTATCGGACCAAGAACCTATCCTGCCATACTTCTCTTTATTTCTGTCTGTGTTATGAGTATTCTTTACTTGTATTACAGTAGCACCTCAAAGTTCAAATCAGGGATCAGGGCTCCATTGGGCTAGGCACTGTACAGACATATCACAAAAAGATAGTCCTGCCCCAGAGCCGACTGTCTAACTAAGCTGAGAGACAACAGGTGGATATAATAAAGGGATTGATGATGCAGAGGGGGGCACAAGGTATAACAGTACAAATGTTTAAATTAGTATAATAAGCAGTGGTCATTAATGGCTGCTCAATCATTGTCCATTGTTGTGTAGACTTCACACAACAGGAGGCTTGCAAGGAGACATTTGGAGGAGGACAATGTAAAGAGCATTGTGGATTATCACAGGGACCTTTTCCCAGGCAGAAAGGGCAACATAGGAGGAAAGTGCAATGGTGTTTGCTAGAAAACTTGATAAATGAGCAATGAAAGCTGGCAGCACTGGCAGAACCAAGGCAGGTTACCCCTCCTTGCTATCTTCCTCTGACTCTTCCCCTTCACTGCTGCTGAAGGGGACTTTGTTCTTCTGATGTGTTGTTTCTATTTTATTTCAAAACTGGTAAGCATGAGGTCCCACCTGCGTGTAACAAGACTGACAGATTATAAAAGGGTGGTGAGTGTGAGGTCAGATCTCAGTATGTGAAAGTTAATACCCTCATTCATAGCAATAACTTATAGTTCCTCATATAAGGGACATTCACCCCATACAGAGGATCAGCACAAGGTCTACCTAAGCCATGTTTTAAGGGCTTACGTGAGACTTATATGGTGTGTGGCCCATACACTGTCCTCTTGCTTAGGGTGAATTTCATCCATACTTGTTATTAACATGTACAATATCAACAAGATCAGAGCACTGGCTCTTTGGTGCCCAAGCACCACCTGCTGGCTTCCACCTCAGTAAAGTGAACAGCAACTCCAGTGTCTCAGAGAGTAGAACAAATTGCTGTACTTGTGTCCATCTAGTATACTTTAATCAGAGGCCACTGGTACGCATGCTAACTTATTACACTATGTATGGACAGCAGCGTATAGCCACTTTAAAGAAAAAAAAAGGCATGTTCTTAACCCGTGGTGGCTAACTCACACTAGCTAAGTCTGGTTAAAACAGCAGTGAGGACTCAAAGTCAACTTTTAATAAGGGTTAACAGCGTGCATTAAAGCCTGAAGGACAACCAGGGGTTGAATTCAAGCTGCTAACCTGAGTTAAAAGCAGAGTTACTGTCTTCATAGATATTTTATTATGAGTTATCTAAGACAAGTTAGCTTACCTGGGTTAAGAACACACCTTTTTTTGCAGTGCAAATGTACCCTACATTGGAATTCAGCTACCACTCTCACATAGTCTGACATTCCATCACAAGAGTTACTAGGAGACTCTAAAAATTACAGAAGCTCTTTCCTCCACAATTGTATTAGGGGAAGTTTTAGTATCACACCAATCACACTGATAGTTTGCTGGATCTGA
The DNA here is from genome assembly GCF_025201925.1 of Gopherus flavomarginatus. NCBI lineage: Eukaryota > Metazoa > Chordata > Testudines > Testudinidae > Gopherus > Gopherus flavomarginatus. The sequence goes on along the minus strand of NC_066617.1, from coordinate 102,619,105 downwards.
TTGTGATGCTAAAGTTGACAAGAGTAGGTCATAGCAAGGAGTTGGAAGGAGACAGCAGCAGCCCCTGATTCAACACAAGCTTAAATTAGAGACATGGACATAGATCCTCCTGGATGGGGGTTGGGGGGGGGGGAAGAGAATTGTCATAGCTCCACTGAAATTGATGGAACTGTGACAGTTTACATTAGCTGAGGATCTCCCCATGAACACCATTAGAAATAGCTCCATTCTATCAGACATTAATATTTGAGCTGCTGCTGGGGAACACTGCTCTCAGCATAAAAAGGGTGTGCATATCTAAAAGATGGCATTCAGCCACCTGCACTCTCCTGATCCTGGGCTCATCTTACTGCAGACTGGCCCCCTGGTGCAACTCGGAGTAGCCTAAGGGCTGCTTTAAATTTTGTTGTCTCTCTCTGTTTCCAAGGGGCTGCTCCAAAAGCCAGGATCACCAGGGTGCAGGGATAGTCTAGCCATGCTCCTTGTACTGGTCATAGGGTGGATGGAATGGTGCAGTATAGGAGCAACTCCGTGGAGTGATATGGAGATCCATACCATCTGAGGATACCTCTATGCAAGGTGAATTGTTCAGTGGCTGGATGATCTGTTGGCTTTCCCCACAATACACAGGAAAATCAGGACTGTTGTATTTATCTATTTTACTGATTTATAGACCACCTAGTGCTGTGGCAGCTGGGTGTTTAGTTACCAGCTGAAGAATATAAATTCCACAAACTTCCACAAAACTCTGAGAAAGGACAATGCTTAAGAAAAAAACAAAATCCAGTGGAAGCTAGACATCTGGTACTGTGCCAAGTTCACAACACTCAAGGTAAAGTGAACTGCAGTTTTTTAACATTTGGAGCTGTTGTGAACTGGGAAGTGGGTAGTCATGGCTACTGGTTGTAGCAGTGGCAGCCAGTGCCAGAATCTAGTCAGTCAGGAGGGGTCTGGTCAGTCAGGGGGTTTGGCGGTAGCTCAATTCGCTGGTCTCGGGTTCAGCTGCAGGCCCTAATTCCTGACAGAGATTTCTGAGAAAATGACAGTGCTCTAATAGTATTTTGGCCTGAAGTAAAAGAATAGAGGGTAACATTTTTTTAAGAAGCACGTAAGTGATTAGCTGGCTATGTCCCATTTTAAAAAGTGCCTTTGGCACTTACGACACTAAATCCCACTAACATTGAAAGGGACGTAGGCTCCTAAATCATTATGTGCTTTGGAAAATATTACTGAGTATTTCAAACCTTAACTCCTGGTTTATGACAATTTTCGCCTGGGAATTTCCTTAGGCTTTCAAAAATGTTGAAACAACAGGAATTCATGTAGGCCTCACAAGCGGCTCAGAGACATTTTTCAGGACACTTAGAGTATCTCTACACTGAAATAAAAGACCTACAGCACCAAGTCTCAGCGCCTGGGTCAATTGACTAGGGCTTGCAGGGCGGGCAGTGGGGCTAAAAATAGCACTGTAGATGTTCCAGCTTGGGCTGAGGCCCAGGTCTCTGAAAGCTGGCGAGAGGGTAGTGCCTCAGAGCTTAATCTCCAGTCTGAGCTGGAACGTCTACACTGCTGTTATTACCTTCACAGCCTGAAGCTGGCGAGCCCAAGTCAATTGACCTGGAGTCTGGGCCTTGGTGCTGTGGGTTTTTCTTCATAGCATAGAGGTATCCTTAAGGACTCAACTGAACCTTGCAAGCCTTGCAGGGTGGACCCCAATTCTTCTCAGACCGACTCCCATCTCCACATGACATCCTCCTTCTCATTGCACTTTCTTGCTTCTCCATGGCTATGTTGCTGTTTCTCTTTCCAGAACATAACCCCCTGCCTCCTGAGGAGATTCTGTGCCTGACACTTCCCCCATCATGGCCTTCAGCAGCCAGGCCAGGCCATACAGAGTCAGTCCTGAGAGACTGCATCAGGCAGCCCACACCTAACAGTCTGCACTGAGGCACAAACTCACTATTGAAATACAGCATATCCGCACAATAGCCCCTGTTCTTACCTGGACAACACAACTCAGTGCATTTGACATGGGAAAGGAACCAGGGGAAAGAGCATCTTTCCTCTCACAGGGCTAGACTGTCCCTGGCTCTTGTGTAGGTGTGAAGAGGGGGCTGGGTGAGAGAGAAGGTGCAAGGAACCTTCCACTATTGTGTTGCCTGTGCAAGGATGGAGGCACAACTGCAGTCTCCCTCAATGCCCTATGAGTCTGGTAGCGATGCTAAAGGGAGGAGAAGAGGCAGGCCCATGGGATCACCCTCCCTTTGAATGAGCCAGAATTGCTGGCTGAAGACAGAGGAACACTCCCCTCAGGGACAAGGCAGTGTTAGGGTTGCCACCTTTCTAATTGCTGGTAACTGTACCCCTGAGGCTCTGCCCCACCTCTTCCCCACAATGCTCTGCCGCCGCCCCACCTCTTCCCCCCAGGCTCTGTCCTCATTACTTACTCCTATTCCCCTCCCCCTCCCCCATTGCTCACTGAATCATCTGAAGGAGCCTGCTTGCAGGTAGGAGGTGGCCCTGACTGAGCAGGGGCTAGTGCGGGTTAATGACCAGTGCCTCCTCCTGCTCTGCGGTAACCAGGCCTTTGGTTCGGGTGCCATTTAGGGTTGCCAGGTCCCCAAAAATCAGGCACTTGGCAACCCTAAATGGCACCAGGACACAGAAGCCAAAACCCGGACACATGGTAACCCTCGGCAGTGTGCGCACCTCACCTACATGCCTGAACATTTCAGGAGCGATTATGCTTCTGGGAGGCAATTGCTACCTGGGCTCCCCCAGGGGTGAGAGAATCTGCATCACTCCCAGCCTATGATAGTGCCTCTCAGGCACAAGCTGGCTCTTCATCAGGGATTCTGGAACACAGGGAGACCCCCCGCCATGAGGCGGGTGTGACCCTCATCAGCAATGCAATATTCCAGGGCTTTGGGGCTAAGGAGTGGAATACACCCTCCTTCTGAATTTTTAATCCTCTTATATTTCAGTGTCTGTTTAACCAGCTGAAACCTCTGCTGACAGCTTTATAACCTCCATGGCCGTTGGTGGCAGCGGCTGCTCCTATAACAAAGGGGCAGCGGAGGAAGGAAATCAACTTTCAACTTGTCTCAGGAACATTTAGAAGTCCTGTCCCCCCTACATTACCCACTGCCCAGGTTGTTTTCTAGCCATTTACTTTGCTTATCTACATTTTCACAGGCCCTGGAGATATGTGTGAGGGGCATACAGTAAATTACACTGTCAAATTGGCTGGTATGAAGGAAAGTCTCAGGGAGATGAGTGCCAGAGCCTCTTGAGATAGCACCGCTATGGAAATAGGTTATAAATAAGGAAGCCGGGACCAGGGGCAGAGGTGACATATTCTGTCCTTGACATTTATACAGGGGCTTCACATTCTTGGCACCTGGGATAAGACTTGTCTGCTGTTGATTTATTTCTCGAAACTTCTAAATATGTTATCACTTCCTGGAACACACACATCCCCAGCAAACACTCCTTGCTGTGTAAATATCCACATAGCACTTCCTATTCCAGCAGATACCTTTCTCTTCAGGGGTAAAACTACAGGCATGCACCCAACCTGGGACCTCAGGGTCCATATTCTGCTGCTCTCCTTTCTTCCTTGTGTCAGGATCCTGAACTCAACCATCTCATGGTCACTGCCTCCCAGGTTCTCATCCACTTTTGCTTCCTCTACTAATTCTTCCCGGTTTGTGAGCAGCAGGTCAAGAAGAGCTCTGCCCCTAGTTGGTTCCTCGAGCACTTGCACCAGGAAATTGTCCCCTACACTTTCCAAATTGTCCCCTACACTTAGACCCGTTCTGGGTACCACGAAAAATTATACGAACCTGTTGTCCTTGACCTCAGGAAAATCCTGTTGCCTACCAGGTCAGTTCAGCTCAGATTCTCCATTCCCACTCCACCACTTCCACTTGACACTCCCTTACCTCTTCTTTGTGACAAGGCAATAAGAGAAACTGTAGGCGAATGATAAAATAAATATACTCCTAACCTTAAGGAGATGGATCATTTGATGATTACCTGTTCTATTCATTCCCTCTGGGACATCTGGCATTGGCCACTGTTGGAAGATACGATACTGGGCTAGAGGGACACTTGGTCTGACCCAGTATGACTGTTCTTATGTTCTTATTCCTGCTGTTTCCTTCCTGTCATTTCTTTATTCCTTTCATCAGTTTTCACCTTCCATCTCACATTTTCATTTTCTTCTTTTTTATCCATTTTCTCTTCTATGATTTCCTCCCATTTCTCTCTCTCTCCCTACATCTCATTTCCATTTCAATTTCTACTCCTCCTTCATACTCTTTCCATCCCCTGCCTCTCCTGAGTTTACACAGAAGAGCTCTAAAAAGAGCTCATAGAAGCACCTTAAAGTTCATCCACCAAGAGGATGTCCCTGCATGTGACTGTCACCAAGAGAGACATATGCTGTGCTAAATTCCTGCTTCCTCCTAGCAGCAGGCAATGGTACTGCTCTCCCATCTGCTTGGCAGCTTTCTGCTGCACAGTGGAAGTGGACAGGCTGTCACAGACATTGTGGGAGAGGGTGAAATATGAATGTATCTCGGCCAGATTCTCAAGACAAGACTGGCCCCCCTCAAAGTAAAATTTGCCTGTCTGGACTCTGTACAGAGGTGTGGAAGACAGAACTCAATGTGCCTCAGAGCAGTGCCTACTGTTTTTGCCATTGAAATAATAATGTTTTACAGTTCTATAGCAGCTTCCATCCAAGGATGATATTGGCAATTCAGATCTGACCCAAGTTAGAGCAGCTTCAGGGCTGCTCCAACATGCATCAGCTTGTAATGGCCACTTATTGGCCATCAGGACTGACAGAAGACCCTGGCCCGTGTGCAATGGTAAGAGGGGGGGATTTCAGGTTGGTTGAAGAGCCTGCACCCATCATGAGTGAAGTTAGAGGGGAGAACAGGTTAGTTCTACTGATGACCCTATGGCCAGAAGCCCATTCTGAGCACAGGCAGCAGATGAAGAAGAGGCTGGATTGGTTGAAGTGCCTCTGTCCTGTTCCATTTCCATCGCTCCCATTACCATTTCCTTTCTGCTATATTCTACTGTCTCTCATTATTTTGTTTCATTCACTTCCCCTCTCCTCCACTCCCATCCACAAAGTCACTTCCTTTTCTCTCCTCCCCCAGGTCTCATTTCTTTTTCTCGTCTGAGGTCCCCTTCACTTATGTACCTCTCATCTTTCTTCTGGGATCAGGGCTGACTCTGTTTTTGCTGCCCCAAGCAGTGCGCCAAATTGCCGCTGCAGATGGCAGAGGCAGTCCGTATGCTGTTAGGGCAGCACACGCGTTTCTGTGGCGGTGGCTATTTGGCGGCAGCTTCTGTCTTCAGCCGGAAGACAGAAGCCGCCAAAATGCCGCTGTGAGCAGCTGAACATAGAAGGTGCCACCAAATTTCCACCACTGTGGAAATGCGCGTACCGCCCTAACAGCACATGGACTGCCTCTGCCGTTCGCGGCGGCAATTCTGCGCACTGCTTAGGGCAGCAAAAACACACAGACTGACGCTCCTTTCAGATTGCCACCCCAAGCACCTGCTTAGAATGTTGGTGCCTGAAGCCAGCCTTGCCTGGGATGATCCCTCCTTGGTCTTCATCCCCTCTTCCAGTCAGAGAAGCATTAAAGCCAGTCAGTTATTATAACCATAAGGGTGTGCACTAGACATTTACCTCTAGGTTTGACAGTTGGAATTTTCGCCCTCGTTGGTAGTTAATTGATGTTATCACCACCTGCCAGCTGTTCAGTGCCCTGTGTGAAATGAACTGGGAATCCTCCATCTCTTTCTCTCACACAAAACCCACCTCTCTTATTTTGTAACAAGGGCCCCCCTTTGTTTATAGTCTCAGCAAAGAATTTAAGGACTGAAAGTTTCATAGAGAATGAGAAATCTTCTCATGTTTAGAGGTGATTCCTCGTGGCCTAGTTTCTTTAAAATTATTTTTCAATATTTAAAAATGAAATGTTCTGGTCACTTAAAAGCTCTCCTATTATAGTTTAGGGAGGTGATTTTCACAAACACCTCAGGGATTTAGATGTACAAGTCCCATAGATAGTCAATGGAATTTATGCACTTAAGTCCCTTGGGCTCTTTTTTAATCTTCCTCTGCAGCATGGGGCACAGTTAATTTGCCAGTTTAAACTAGAGTAAATGGTGGACTTTCTGTAAATTGAAGTCTTTAAATCACAATTTGAGGACTTCAGTTACTCAGCTAGAGGCTATGGGTCTATTACAGAAGGAAGTGGGTGAAATTCTGTGGCCTGCAATGTTCATGAGGTCAGAATAGATGATCATGATGGTCCCTTCTGGCCATAAAGTCTATGAATCTTCTAATTAGTTTTCTTCCTCTCTGAGAGCACCATTGTTTCGACAGTGTATGTGAATAAGTCCCACTAACAGGAGAACAGGGATTAATTTTAGAAACTAGTTGTGTGGAAACTTGAAAAGTTCAGGGAGAAAATTGCAAGACCGAGGGAGTGTGTCAAATGTTTACTATGGGCTGGATCTCTTCTGAGAGAGGGGCCTGGGATAGATGTACATCACCATCTCTGAAATTTACCACCCTCCATTCCACTAGTGACCCTTTTCTTCCTCAACAGGCCATTTTGCTTTGGTGCTGGATTACAGAAATTGAATAGCTAAACTGTTCCCCATTAACATACTGTTTATCTCCTTAATTGTGTTTCCTATACATCTCTATAAATAGATTTAAGCAACACACTCACTGTGATTTTTAAGCTATGAATTTCTATTACCAGGGAGGTTGTTTTTTTTTTTTTTAAAGCCTAGCCCTAAAAGCACCAAACTTTGACTGTAAGTTCTTTGGGGCAGGGAGTGTTATTGTCTATTGTCCACCGTCAAACACATCATTGGTACCAGATAATCAATAAATAGATAGCACCTCTTTTCCAGTCATGGCTACGAACCTTTTCTATCTAATGAGATTGCTTTCCCCAGGCCAAAGCAACCCTTTTGGAAGTGTCTTTTTATGGATGAAGCTATACCAGATGGAATAACAGGATGTCCTAGGAGTGCCATTGTGCCATTCTCTCTCCAGTAGAAGGGTGAAGCCTGAGCCTATATGGTTCCTCCCTCTGCTTTTGTGAATCAAACCTAGAAGAACTAATATGGCTTCAATTAAACACTGGGCTAATCTAAATGACATAGGGATTTGCATACATTTACCCTCAGTTTTCTGAAATAGCATTTCTGTCATCTGCCTCTAGAATGGCAGATCTCCTGGGAACTGGGAAACGTCTGTATTATTAAGTCTGAATTGAACACTGACTTCAATTACTACATGTTAATAAACTCTCCACTGGGCGTGAGGGAGCCTCTATCAAGCTTGAGTACATCCTTAACTTTCAGAAACAGGAAATCAAGATGCTATTTTTTTCTGAGTGGGGAGGGGATTCCATAACACTTCAGACTATTGAGAAGACAAATGAGGTCAGAATAGATGATCATGATGGTCCCTTCTGGCCATAAAGTCTATGAATCTTCTAATTAGTTTTCTTCCTCTCTGAGAGCACCATTGTTTCGACAGTGTATGTGAATAAGTCCCACTAACAGGAGAACAGGGATTAATTTTAGAAACTAGTTGTGTGGAAACTTGAAAAGTTCAGGGAGAAAATTGCAAGACCGAGGGAGTGTGTCAAATGTTTACTATGGGCTGGATCTCTTCTGAGAGAGGGGCCTGGGATAGATGTACATCACCATCTCTGAAATTTACCACCCTCCACAGGAAATCAAGATGCTATTTTTTTCTGAGTGGGGAGGGGATTCCATAACACTTCAGACTATTGAGAAGTCAAATGAATCATTCTGTGGGTGTAAAGTTGGAAATCATCCCAGGATTTAGAGGGAAAAGTAATTAACAGGGTTTTAAACAAAGGAGATGCCGCAGAAATAAAGCTTGTCAAACCATGTCAGTTTCTGACTAGCCTCACCTTTTTTGACTTAAAATGCAGTGAGGCTCAGTCAGTGGTTGAGGCCAGAAGTTATTCTTTGACTCTGTTGCTTTGCCTAGCTCAATAACTTGTATGATATGAAGTGATTTGTTGAATGGAATGAATCTGCTGACTGGGAAGCACAAATGTCGTGATGGGGCAGATGGTGGCCGATTAGCCACTTGTAATGAGAGAGATAAAGAAAGCCTGTGGACCCAGGTGACCCTGCCCTGTTACACCTGTGGCCAATGTCAGGCATGGAGAGGAGTGCTAAAGGTTGAGAACTAGCCCAGTTTGGGGCTGATGAAGGAGGACAGTACTCTGGTTGGTGGGAGAAAAGCCTCATTACAGCCCCGATACAGCACTTGCTTGCCAGCAGCATCAGCTCTCCTGGAAGGGATGACCAAACCTTGGGGGGAAACAATCAGCAGAAACGTGGATGGTTTGACAGACATGCCCTGAATAGAAGAGTGGGGCCCCCAAAGACTCCTGGTGTGACGCTGGTATTGAGTTGTGTTTGGTTTGTTCCTGATTACTGTTGAATCTTTAAACCCCCAAACAGGTATGACTGAAAGGGGCTTTGCCCTGGACCTCACAGAGAAGAAACATAGCCATGGAGACTTGCAGTTGGATGAGTTATGTCCAGGAGGGCTGCACGAGGGTGCTGTCCCAATGAAGTGGTTACAGGCATGGATAATACCAGGAGCTAGAAGGCTGGGTTCACTGTTGGAGAGCTGATTAAATCCTGCACGAGTTCACAAGACACAATGAGCCACAGCTCATCCTCCTTGTCCATGCAGTTTTTGCCTGGCTGTCTCTGCTCAAGAGAATTCTACAAAAGACTAGCACGGTCTGTGGTAGGTCAGGATTGAGATGTATTAGCAGCTCTGGAGCCTGAAATCCTTTGTTTTTCCACAGAAGAGGTTTAGCATGGGTAGCGGCAGTACAAGCATCCCCATATTGCCCTACTGAAGTGCCTCAAAGCAGACTTACAGGAAACTGTTCTAGGGATGAGAAGCAGCTGTGAATTTAAGTGTGCATATAAATTTGAGGCTAAGTAGAGCCTGGCCTGGTGCTTAGAAAATTTCTGCAGTTGAGGGAGGAGGTATAGCAGGTGGCTGGGAATCAGGAGGAACAGACGTTCAAAGGCTGGAGAAGGTTTCAGCTCCTAAGGTTCGGAGGTAGCACAGGCTAGGGGTGGCAAGTGTAAGCAGTCACATTCTGACCCCGCCATTTGCCATAATTATGCCCATTCCCATTCTGTATGGGTGTTTGGCAGAAGACTCTCCATACTGTAAATTAAATATAATGCACTTACCCTGTCTCCCTTGCTTTCATTCCTCCTTTTCTTTTCCTTCATTTCACTTTTCCCTTACATCTGTTTTGCAATGTACAGGGCTTTTTCATTTGGTCTGACTTTTCTATGGTGTTCAATTGACCAGTCTTTTTTCTTCTCTTTCTCCAACCTCTATTTCCCTGTGGCGTGTTATCTCCTTCTCCCCTGCCTTCAGTTCTCTCATCTTACCCCTCCCCTTCTCACATGCCCTCCCTTCTCACAGTCAGTGTCTTGTTTTTTCCATTCTGTCTCTTCCACGGTCTCTTCACTCCCCCCTCACTTTCACTTTGTTAGCCCACCCTACCTCTCACAATCGCTCTGCCTTTCTCATTCCCAGTCTGAAGGAGAACAGTTCTTGGGTATGACCAATCCTTTCCCCTCATTGATCCTGACTTTTTCCCATTTACTGAGTCATTACATCAATAAAATGCACCCTTATACGTCTATACTGACATTCCTCTTATCAATGGCAAAAGATAAAAAGGACAATCACCACAAACAAGAAGTCTTTTCCTACCATTCCCACAGCATGGCCTTCAAGCAAGCAACCAAGAAAAGAGACAGAATGTTGACTCTATATTCAAGGACAACGCAAATTTGGTCTCTGTCAGATCAAGCCAGCAGAGCAAATTACATAATGGAGGAACTTGCACTGAGAACACCCTGTCACCAGCCCAATGACACTGAAAACTAGAGGCCATTGAAGCGAGCATATTATTGCAATGGTGCATTACAGGCTGAGTAGTAATGACTCAGATAGCCCTAGAGGACTGTATAAACCAAAATAAATACCTTGAATTGCAACCAGAAGTGAACATGAAGCCAGTGCATCGTCTTCTTTAGTAGTTAAGCATCAACAGTGCATATATGCTGAGAACTGGTGTAATATTTTCTCATTGGTTCACACCACCTGACTGTATGGCAACAATAGTCTATACCAGCCAAGCAGCACAGTAATCCAGTCTAGAAATCAAAAGGGCATGGATTACCTTGGCTGGATCTGAAAGGAAAGATCACACTGCCTAGCCAGATGCAGAGAAAAGAAAGGGGTCTTAGCTACTAGAGCTCTGGGATTCCTGAGACAGCTGTGGATCCAAGAGTAACCACAAAGTAAAAACTCCTGAGGCAAAGGGTATTGAACAATGAGTGTAGAAATTGCCCCTGCCAAGCCTTCAGAATCTCTCCCCCAGCCTACTGGCATCTGCTCCATCTTTCAGCAAAGTCCATTTCATCCAGGTGCAGTCTTGGCTAGGCACTGGGCAAGTGCTGATGTTATGCCATCTGGGTATGAGGAGATACGAAACTGTGTGTGATCTGCACACTGATGGCACCTCAGCCTGTGTTGACTCACCATCTCCAGCAACCTTACATAGGCCTCAGTTCAGGAATGCATCCCTCATCAGGAGAGCATTTAAGCGCACTGTAACCGGGCCTCTTCCTCTGCCCCGCTTGCTGCGGCTCCCTGTTGTCTCAAAAAGCACTCTGAGCCTCCTGGATGCAGCACTCGTGGCTTTTTATTTACACACAGTTCCCACCACCAGTGATTCTATTTACAGGTCTTACTCTCCTCCTCCTCCTCTGCTTTTACAGGGAGTCTACCCCAGCCTGGAGACTGCCATGCCCCTGGCTGTTCTCTTCCCCCCTTCCTCTGGCTGCCAGCCAGCCTTTATGGCCCTTGAACCTGCAGGCCCACAGGTGCAGCCCATTCAGAGGCCAGGCACCAGGCTTCTCCCCAGCCCCAATCCATTTCACCTGACTGGGGCTGGCTGAGCAGGGGCTAATTAGCTGCCTTTGCAGCAGCACCCTGCTACATACCTCCCCCCTTAAGCCAGTGCCAGGCCTGGTCACCCTAGGCCTCTCTTCCCTCGGCCCAGGATATTACTATGCGGTGGGGCTGCCTGCCCTATGGAGAGGCCCCCAGGACCAACCCTTTGGGGGTTCGGCACACCCCACCCACAAAACGTACATTGGATAGGGGATGGGGCACCCCACAGGTCCACTCTTACCCAGAGGTCCTCACACCCATTCACACAGCTGGGCCAGCCGCTCCAGAGGCTCTGGAGGCTCCTCCTCCCGTTTCCCTGGAGTTGTTGACTCCGAGCCCCCTGCCCCGAGTCGGCCCCCCGCTTCTGGGCCAGGCCCTTCACCTCTATGCTGTGGGGCCTCCCCGTGTGGGGTGTCTTTAATCTCCTCCCGGGCGTCCTCCCCCGGAAGCTTCCTGGGCTTCCCAGCCATTCCCTCTGGTTTGCTATCTTGGCTTTGTTGTCTAGGCTCTTTCAACTGTTCCCCTGGAGGTTGTAGGTCTGTCCCTTGCTCCGGGTCCACCTCCGCCAGGGTCCGGCTCCCCCTTTCCAGGGTCCTCTTTCCCTTCTTCTGCTTTAATGGTCGCTCCCCTCAGGCCGCCCTTTCCTTTACGGCAGAGCGCCAGTCCTGCCCTAAGAGCACGGGGTAAGCTAACCCTTCTAGTACCCCCACCCGCTTCCAGGCAAACCGCCCGTTTACTTCGAGCGGTACTTGGGCCACGGGACAATACTCCCTGTCCCCATGGATGCATTCCACACACATCCGTTTCCCAGGGATAAGCCAACGCGGCCTCACCAAGCGCCGCTGTACAAAGGAGCGGGCGGAGGCCGTGTCCACTAGACCCTGCTGGGACTTCCTCTCTACCCTCACCGGGACTGTGTCCAACCCTTTTCCGCGCCCCTTTTCTGCACCTCCTTTTCCGCGCCCCACTCCAGGTCCAGCCACAAAAGTCCACCACCCCACACTCCATCACCAGGCAGTCCCGACTTTTGTGTCCCAGCTTCCCGCACTGCCAACACACGGGCTGCCCTGGGCGGCTAGGGGTCCCCTTGGGCTTCTCCCGTCGCTTGTCCAGCGGCTTCACCCCGCCTTGTTCACGGGGCTTTCTGCCCCCCTCTGAATCCCGCAGGGCTCAAGATTCCCACACTGGGAGGTCAGTCTCTGCATATTCCTCAGTCCTTTGTACCGCTGCTTCCAGAGTGGCTGGCTGGTGTCACCGCACCCATACCCGCATACTGTCTGGGAAGCCCTGTAAAAACTGCTCAAGGACCACCTGGTCCATTATCTGGCCCACCGTGTGGGCATCGGGCCTCAAACATTGGGATGCTCAGTCATTTAATTTCTGAGCAAAGGCCCGGGGTAGCACATGCCCTGCCCACCGGACTGCCCGAAACTTCTGGTGGTATTTCTTGGCCGACAGCCCAAGGCGGTCTAAAATCGCCACCTTCACCGCATCGTAATCCCTGGCTTGGATCTCTGTCAGGGCCATGTAAGCAGCCTGCACCTCCCCGGTGAGATAAGGGCCCAGCTGCAGGGCCCATGTAGTCCGGTCCCAACCGGCGCTAGGGCCACCAGTTCAAAAGTGCCTAAAAAGGCATTGGGGTCATCAGCGGGGGCCATTTTACAAAGGCTGAGGCCTGAGGTCCTGGTACCATCCCCCACAGCAGGACTCACCACCTTCTGCAGGAGCTGTTGCTGTGCCATCGACTGCTCCTTTATGAAATCCTGGAGGGCCGTCTGTTGCTCTGCCTGCCAGACGAGGAGGGCCTGCCACTCCACCTGGTGAGACTCCTGCAAAGACTGTAGCCTCTTCTGCATTTCAGTTTGTTGTTCTGCTAGCCATTGCAGGGTGTTCTCCATGCCCAGGCCTCCACACTACGTCTATGGCACTGGGTCCCGGACAAGCCTCCACGTGTAACCGGGTGTCTTCCTCTGCCTCGCTTGCTGCAGCTCCCTGTTGTCTCAAAAAGCACTCTGAGCCTCCTGGATGCAGCACCCGTGGCTTTTTATTTACACACAATTCCCCCACCAGTGATTCTATTTACAGGTCTTACTCTCCTCCTCCTCCTCTGCTTTTACAGGGAGTCTACCCCAGCCTGGAGACTGAGATGCCCCTGGCTGTTCTCTTCCCCCCCTTCCTCTGGCTGCCAGCCAGCCTTTATGGCCCTTGAGCCTGCAGGCCCACAGGTGCAGCCTGTTCAGAGGCCAGGCACCAGGCTTCTCCCCAGCCCCAATCCATTTCACCTGACTGGGGCTGGCTGAGCAGGGGCTAATTAGCTGCCTCTGCAGCAGCACCATGCTACACGCATGCTTAATTTTAAGCATGTGGTTAAATGCTCTCTTGCAGAGAGAAGGGCTTAAGTACTTTCCTGAACTGGGGCCTGTCATAGAGCATTCCAGCCTGGACACACCCCTGCAGCAAAAAATGGCACGAGAGGCATGACACATGTGCCATGCCTCAGTTTCCCCTTGCAGGTAGTCCAATAATGTCACTTTAGGATCTACTCTCTCAATACTACCTCTCCAGTTAATTGGCCAAATTGGAATCTAACGATAAAGCACAGGTGCACTGGTCCTGCTCCCTCTTATAGGGCCATGGTCATTCTGTGACAGGGCCATATATGTTAAACAAGAGGAGATGGGATAGAGCTTTGCTAAATCCTACACATGAGAGCCTTCATGAGCTCACAAAGAGGAAGGAATGGAACTTCTGAGTGACACCATTCATCCCAGCCGGAGTCCATGGGGGAATTAATGGGACATGTGGTCAGTGTGATCAAAGACTTCTGAGAACTCTGAAAGCATCCACACAGACACCTGACCATTTTTCACTGTTAGGAGGACATCATCACTGCAGAAGCCTTCCTTCCATGCCTTAGCCAGCTCTTATCTTCAAATGTGCAGATTTTATCTTTTGCTGTTGGATGGTAGCAGGATCCCTGCATCACTACTGGCATCTCAGTGACTGTATACAGATGTTAAATCGAAAACAGAGCTATACAGATGGACAGGAGGATGGAAATTGTGTGCTTCTAAGCCCAGGTGACTGTGATTCCAGTTGTCCTCCCCTCCTTGCTCTGATGTCTTGAGGATGAGCATGCTGCAGAGCTCCATCTGGTTCTGTGATAAAACATAAATTATTAAAACATATAAAATATTGATGAACTGTTCTATAAAACAGAAGGACTTTAAAGTATTGATTAAGAAGTGAGAAAGTCATAATGAGTTTCAGCCAGAGAAATAATAAGGAAATGATTTTGTGTTGTATCCCTTTTCATGGAAGTGCTAAGAGACCGTTTTTACATTGGACTGAACTGTAGTCAGTATACTTTATACATCATCATCATAATGTTTTGCATTTATATGGTATCTTTCATCAAAGGATCTCACAGCACTTTACAAACAATAATGAATTAGGATCGACAATAATCCTGGGAAACAGGTGAGCATCATTGTAACTACAATGAGGCGGAGGCTGAACGAGAAGACCCTGAGATTTCCCACATACTGCAATTTATATTTAAATGGAATAGTCTTTGAAAATCTAATAATGATGATAACACAACACCGAGAGGGAGGCTTCCATGTAAAAGATACACAGTTCCATGCAGCAGCACCAAAGTGCTAAAGACAAAAAAAGAAGTGCTTTGCTTCAAATAAAGAGTAAATACCTACAAATGTATGTGTACAGTGTCTCGCATAAGGGGGACCCATTCTCAGTTGGTCCCTTGGCAGTACTGTAAGAAACATGATTAATGATACATACAGAATTGCAAGACCTATAAAAAGCTGTCATTAGAGACAGGTATGAAGACAAGGGTATGAAGAGCTTTCAATCAGAACTGAAGAGGCTGTGATGAAATTAAAAATGAATGTCTGACCCAACTGATAATGATTTACCATGAAATTACTACCCACTGTAGAACTCGATCCTGCACAGTGCAAGTGCTGAATGATGCATTTATAAGTGCAGGATAAAGAGGGATGGGGCAGGTAGCACAAGGGACCCAATCCTGCATAAAGAACGTGCTGTTGTGGAGACAATGGGGTGTTAGGTGCCTAACTTGAAATCAATGGCAGTTACACACCTTAAAAATTGCCCTTTAGGCACTTAGGAGCTTGAAAATGGGATTTATCCATCTAAGTCATGTGTGCTTAGCAACACTGAATGAAGCAATGCAGAAATACCTTTACAAATCTGGGGCTAAGTCCCTCTTGCCCATTAGCAGGAGTAGGGCTTCAGGCAAATGGAGAGCCCAGTGAAATCAATGGACTGAATTTGGTCCATTTAGTTCTTTTAATCTTTTCTGCATCACTTAATATCTCCAGGTGCATGTAACTCATTATTACATTGGCTTTTCCCTCTAGCACATTGCACTGCAAACTCATACCTAATTTATTCATTACCATCTCTTCTAGCATTACTGTTTTCCAAGTATCTCCCTTTCCATTGAAAAAAATTGACTTCAGATCAGTTTCCCCTGTATGAATTTTCGTAGTTTGGATCAAATTTTGTCTTATTTTCAAACTATATTTCTCAGCTATAAAATGCTCAGATGCAATGGAGATGGGCTTACTATAAGAACCCAGAGTTTAATAGAATTTGTATTAATTCTCTGTCCTCACTAGTAGTGAGTTAATATCATCTGTGAATTTAATAGCTTTCTATTTCTCTTCTTCTAGAATGATCATTAATACGATTGTGCAATAAAACACTGCCGAAACTGATGTCTGTGACATCTCCCCAAGACCCCTTAACCCCTCAAATAGATACATTGTTCTTTATAATTCCATGTTGCTGATTTCTCATTGCTTCATTATTGTATAGATGCTTACAGATTCTTTTTTCTTTAATGACAGTGTCAACAGCTAATGCAACTAGGTCTTCTCTTGCCTAAATATCTGTGCTTTGTGTACCAGTCCAACCAATAGATTCACATGGCTTTGGAAATAGTGTTTTACTGAACTACTGCTTCAGAGCCACCAGGGGGAGCATAAAACATTGGTGTTAGGCGTGTCACTAAAAGATTGGTGAGTGTCTGTTGCTTATTTTTTTTTTTTCATTTTTTTTTTTAAATTCATTGTGTTACCTGTTTAAAGCAGCTGGACTTTTTTTAAAGTCAGGAGAACATTTCCCATCACTGTTACTCAGACAACAACTAACCCACTTATGGATTTACTGCTCCTTTAATGAAATAGTCATGGCCTTTAAAAGGTATGCATATTTAAAGTGACAGGCAACTGCTTTACTCTCGGTTATAACACCACTGAATGGGAGTAGCTCATGGGACACCAGTTCTGCTGGCATGGCAGGGCCTGTGAGATAGTTGCTGAGGAACTAGAGCTGCATGGAAATCATGATAGCACAGTATGTGTGCAGGTGCACACTGAAACTGTTGAGGAAGGTAGAACAAAGGGCAATACCAGGCCCATCAGAGAACCA
The DNA here is from genome assembly GCF_025201925.1 of Gopherus flavomarginatus. Classification (NCBI taxonomy): domain Eukaryota; kingdom Metazoa; phylum Chordata; order Testudines; family Testudinidae; genus Gopherus; species Gopherus flavomarginatus. The sequence continues at coordinate 102,602,532 of NC_066617.1, read as the reverse complement.
TGGAAGAATCCAAATACATGTAGGACCTGAGAGATGCTCAAAGAGTTCAGTATATGGGAGCAACAATAAATAAGCTGAATGTTCCTATAACTGAGAGTCCATATCTTGTGCCAATTCTGGATTGTCCCAAGATGGGGAAAAATACTCAGTAGTAGCTGGTAGTACCAGCAGGCAAAACTGGAATGCTGTGGACACTGCTTATTGTCTCATTGTTACCTTGTGCTCCTATTGTGTCAGTTATGTTCACCTGTTGTCTCATCTTAGACATAAACTATTAGCTGTCCAAGGCAGAGACTATTTTCTTGTCATATCTTTGTACAGTGGTTGGGGCAGTTGTGCTCCAATCCCGATTGGCCACTAATAAAATAATAATAATAGCATCTGATGACCTGCTTGCCTGACTTCATAGTGGATCAACTTTTGGCCCTAATATAAGTTAGTGTTGTTTTGACCAAACTAAGATACTGCTTCAGAAAATTCTACCCCTTACTTTCTTTGACAGCTTAGATTCTAGAACATATGGGAGATAGTAATTAATTTATTCTTTTAAAATTTCCCAGCACTGATGTGGAACTCTGGGCACAAATACAAAGTGAATGTCCTGTGCTTTGTGGGTCATCTACCAAATGTTAAAAGCATCTGTTAACATTACATTAAATGACAAAAGAAACAGGGCAGAACTTCAGAATTTCTGCAAATATTCATATTCCAGTTACACAGCTTTGACATAGAATTAAAAATAATAAAAGGTAACTCATGGAATAACAGATTTAGAGGACACCTTATTCCTGGGCCTTCAGTGGGAAGGAATTACAGGTAGAATATGTAAAAGCTGACTTTATTTGAACAAAATTAAAAAATAAGCAAGAAGGATAAGTGTGTGTGTGTGTATGTGTGTGTGTGTAGCTTCTGACTTCCACCTGAAAGGGGAAAAATGCACTGTAATAGCAATGCACACCACTGTCTGCAACTTAATATAAATTGTTGTTATACTCCTAACAAGGCTGTGGTCCATAAAACACAACCCATCAGAGCAAAGCTGGTCTGGTGATTAGGGTGCTCAGCTAGAGCTCAGTTTCATTTCCCTGCTCCACCACTGTAAGGGACTGGGTTGTAGTTGGTTTGGCCTAGCGGTCACAGCTGGGTTGTAGTCTGCCCACTGGGGCCAGTAGTGATCAAGCAGGAATTGGAGGAATCAAAAGAGCCAGCTCCTGTAAGCAAGAGTCAGGGTCAGAGTCAGGCTGGAGAAAAATCATAGATCAGGAGATCATGCAAAGGCTGGCATTGCAACAGGCCAAAATTTGTGTGGTTGCCCAGACAACTCCCTGGGGCAACCCTTGGGGTTAAATAGGGCAGCTAGCTAATCAGAGGGCTGCAGGATACCATCACTCTGAGTCTTGGGTGGTACTTCCTACACTGCCTACTCTCCAGAGTGCTCCTTGGCTCTGCAGCCTCCTGGTCACACTGTGGGCATATCAGCTGTCCCAACGGTAGACCTGGGTTCTAGTCCCTGGATCCTTACAACTGCAAACTTCTTGTGTGATCCTAGGCAAGTCACTTATTGTCTTAATACCTCAGGTACCCGTCTGTAAAATGGGGATAACAAAACACTCCTTCCAGAGGTGTTATGAAGAGAATACATTAAAGATAGCGAGGTGCTCAGAACGACAAAGAGTCCTGTGGCACCTTATAGACCAGGGGTCGGCAACCTTTCAGAAGTGCTGTGCCGAGTCTTCATTTATTCACTCTAATTTAAAGTTCCGCGTGCCAGTAATACATTTTAACGTTTTTAGAAGGTCTCTTTCTATAAGTCTATAATATATAACTAAACTATTGCTGTATGTAAAGTAAATAAGGTTTTCAAAATGTTTAAGAAGCTTCCTTTAAAATTAAATTAAAATGCAGAGCCCCTTGGACCAGTGGCCAGGACCCGGGCAGTGTGAGTGCCACTGAAAATCAGCTTGCATGCCGCCTTCGGCACACGTGCCATAGGTTGCCTATCCCTGTTATAGACTAAAAGATGTAGTGGAGCATAAACTATGGTAGGTGAATACAGATACTACAGAGATCAGAACCATGTAAGTATCCTAGATCAACAGAAAGTACTTCTACTCAAGTGGTGATGGAGAAATTGCAAGGAGGAGGGAAATTTGAAATATACAATCTGATACTGCCAAGAACACAGACAAATTGGCAGAAAACTACAACTGTTACCAAAAATATCATGGGAATGAGAAATATTGAGTTCTCCCTATCTGTGGTACCCTCATGAATACAGTAACTCCTCACTTAAAGTCGTCCTGGTTAAGATTGTTTTGTTGTTACGTTGCTGATCAATTAGGGAACATGCTCACTTAAAGTTCTGCAATGCTCACTATTATGTTGCTTGGCTACCTGCTTTCTCCACAGCTGGCAGCCTCCCTCCGCCCTGCCCTGTCCCCTCCTCACAGCACCTCCTGCCTGCTGGCAGACCCCAAGGATCAGTGCCTTCCCCCTCTTCCCTCCGCCTCCTGCCCAGGGCAATCAGCTGGCTTGTGGTGTTAGAAGGCAGGAGGGAGGGGGAAGGAGCGAGGACTTGGCACGCAGGCTCCCCCTCCCTCCCCTGCCTCCTGAACACTACAAAGCAGCTGATTTCCCAGGTCAGGAGGTGGGCAGGGGAGAGGGAAGGGGAGCCTGAATGCCAAGTCCTTGCTCCTCCCCCCTCCTTCCTGCCTCCTAAACGCCACAAGCCAGCTGATTGCCCTGGGCAGGAGGGAGGGAGGAGCGAGGACGCAGCCTGCAAAGTAAAGGGGGAGGAGGCGGAGGGGGCTAGAACAGGTGGGTCAAGGGTGGGGGTTTGGAGGAAGGGGTGGAGTGGATGGGCCAAGGATTGAGCAAGCCCCCTGCCCCTGGCAAAATCAGTGCCTGTGCTTGCAAGAACAGCAAGACGAGCAGCGAGACAATCCACCCTCTTCCACTCTCTGACTCCACCACCTCAACCAAGCTTCATGCTCAGCAGTGATGATTGTAGTATTAAATTGTTTCTTTAAAATTGTTGAAAATGTATATAATGCCTTTTGTCTGGCAAAAAAAAATTTCCCTGGAACCTAACCCCCCACTTACATTAATTCTTATGGAGAAATTGGATTTGCTTAGTATCGTTTCACTTAAAGTCGCATTTTTTAGGAACATAACTGTACACAACACCATTATAATGATTGAATGCATCCGCACTATGAAATAATGTAGCTTTTCATTAAAGTCAAAGAATCACATAACCTCTAACTGTTCACTGCAGACATTTACGACAGGAGTCTAAAGTGACACACTCAAGTTCAAAGCATTTAGCATAAGAGCAATCAAATTAGGCTTCTCTGAGTGTATGGAAGTGTGAAATGTTGAAGAAAACAGAGCAGTTAAATTTCAACTTCAACCTCCACAATTCACCTGAAAAACAATGTAGAAAAATCTAGTTATATTAATAAAATTGATCTGAGCCAGGTCAGTAACAAGGGTGAAAGAAATCAAATCAATAAGATAAATGATACCTCCAGCAACCTTGAACTCTATATTGATAGAAGGGTGAAGGAGAGATTTGAGGATCAATGCCGCTATCTCTAAAATTTCAAGGTAATTAATGGAAAAAACTGTAAAGAAAACATCAGAGAAACCACTTCAGCCTTTGATCTTTACAAAAAAGACTGGGTCTTGATCTCCTCACTTGAATAAGATGCGGGATACTGACTCACAAGTGAAAAGTGCATTAGGGAAAAAGAGTTAGATGAGGCCTTTGTATTCAGGAAAGGAAATCCATCGAGTTCAAGGTCTACAAACAATTATCTTTGATTCTGTGTATGGAGACACATCAGATTTATACTGTGCATGGAATGAGCATAGACGTGGCCTATTGCTATGAAAAACAAAGTTTCCTGATGGGAAACAAAGGCTAAGACAAGAGGGAAAGAGTGATACCTATAGACACTTTCAATGTTTGACACTAGTATATTTCATAGTGGGTCAGCAGGGTCTTCTCCGAATAACATAGTTAAAGAATGAACAGGGCAATTGCTGGATACAGCAGGAAAATAATGGCAAGTAAGGGGTGAAATCCTGGCTCTGCTGAAATCATTGGGGGCTTTACCGTTGATTTCAATGGGGCCAGGATTTCACTCAAAATGTCCACGAAAAGAGTAATGCCTCTGGGGCATTGAGGTGCATGGGAAGAAGAAGACAAGGTAGAAAACAAGCCAGAGAGCTAGAAACAGAACAGCTTTCCAGCTATATGTAGGTGCCTATGTAACCAACACACGTCCTGGGTGTGGTGTTCTGGCCCAGCTGGTGGTATCAAGACCACTTAAAGGGAGAGATAAAATGAGTCTGCTCTACAGCCTTAGCTAACAGCCACTGGTTTTTAGCTCATGCTGTAGAGGCTCATGTACTTAGCTCCAGAGGCCACAGGTTCGATCCTGCCTGACAACTGGGATCTGACGGCATTACATCTGTACCAAGAGCCTACAGTACATTCTTCCATACATATTAAAAATAGTAGGAAACAGAGTATTCCTTCCCCACTCCCCTTCAGTGTCATTCATTTAATAGGATAGCATCCCCCCAAGTTCATATGAGACAACCATGTGCTAAGGATAGTGATACATTGAATGCATTTTGCTTGGGGATTTAAATGAGGTTTGGTATTAGCAAAATGCCCTACCTACCAGTCAGAACCTGGAGGATGGATTCTCAGTCACTCTGTTCCTGCACTTGGATCAGGATGAGTGGGTGGGACGGGATGTGGCAAAGATGGATTCAAGCCCCCTTCATGCACCCTGGGACCATTTCAGAGCCTGCCCAAACCCTGTTGTAAATTGGAGACTAGCTGTCTGGCCTACTCAGGCAATGGGAGTAGGGCTGTCATAGCGCTCTTACTCCAGCTCTACTCTGGCCAAGGCAGCCCCCTGATCAGGGGAGTCTTCTCAGAGGCTTTAGAACGCTGTCACAGGTGGAGCTTTGTAATTGGCATGTTATGTCACATTTATGCCTGTATGCATCTCTGTTCTTCTTTTCATGGGTGAGTATAGTTTCCTAATAGCAATAAGGATCCCCCCACCAGGGCATGTGTCTCAAGGTGATTATTACATTTCTAGGAGAGTTAAAGCCACTCATGCCTTCAGCTCCTGCTTTCTAACACCCCCTGCGGTGTGTAATAATCACCGTGCAATGCACTGCGGACTGTGTCTTATTCCTTGATTAAAATACAGATGGGGTAAACCTAGTCAGAATGAAAGATCTTTTCACATGTATTAAAATCTTTAAATGTAACCAGCACTATTAAGTCTCCAAATTGTCTGAAATATTTAACTCCAGCGAAATGAAAAGATGCAACAGACGTCAGGGAAACTGGACGATAATCTCTGGAGAGCTACAAAGCAAATTACACGCATGCATGCACACGCATCTACACACACACACACACACACACCCCCTACCAAACCTACAACAGAAAGGATGTGATAGTTTGTTGTTGGAGTTAGGGTGACCAAAACTTCACTGAGAGGAAAACAGAAGGAAGCAGGAGAGCTTTCAAATGACATTTTAAAACTGGAGTCGGAAGCCCTCCAGAGGCTCTCCATCCTCTGCTTGACAGTCCTCCCCATGTGCTGAATGCCAGACATCCTGACACAGAGCTAAAATGGAGACTACTGAGGATTATTTACCTTAACTAGCCGTTCTAATTCCCATAATTCTGATGCTTAAATGAGGGCTGACCTTTGACTTTCTTCCTCCACTAGGATCCAGGGTGTTATCTCCCCAATTTAGGAAGATACAGAGGGACATTTGAAATGGAGGTTCCTTTGAATAATCACTAATAAAAATATCGAGGAGCTCTGTTAGCTTTGATCTCTTATCACATTGTGCACAGAGCTCTCTTTTGCCAAGCATGGCTGCGCATACAGTCTGTGTCTAATCAGACGTGTCATACCTCCACGAAGGTAAATTGTGTTTATTTGAAAAGGAAAATTAAATTATCCCTGTTTAGGAATTAATTATGACTACCTTGGTGTAATCTGTCATATTAACCCATTTTTGGCACATCAGGACAAAAATCCGCTGACCCAATTAAAAAATAATATTAAAAATGTAACTTGTTGGCGAGGGAGGGCTGGGAGCCAGAGGAAGATGGTGTAGAACAGGAGTTCTCAACCTTTTTCTTTCTGAGCCCTTCCCCCCACAAATACTATAGAAACTCCATGGCCCAGCTGTGCCACAACAACTGTTTTTCTGAGTATAAAAGCCAAGGCCGGTGTTTGGAGGTTGCAAGCAGGGCAATTGCCCAGGGCCCCATACCACAGGGGGCATTGAGAAGCTAAGTTGCTCAGGCTTCAGTTTTAGCACTGGGTGGTGGGGCTTGGGGCCCCAGGCTGAAGTGGAGATTTGCCTTTCTGCCATGGGCCCTAGCAAGTTTAACACCAATCATGCTTGATGGACCCCCTGAAACCTGCTTGCCGCCACCCCCCAGGGGGTCCTGCACCCCTGGTAGAGAACCACTGGTGTAGAGGCCTTTTATTAATCCTTTGTAGCTACTAAAAGGATGATGCATCAACTGAAACATTGAACAGCAGAATCTGTCCTCTTTTTGGAATGAAGAAGCTAAGTTGGGTACATATCAGCTGAAATATCTGAAATGTTCTATGAGTGACAACTTGCAGAATATACACACATGTCAACGTTTCCAAATCTGAGTGCCTATAGTGAGGCATGTATTGTAAGATTTTCAAAAACACCTAAGTGGATTAGGTGCCAAACTCTCAATGGAGCTGAGATTTTCAAAAGTGCCTAAATAATCTGGGAACTGAAGTCTCATTTTCAAAAGTCATCTAGGAACATAATTGTCATGGAAAGCCAATGGTTCCTAAGTAGGGCTGGTTGAAAATGTTCTGTCAAAACTGCTTTTCAATGGAAATTTTGATATTTTGTCAAACCTGAATGGCCAAACCCCGTTTTGGGTGAAAATGAAAAACTGTCCTGAAAATGACATATTTTTTCAGAAGTTGTCTGGAAATCTACATCTTCCATTCTAGCCAAGGGATTTCTCTGACGTACTACTTCCCCTCACCAAGAAAGGAGAAAGTGATGGTCATGGCAGATGTAGTCCAGCCAGAGAACCCAACCCATAGAGGGAATACAGGAGCATAAAGCACCTAAACTACAGTTCCCACGAACCACGGCTGTGCCATTTTAAATCATTTTGAAATATTTGGTGTTTTGATAGTTTGATGAAAAGACACATTTTTCCACAGGGAGAAAAAAACCCAACCCTATTTCCAACCAGCTCTATTCCTGAGTGCCTATGCCACTTTTGCAAATGGGATTTAGGATCCCAAGTCACTTATGGACTTTTGAAAATTATACCCCTAGATCCCTAGTTTTTGTACCTGAATTAAAAGCAGCCTTATTTTCAGAGGGACTGGATACCCACAAAGATGTCTGGAGACCGTAGAATGGTGACATAAACAGAAATTCTAAAATCAGTCATGGATGTCATATCTTTACGTGTATCTAGCTCTGTTATTATTGTAGTTTATAACAGCAGTAGATGTCCCTGCCCAGGCCATACAAGTTAGTAGGAAAAGCAAGTGCTCAACCACTCTGAAAATCAGGCCACTGTTATTAATAAGCCCAAATAAGAATTTAGCAGTAAGCACCCAGATTTAAACATTCTGACCTGTGCTTCTGGGATACATTTAGGCTTGGAAGGATTAGATTAAAGGGAAATGGTAAACACTGATTTTCCTGTACACACACAAACCGATGGGAAAAAAACTCAATTATCAATAATAGAAATCTACAGATAAGCAAAGTAAGAAAAATGCTGCTTGATAAATCAGTTTGATTTAAAGATATTTACTTTGTATATTTTGACATGTGATGTTGACAATTTGTGTTTTAATAGCTTGAGTTTAATTTTTTTTGAATCTCAGTGCCATTAAATAATTGTCTGACCTACACCCCTATTATTCTCACAACTGTGAAAATTTAAATTGATAAGAATAAAAAAAATTACTTAAAACCCATAAGACATAAAGATAACAGAGCTAGATGTGGCTCAGTTACTTAGTGTAATTCTAGAGTAATCCCACTACCTTAAATGGAGTACCTCTGGATTTATTCCACTGAAACTCAGGTGGTAATGATAAGGGAATTTTAATACAGGTAAGGGTACTGTACTGACTACTCTGGAAGCATGATTCCTGTTTTTTCCACAGGAAAAAATGGTGCCAAATGAAAATGTAATGTCATACAATACACATGCACACACGTTCTGCTGACAGAGTGCCTCGAGGTCTTACGGGGTGAGAAGGTGCTCCAGTCTTTGCATGCATCTGCTAAAATGAATGGCATTGCAGGATTCAGTCTTTTTCCTGAGATTGCCAGGAAAGGTCCTGGTTAGTGCTAGTTGTAGTCATGGTGTTTGCAATGTTGACCACAGTGCACTAGGAACTGCAGTGAGGCCACAAACTCATTTCACATAGATCTCTGCATAGGTGCCTAGGGGAAGTGATTTGTCAAAAAGTGCCCTGAAAGTAAAAGATGGTGCATCCTATTATCAGTTACTCAAACCATCCAGTCTTTATCAAAACCTTTTCAAAGTGAACACTCTATTGTTTAAAAGAGGTGTTTAATCTGGACAGAAAAGGCAGCACAGCCAAAAGAACTGAACACGCAAGTGGGAGTGACATGCTCCTGACTTTTAATCCCAACTCTGGCACTGATTTGTGTGGCCTAGGGCAAGTCACCTTCCTATGTTTTAGTTTCCCCATCAGTAAAATGGGTCTAATAATAATTTACCTCAAAGGGTGTTGTGAAGCTTAATTAGCTACTGTGTATACAGCATTTTGATGTGAAGGCCTATATAAATTTTAAATACTTGTAAAGAGATCACTGGCCCTCCATTAATCAAAATGTAGCCTTCATTTCCAGCCAATCAGATCCTGGACTGGGACTTTCTAAATAAGGGGCACCATAGAAATTTTAGCACGCTGAAAACCCAGATATGCAGACTGACCTATTCCAGAGTCATGCCTTGGAAGACTGGCTGTATTATCACTAAAGGATAGTCATCATCACTTCCAGATGTACTAAATACTGTACACCGTTGCAGGCTGAAAGTGAGTGGCATGAGCCCAGCACAGGATTTTAAAGCGGCTAGCAATGGCATAATAGAATAAAGAAAGCTCTACTGGTGATAGACAATGGGCGTGCTCCCACATTCTATGAATAGTGGATGTCTGCCCCATTGTTAAAAGGACTCTATGGACTCTTTAGTTTGGGAATAAGTCTACAAGAGTGTTAAGCAGGGAGGGGACACTATGGAGCTCCTCCAAGACGATCCACAGTGCATTATTGAACAATCACAGTTAAATGTAAGCTCACAATAAGACTCAGACCAGAGAGGAATAAAGTGACTACTGACTATGAGAAAACAGAATTTCATAAGGAATAATGAGAGGATCTAGGAAGGGCGAAGACAGCTAGATGGGGACAGAAGGCTTAGTGGTCAAATCACAGGTATCTGGTATGTAGTATGTGCAGAGCACTGGGTCAGGACTACGCTGGCATTGCTATAGGTTGAAGACTTTTTTTTTTCAATACCAAACAGATTGAATAAACTTTTAATCAGGATCCAGTACTGGAGAAATTTATCCAAACCTACTGGAAACTTATAAGGTTTGTTTGAATATCACTAAGTCTGAACTGAATATGTGTGTGTCACAAATGAAATTTGGGTACAGTCCTGTGGAAGAGACATAACTGAATTAGATTTACTTCTCTGCTTGAAATGGACTCTAGGCCAGCACTTGAGGAAAGGAGAACCTGAACTGGATTCCTGCGCTCACCTGGAATGGACAAAGACACAGCTTAAATTGCCTGTCTTGGGTACTTCAAACTAACCACCTTAATGGACAGCTCTAGCTCAGTGAAGCACAACGAGACCAATGGAATCAGTGTTTCCCTGTAAGATGTTGACTTCTTGTTATATTCTTTATCCCCTGTCACATCGGGTTATACGCGATGTGGATCTTGTCTAGGGGAAATAAATAGAAATGATGGACGAAATCTGAAAGAGGTAATAGACCCAACTCATTTTCAGAACAGTTCAGATCAGCTGGAGGGACTGGATCAGCATTTTTTGACCAGAGGCAATCAGAATGTCTTCAAGAACAAGGTAATTAGACATCCTAGAATTGTGCATTCCCCTGTTGGAAGCTAATGAGTTATGGACCCCAATTGAAAGAGAAACAGAGCCTAATTAGGCTAAATGGAAATTCCTACAGGAACAGGGAAATGTCAAGGAGCAGAGAGAAAAACCTGTTCCAGCACTATTTTAAATAAAAAAAATCAATTTGTCTTTTTAGTGTAATCATTTCTATTTTTACTGCAGAACTGAAACAGTCGTTTCTTTCTCTCTCCCCTTCTCCTGCCCCACTGTCCCATTTTGAATGCTTTTTTGCATTTTTGGTGTAAAGGGCCCACCATGTTTTTCCACTCAGACATTGTAATGCGTTACGATGAAGGTTACCGTGCTGTCAAAATACAAGGCGTGAAGAGAGCGAGCAGAAGGGGATTGACAGTGCAGTGGTGGTGGGGAATGCTTTTGCTTGAACACCCTAATTTGTATTTTATCACCTCAGATGAAGCTTCATAAAAAACTGTCAAAGTCATCCAGTTTAGAACTATGATTCTGCCAATATATATTCTCAGAGGCTATTTCCTCCCCCGTCGTCTTCTCCTCTCTCGCTTTCCCTATCTCAGCACTCTCAAACTTCGGAGATGTTTGGATCTAAATACGAATGTTGTGACTGGCTCCTACATAAATGTGCTAAACCAAAGCCTTAGCTCTGAACATTTCCCCCAAAAATGCTGTTGAATTTTGAGACTGGATCTGGATCCAGACATTGCATCTCCAGCCCATTTTCTTAACCTGCTATGGAGATTTGCACGAAAACAGAAGCTTGGCTGTTTAAAGGAATACATCTGTTTATTCCCCATCTCTAGTTCATTCTTAGTGATATTATAATCTTTTCCACAGTGAAGCCATTATGATGTCACCTACAATAAGGAAAGAGGAGGATAGAGCCCTGGTTATATACAATCCAAGGAGCACCCTGTTAACCTCTCATGTCACACTGTGATCTCATCTGAGACAGAAGGAAGAGAGCAGCAGCAGTGGTGGGGTAGTGGCAGTTGTGTTAATAGACAAAGATTGTATTCACAGATCACGATTTTCAAAATGGCATGTACAAGATCCAAGAAGAGGGAGACCAAAACCAAACTAACAAAAACATGTCCCCATTTAAGAAGGCCTTCAAACCAACCCAAACAGCAGAGCCTCTAATTCTCTGATTGCCCTAGAAGACATGTGGCCTTTCTCCCTTTCTCTTAGGCATCAGTTCTGAGAGACAGCAGTTTAACCAAGCTCATAAAGCCTTTGTCTCAGAGCCTGGCGTCAGAACAACCAGAGTCGCTAAGGCCAGAGCAGGTGAATGTCTGACAGCTAATATTGCTTCTGAGCCCTCGCCCTCTTGCACAGTTCCCCCTTCTTGTTTATATGTACCCCCCCGCCCCCAAGGCTCTGCAGGGCAGGGCAGGGTCCTCCTTGACTGTGCCTAAACTGTAAGCTCTAGATTGTCCCTGAAAGGGGCATTATACCCAATATACCTCAACACTGGGTTCCTAAAGTTAAGCTCCTAAATCCATATTTAGGCACCTAAATAAGTTGCCTTGCTTAATTTCAATGAAAGCTACACGGTGCTCAGCATTTGGAAAAGTGATTGGAACCCTTATTTAGTTGTCCACATGTGGGTTTAAGAGTAGGGTTGCCAACTATCTAATTGAGCAAACCCAAAGACCCTTGCCCCAACCCCTTTCCCACCCCTTCCCTAAAGCTATGCCCCGTCCCACCCATTCTCTGAGGCCCCACCCCATCTCTGAGGCTCCACCCCACTCACTCCATTCCCCCTCCCTCTGTTGCTCACTCTCCCCCACCCTCATTCACTTTCACCAGGCTGGGGAAGGGGGTTGGGGTGCTGAAGGGGGGGCAGGGTGTGGGCTCTGGGCTGGAGGGGGTGAGAGAGTTGGTGCTTGCCTTGGACAGTTCCCGAAAGTGACTGGCACATCCCTCTGGCAGCAGGTCCTAGGCGTGGGGGTGGGTGAGAGGGGGAGTAGGTCTCCACGTGCTGCTGCCTGCAGGCACTGCGCCTGCAGCTCCCATGGGGTGAAGTTCCTGGCCAATGAGAGCTGTGGAGTCGGCACTCAAGGCGGGGGCAGCATTCAGAGACTCCCTGTCCTCCCCCCTCCAGGGGCTGCAAGGACAGTGCAGGCTGCTTCTGGGAGCAGCACAGAGCCAAGGCAGGCAAAGGAGCTTGCCTTAGCCCCGCTGCTATGCTGGACTGTTAGTGCCCCAAATCTCCCAGTTTGTCTGAAGTAGCCTCTGGGAGACTACAGGAGCATGATTCCAGGAGACTCCCATCAAAACCAGGAGGATTGGCAACCCTATTTAAAAGTCTAACTTTAGGCACCCACGTTTGCAAACCCTGGCCTTATCCTTTGAAGAAGATAGCAGACCACACCGGGGATGCTGGGGTGTTTTGAATGTTTGTATCTTACAGTAAGTATGTAAGGCCCTATGGTTTAGAGGGATTCACGCTCTGTTTAGTCTTAATCTATCCTTGCCTGTGTATGGCTGTTCCAGTTTTATACCTCTTGAAGAAGGTACACGTTCATAATTAAAGCTGCCATGAGTAAGTAAACTAGATGTGAAAACCTCTCTGAAAAGAAGATGTGTTCTCCTCAGTCAACTGCTTCCATTGGTGCACATTTACTATCCCGGAACAACAGCTAATGCCAGGGGACCAGAAAGAGCTGGAAGTGTTCATTGAGGCTCATGGTGCGATACATGGGCAAATGGCATGGAGAAAAGCAAATCACACCAACAATCCTTGTTTGCCTTTGTTTTGCTAGAACAGACATTGAGTAGCTCCAGAAGCCAGACAATTTCATGGTGTGTTTTTAATTCCAGAGGAAAGGCAGAGGGAATGCTGGGTGCCAGAGGACAAAAAGGGAAGTGCTATTATTATTTCCAGTATATTATGGTAGCATTTAGTGTGGAGGCAACTGAGATTGTGGCTCCATGCATTTCACAAACATACAATGACAGACAGCCCCTGCCCAGAAGATCTTACAATGGACATAGATGAGACAGCAAAAATATACTTTATTTTACAGATGAGGAACTGAGGCACAGAGGGATCAGGTGACTTGCCCACAGTCTTTGACAGAGAGGGGGAACTGAACTCCCATCCTCCTGAGTTATCTTCAGTCCTGGGCCTTCCTTACAAGGATATCCTTGTCGGGCTTTGGCCCAAATGGGAAAGTTATGAAGGCAGTGATTCCTCTCTGTTGTCTTATGATCCATAGGGTTCCTTGCTTGCCCTTATAGGGAAGAGCTGCAGCACACGGCTAACACCTCTGTCATTAATCAGGAAGTGTTCTCCAGAACAGTCTGTATGTGCCATGAGCTGCGGACTATTCAGGAAACTGAGGGAGCCAAGTGGGAAATTTGGTCCATACTTTGAAGATAAACACCCAGCAGGTAGCCCTTGCAGCAGTGGAGGTTGGTGGGAAGGGAAATATGATTTGTTCTCTCCAAGGGGCAGGAAGCAAGGCTCCTTGGGACTATTTTTGCTGGTGTGAATTTAAATAATGTTCCTTCTCCTTGCCTATGTTGTGTGTTCGTTCGTTCGTCTCTCTCCCTCCCTCCCTCCCTCCCTCTCCCTCTTCCGCTCTCCCTCCCTCCCTCCCACATTAGAGTAAATTCATCCTCTTCCCCCATTACCCCTTAGTCTAAAGTCTCCATTTCCCTGCCAGCCAAGTCCCCATTAAACCCACCTCTTGCATCTCCAGCCCCCAAGTCCCAAAGCAGAGGTCCTGTTTGCTTGCTCCTCGGCCTGCCAGAACTACTTACTATCTTGTCTGCACCATTCTGGTAGCTGTCATCCATGCTTCCTGGATGCCCCAGCCAGCTGTCAGTCAGTGACACTGGCGTGGCTCAGTCAAAACGCCTGCTGGGGTTTCCCAACAGCAATGAAGTCAGCTAACAGCAGCCGAGAGAGGAAATGCTACCCTGGCAGTGGGCTGCTGGGGAGCAGATATGGGGAGGGAAACAGTGAAAGCAGAGCTAGAGGCTGGAATAGACTGGAGTCTGAGTCACCCAGCTGATCCCAGCTTTGTACAGCAGGTGCCAGCTGTCTGCTGCAGTGACCAGCATCACTAGCATGTCTCCTTGGGCTTTATAAACTCATTTTTGTCCCCCTCATCAGCCTACTAAGTGACTGTCCCTGGACAGTTTCATTATAGCCACTGCCTCATACTCAGGAATGGTGCCTAGCTGGCATTTGCTGGATGGGAACATCATGTAGACTATGCCCCACCCTTCCATGGATGAACCAGCATTGCACTTGACTTATCCCAGCATCCGTGGCATAGATGAATACCACTCACTTTTCACTCTCCTGGGTGTCTAGTTTCAATGCAAAGATACACTTCTATTGCCACTTGAGCTAACTGAGCCTTTTAGATCAAATTCAGAACTGGTGCATTTCAGGGCAGCTCCAATGACATCGGCTTCAGCCATGTATGTCATATCTGGATTTTCTTTGATCTAGTGACAGGATTTTCTGTGGAGATCAACACCATAATATCCAAATGCTCCACAAGCGCTAATGAGTTCATCTGCACACCACCACTTTGAGGTACGGAAGCCAGACCAGGCACTAGGCAAACAAAAGTGGAGATGTTGCAGGGAGACAAACATTAAGTGATGGAGAGTGGGATGCTGTCTCAAGAAGCTACAAAATACTAGGGACACTTTCCTGAATCTAAAAATATTTTAGCTATATTAGAGGCAGGAAAAAGGCTGGGGGGAAAAGAAGCCCACCTATTGTTTATTTGGAATGCTAAGATAATATGATAGCAATAAATTATATTCTACTAGAATGCCAACAAAGTAAAATGCTGGTGTCACGTTTAAAGAAAGTGTCAGCTGTAACACATACCTGTGCAGTGTGGCACTCTGTCCTCCTCTAGCTGTTTGAGTTACACACTCCCTGGCTGAGGAAGCTTGTCCTGAGCTGCATAAATTCACTCACATCAATTCCCTCTACAGGCCACCACTTGTAACGCTGCACCCCAGGATGGGTCACCATCAGCAGGGATCACACATGGCACCTCTGGATCTAAAGTTTCAGCATGAGCTGTTATGGCTTGAGCTAGAAGAGACAACTCTGTTAGTCAGTGCTGAAGCAGGCTCATCAACCTCTCTGTATGGCCCTGCCACTACTAGAGGGAGACAGAACACAACATTGTGTAGCTGTGGTTTTGGATAATATAGCAGGTTATCCCTTTTCCCACACTTATTGCAGGAATTCTAGAGTCCCATACCCACCTTCCATCTACAGTCAGATCTCCAATTTCCCCTCTCACCTCACAGAATAAAAGGTACCATGCACACAAATATTTGAATTTATATAACAATGTTCTACTAAACAAACCAATTGGAAACATACTGCACTTCCATTTTTTCTTCCTCTTTCTCATCCTCTCGTTTTTCTTTTCTCTCGTCTCTTTGTCCTACAGATAGCTTTCTCTTTCTCTCTTTAAGGCATCAGTGAGGATCTAGCCCATTGTGTCTAATGAGAAACCCCAAGTCAGTACACTCCAGCAGTAGAATCTTTGAATGTGAATATATTTGGTATAATAGTGTTAGAGAGTCCAGCAGTGAATCCAAAATATTACAACCGCTTTTTTAAGAGTTAAATTCCATTGCATGAGCAAGATGGCAATTCCCCCAAGCTGACAATGTAGGGTGTCTGGAAATACTCTCAATTTATACATATGAGAGAGAGAGAATTAGGCACATAGACTCCACCCACAAAACTCCCCCAGCAGGCTGAAGAATGACAACCATTCTTCCAGTAAAATACAAGATAGAATACTGCATCATTAGAATCTTCTCACCAGGAAACTTACTTAGAGAACAAGAATGTTACCAAGCAACTAATTTTACTGTATTAATTACTACTATTAACCATTGTGTAGGTGTCACACCCACCACAATTAGTGCATTATCAACCTTAGCTTGTGTGGACCCTTTTATGAATACCAAAGGAAAATGTATACATGGTTTTGGAAAAGGCCTTATGATTGACAACTCAGTGTTGGTGTGTTATAGACCTGTGAGCATAAAAAAGGATGCTGAACCATAATCATTGATAGTTCACTTGAATAATTGCCCCTTATATGAAGGGATGAGCCAAAGTTATGCAAAGACCAACATCTGGCTGAGATAAGTTAGGCACATTTTAACCAAAGCGAGGTTCACTTTTTGTTCTGCTGGGAAAGGTAGCATAGTGGTCAAAGCTACCAGGGTTTGAGACTCACTTGCACTGAGAAGTAGGGAGCTGTCAGAAACCAGGCCCAGTAGTTAGGGCAGGAGTCAGGAATCAGAGCTGAGGATCAGACCTGGAGTCAGAGACCAGATGCTGAGCCAAGGGTCAGAGCCAAAGGCAGAAATTGGAGCCAAGGACAAGAGTTGGGTTACCTGGAGTGAGATAAGGCCTGGGCTGTGTCCAAGGCTGGAACAAGGCCAGAGCAAGTCTGGGAACTAGGATGACCACTCATGCATTCCTGGAATACTGGACATTCCAGTACTTCCAGGCATGCCCCTGCTGGCGTGGACTCTCACACACACTGCGTGCAAGGTCAGACCACATGGCAGGCCCCATTCTGAAGAGCATGCTACCCTGCCCTTGCCAGCAGATGTGGTTTTCTTTCATATAGGATGGGTCTGCCATTTTGAAGCAACACACTTTTCAAAATGGTGCCTCCTATCCTATACCAGACAAATACATGTCCAGTTTTGTCTCAGTACCAGATGGGGGACAAACCACCCAAAAAGATGCCTGTCTGTTTCAAAACCAAACAAGTGGCCTTCCTACCAGGAACAGGGAGACACTATCACAGCCATGATCAAATGCTTTGAGCAATCACCAAGCTGGTGCTGCAGATGGATTTAGGAACCGGTCTGCTGACTCTTCCCACTAGTCAGGCACTCTGGCCATTCAGGCAGCCTTCTACAGGCCAATTGCACTCCTTAGGTTGCCTGGAGACTGGCTCTGCTACAGGCTCTGATTCCTGACAGGGGCACACACCTGCACACCACAGATCCAGTCGTTACTTGGAGGAACTCTAATGGGCCAAATCCATTCTAGTGTCTGGATACCAGTTCTAAGAATGATAAAGAGAATCTTAGAATGGTAGAGACTATAGACTTCAATGGAAGGGATTGTTCACTGGGTGTTCAAGGAAATACTCTTTCTGAAATTAAAAATATTGCATCCACTCTTTGCACTGCTGTTGGGCTAATTGCTCCATTCAGGGAAACCAGCTGTTCACAATAGATGCCAACTGGAAAGACATGGGCTGGGAGATGAAGAAATGTGCACCATCAGTGAGCAGTGTAATAAGATCAAGCAGAGTTGCATCTTTTCTCACTACTGTTGCTGCCTCTATCACTTCCATCTCCATCTCCTCAAGCCCTAGTAGAGGGCAAAGGGACTTTGAAAACATGTACCAGTAGGTGGAAAAGAAAGGATCAAGAGTCAAGATATAAAATGCAACAGAGAGATTCCAAACTCTGGTGTCTGAATCCCTCCCAATCAGTGCTCAAAGTGGCTTTTGGAAAATAACCCTCAAGCCCAGGTTTTGTTGCTGTTGATGACACTGACAGCTCATACTAATGCTCTCACAGCTGCAATAGTAACTGCATGACAAGGAATGGGAATATTCTAGCTGGCTCAACAGCTTCCCATAAGGATTTTAGAAAGCAGGCAGGCATTCTAAGGTGCCAATAAGCAGGGACTAGGATGTCACTGGCTACTCATTGGGCATAGACTGTGCAATGCAATTGACTGAGTTTCAATGGTAACCTAGCAAGTGCTTTTGAAAGATCTGTTGTTTTCTGTGTTGTAAAACTGTTTCTCTCATATAGGTCTGGTATTTTTTCAGGTGATTTTGCTTGATTTTCACCTGCTTTTACATCACCTATGGTGGACCAGAACAGCTCTGCTGGCTTATCTCAATCCAGAGCTGCAGCACCTCCTGCTATTCCAGGCCATCCATGGCTCTCACACATAACTCTGCCAATCCGTTTTGCTTCTGACATTAAGTGTCCCCTGCTATTCTAGTCCGGTCTCTCACATGCTCATATCAACACCGTTCACAAAACTCCCCACTGTTCAAGTCCTGATCCCAATCTCTCCTCCAGAGACCTCTGCCAATACCCCTCAGTCCTGAGCTGCAAAAGCCTTCTGCTACACCTGTCCTTCGATAAGCCTCCCGATCATGCTAAAGTACTTGCACAAATAGGACTAGGATGAGAGCACCAAAATCTTCTTTATTTCTGACACAAGCTCTAACCCTGCGAGCTCATTCAAATCCCATTTGCCTTCTGTGCCACTATGCCCCCAGCAACTGCAGTCTTAAGAAAGGAAGATCCCGAGAGGGCAATTTTCTTGGTGTACCTGGTTCTGGTTGAATGTCTAGTAGATGAGGGCAGAACCCTCACTGGTTTCTGTTGCGGTCAATGATAGGCCGTGTTCTTCAGAAACTGGGCTTCTTGCTGCTTCTGTTTTCCTAGCCTATCAGCTGCTTTCAGTCTGGGTCAGTATTAGGAAATAAAAAAAAGCCTCCAGAGCCTTGTGTTAAAGCGGCCAAAGAAGGAAAACCCCTTGTGTCTTGAAAAGGCAGACTGGAAATAACTTTTCTATTTGGAAGCCACTAGCACTTAGTGGGTCTCCCGACTTGTCTTCTGATTTTAACCCAAGAGCAGTGCTTAATTTGTGCCAGGGCTTGCTAAGTCTGAGCCCCGGCACCTCTAGACTTGGCAGTTCATAGCCCGGCACCTCTAGGCTTGCTGCATCAGTTATTAAAGTGAAAAAATTGTTTGAGCCCTGCTACCTCTTTCACTGCAAATTATGTACTGCCCCAGAGGCACATGTCTACAAAGGACTGCAGAACACAGTACTTGGTTACAAGATTGACAGAAAAATCACAAGAGGTAGAGAAGGAAAAGGGGAAGAGCAGGGAGTTGGATAGGAGGGGGATAGGCTGTGTTTATGCAGACAATGTTGGGGAAACTGCCTATATAAAAGGAAGAGCTGTGAGAGCTAAATTAATTCTCTCTGGGAAGAGGCAAAACACCAGTGACTAGTCTACGCTAGGGCACCCACTAGTCAACTTGTACCAGAGTTATTTTTATTTGCATTACAGTGGCACCTATAGGCTCAATGAGGACAGAACCTCACTGTGCTAGGTGCTGTACGAGCACATCATAGGAGACAGTCCCTGCCCTGGAAAAGTGAAAGTCTAAACACATAAGGCAAAGTGTAGGTGAAACAGGAGTTTTATTATGCTCATTTTACAGATGGGGAGAGGAGGCACATATAAAGTGACTTGCCCAAAGACTTAGATCTTTGGGACCCTGCCCCTATACTCAGAATGGTACAGGACTTAATGGTGAGTCCTGGAGCCCCAGGCCCTTTAAATTGCCACTAGAGCCCCACTGCCGGAGTTCTGGGGTAGTGGCAGCGGGGCTCCGGGGATTATTTAAAGGGCTGGGGCTCCCACTACTTCTACTGCCCTGGGCCCTTTAAATAGGCCACGGAGCCCCACTGCTGCTACCCTAGGGCTCTGGGGGCTATTTAAAGGGCCAGGGCAGAATCAGCAGGGGAATCCTGGGCCCTTTAAATAGCCCCCAGAGCCCTGGGATAGCAGCAGCAGCCAGGGGCTCTGGCAGCAGTTTAGAAGGCCTGGGGCAGTAGCAGTGGCAGAGCTCTGGGCCCTTTAAACTGCTGCCGGAGCCCCTAGCTGCTGCTGCTACCCCAGCAGGGGAGGGGGAGGGCGCTTACAGGTTGCTGGGTTACTATTTGAGATATAAGAATAAGACAGATATCATGACCTTTAACATTGCCTCACCATCACCTGTACTGCTAGAGGATTATGTTTTCACCAATGTAGAAACATTCGCATACTTGGGCAGCACCATCAGCCAGGATGATGGAGCAAGCCAGGACATCTAGAACAGAATCAGTAAAGCCAGGAACACCTTCAGGACCTTAAATACAGTCTGGAAATCGTCAAACTACAACAGCAAAACCAAACTCAAGATTTATCAGAGCTGCGTACTTTCAACACTTGATAGTGCAGAATGAGGGGGAATGACAATGTACGACATGTCCAAATTGTCTTCATTCCATACAACCTGCCTCGGGAAAATCCTCTGTATCTTTTGGCTCAGAACAATCTCAGACCAAGGCCTATTCACACAGTGCAGCCAAGCAGATATGCGCACCATCATGGTCAGGAGGCGTTGGAGATGGATTGGCCATGCGCTTTGGATGGAAACCAATTCCATTGCCAGATGGACACCTGAAGGCAAGTGAAAATGAGGCCACCTGAAAACAACATGGCTAAGAGCTGTGGAAGCTGAGCTGAAAAACCTGGGGCAGAGCTGGGGAACCATTGAAAGACTTGCCAGAAGCAGACAGGAGTGGAGGAGCTTCATTGCCACTCTGAACACCAGAGGTGTAATGGGCACTAACTAATTAATGTGTGACAAGACCCCACAGAATGAGAGTCCTGATTCTGACATCACAGACACAGGCTTAGAAATGACTTCCAAGCCTAAATTGCTCTTTTAAATGGATGAACAGAAGCGGATCAATGCTTTTAAACTCCAAACAGTCTTTTTTTCAAATTTGTATTTAAGTAACTTCCTCTCTCTTCCTCTCTCTCTCATCCCATCAGAGCTGTAAACTCAAATAGAGGTTAGAGCTTCTTCTGAAGATGATTATCAGATAGGAAGGAGATCTAGTGGAAATGAAAGATCCTCTTAACCCTTATTAATAAGCCTTAATCTTAAGCTTATTCATCGTTTAAGTCTTAAAATTAGCTGCAATATTTAAATGAGGTGAAATCGAAAAGATTGAAGTGGCGACTGAAATCTCTTGGGGAAGTTGAAGAATAATCCCTAGAGACTGAGACATTGATGGTGACTGAACCTGCAAGAAAAAAAAATCTTAAAACTCAAAGCAAGTTGCTAATTAGATCCTATTTATAATATTAGTCTCCTTCAAAGGCTTATGGGCAAGGGAAAAAAAACCCAGTGATTAATCTCTTGTAGATATAAACACACCAAAATAACACAAATGTTTAAATGAGATTTACATTAGCCTTTCCATTGGACCAAGACACGGCTACAAAGCCAGGGCTATGAATACCTAACTAAAGTGTTAACAATAGCCACAGGTTCAAGCCAGGCACCTCTAGGGTGACCAGATGTCCCATTTTTATAGGGACAGTCCCATTTTTTGGGACTTTTTCTTATATAGGCACCTATTACCCTCCACCCTCTGTCCCATTTTTTTCACGATTGCTATCTAGTCACCCTAGGCAGCTCAGTTTATTAGATTAGGTAACATGTTATAAAGAGTCCTCCTTCAGACATTGCATCTTGATCAGGATTTGTTTTGGTATTTGTATTACATAAATGCCTCAATGCATCAATCTGCTATGTGCTGCACATTATTAGTATTATTAAGCATGTTCATTATGGTAATATCTAAAGGCCAACCAAGAATGGGAGGCTGTGATGGGATGCCCACCCACACACAAGGCAAAGAAGGTTACATGAGGTCATCTATCCTGATAGGCTGCACCTGGGGAAAAGCCAGGACTGGAACAGCTGATTGAAGGCATAGCCTAGCTGAGAAGGAAGAGGCAGGGCTAGTATAAAGCCAGGAAGCTGGCAGCAGAAAGGGGCTGCAGGGAAGTAGTCTGCAGTCACTCTCTGGAAGGAGGGAGTTTGGGCTGGTAAACCCAGAGAGGGGGAAGGCCAGAAGATAAGAGCAGAGACGTAGGAGTCCAGAGAGACAGCTTCTGTCCTTCCTGCTTCAGGGCCCATTGCAGGATTCCTCCTTGCTCTTTGAACTTCCCAGGACATTCTCCCTGGAGACCCTTTTGACCTAGCAGGTTCCCACTGCCTCCCTTCCCAGAGGACTCTGGCAGGCTCTCCCAGGAAACTCACCCCTGCTTCTCTTCCTTAATGACAGCCTGGCTCTTTATAGCCCCAGGTGTGCCCCACTCTCTTAATTGGCCAGACTGCACAGGGGTGCTGGACCTGCTTCAACAAAAGGGACCAGCCACCCTGTGGCAGGTATGCACAGCATGCTGCACTCTAGAAGTTCCTGGCTACTGCCATGGGCTGCTGCAGGTGGCCGTGGGTCAAATCAGCTTCTGGCAGCCCCAGAGAGAGGTGAGCATAAAAATGGTAGAAAGCTCAGACTGGGGCCAAATACTTGATCCATTAGGAACTGGAAATCCCAGCTTTCCAATGAGGATATAGGGTTCCTAGGCCCTGTAGATTGCCAAATAGCTCATCGTAAAAATCATTGCATTGTTATGTATAGAAAAGCTACTTTAGAGGAATTTTCCTAAACTTTATGAGTGATAACTTACCTCTCCTCTTGCCATTACAATTGAGCTCATGTTACCAAGGAAACTGGCTTTCCAGGCAGAGCGAGACTAAAGCAGTGCCAAATGACATTTTTTTTAAAAAAAAGTATTAAACATTCCAAACATAGGTGAATTTCTGGAATTAATATGGCATATGCAGAACACAGGATGGTAAAGCTTTTTCTGGCACTTTTTGGGGATGATCTACAGAATTCATTCCTGCCTTTCCTGCAGCTAATGTTAGTGGAATGGCCCTGAGACTTGGGGCATTATAACACTTGTAATTTTATCCTAGCTAGGGTAATCACAGATGTGATGTTTCCTATGTAGATTAAGGGCCTGATTCTCATTTATACTAAGGCTCCTTTACACCACAGTGGCAGTGAAAAGGAGGCCCTAGTGTGAATGAGAATCACTCCCATAAATGTCTTATCACTATTCAAATCTCTTGGCTTTGATTTTTCCCTTGCAGTATTGGGTTCTACAGGTTCATTTTATGATGTATAAAATGGTATTTCCTTTTATCCTTTTAAAATGTGTTCCTTTTCGAGGTCCTTTCTTGTGCATGCTTGTACTATGGGAAAGGTTAGGCAGGAGCATACAACTGGCCTCCTCTATATACCCTTTGGTATTTTACGAACCCTTATGGTAACGTCCTGAAGCTTTAAATGATTGGGCACTCTATACTTGGAGCAGAATTTCACCTCCATTTGTATCTGTTTATTGCCAGAATAATAAAGGCACCACAGGAGGTAGCTGTGTGTAAATCAGCTCTCCCTGTGTCTATATAAGAACGGCCATTACTGGCTCATGCCAATCATCCATCTAGCCCAGTCTTCTGTCTTCAGATAGTGGCCAATGCCAGGTGCTTCAGAGGGAACGAACAGAACAGGCAATCATCGAGTGATCCATCTCCCTTCACCCAGTCCCAGCTTCTGGCACTATCTCCTTCATTTCTGGGTCCAAATATAACGCTTATCCTTGCTCAGCTTGTCATGTACTTCTGTACCAGATATGGACGGGTCACAAGCCTGCTTATGCACACCATATGTGTTCATCATAAGATCCTTTAATGCACTTCCAGTTATTTTAAGGTATTTTACACACAGTGCCACTTAGCGCTGGAACACTATAATACAAATTAGCATTCCATTACATCTACCCCTTTAAGTTTTACATTCCTCCTGTCCCACTGTCTGGAGTGGCTCACAACGAGTGCCAACCTCAGGGCAGACTGTCAAGAAGCAGTTTGGGGGTCTCTGCCCTGGTTGTATGTTCTATAATTAGATTTCACCAACCCTATAACAAATGTGACCTCCTAAAGCGCTATCAGTCTTACCATGGAGTCACAGACAGTCCCCTTAGGCCTTCCAGTCTATCTTGCCACCTAGGCAAGCTGGACTTAGTGATAAATGGTTGTTATACAGCAAAGATCACAAAATATCCAGTTTGCTCCCAGTCCCAAGAGACCAGTCACTTATCCCAGGTCAATCTGTACCTTCGATTTCTTGCTTGTAATCAGTCCTGTAGTAAACTATTCAAGAATTTACTAACAAAGAAAAGAAATGAGTTATTTACAGGTTACAGTAGGCAAACATATATAGACAACTGAGCTACAGTCTATGCTTTCAAAAGGTGACAGAGTTGCAGTAATCTGTCAGCAATGAATGTCTTTCAGGGGTACCCAGGTAGACCCTGGGGATCTCTGCTTCTGTTTTGTAGCTCCTGCCCTGTGAGAGTCCAAACAGCAAAAGACAAAAAAATGTCTTGTCAGATATTTTTATTTCCTTCTTCCAGAAGTCAAGCTGATGGGATGAGTCCTTTTGCATGTAGCCTCTTCATAGGTGTAAGGGGGCAGTTAACAAAACCTTTTTATTGTGATATTCCAAATTGGCCCTGTAACCGAGTGGCACCCACCTCTCGTGAGTGCCCTCTGGTCAAATGTGTGTGCCTGCAGTCTCTCAGTTAGTGGTGATCCCTCTCAATGGTTTCTCAGGCAGCGTTTCAGGGACTCAGCCCTGCAGCCGAGTCTCACACACTATCTGTATGTGAAACAGAACAAAACCCTTCCAGTGTATACAGTCTTTAACTTGTCCTGGCCCTGGTATGGGGGCCATACCCCTAGGGCTTCCTC
The DNA here is from genome assembly GCF_025201925.1 of Gopherus flavomarginatus. Taxonomy (NCBI): domain Eukaryota; kingdom Metazoa; phylum Chordata; order Testudines; family Testudinidae; genus Gopherus; species Gopherus flavomarginatus. The sequence goes on along the minus strand of NC_066617.1, from coordinate 102,577,790 downwards.
CCTGGAGACACTGTCTCTGTGGCCCTCCCCGGTCTCAGTCCTTACCCAGCAGCCAGACAGGAGGTCCTTCCTTGCTTCCCCAGTCCCTGCCAGCAACTGATCTATTTGTGGTCCGGCTGCTCCTTCAGCCAGCCAGGAACACATTTCTCACTTCTCCAGCTCCAGGCAGCAACTGACTGACTCTGGCCCTGCAGCTCCTTTTATGTGAGTCTGCTGGGCCCTGACTGGCTACTCCCTGCAGCCTCCCTCATTGACTGTCTCCCCTGCATCCACCCTAGGCCATTTTGGAGGACTTCTGCTTCTCTCTGGGACAGGGTGTGACAGAACCCTGTGGCCTCCAGCAGGGGGCCTCTGGGCCTAGTCCACCCCATACTGGCCTATTTAATTTTGAGAGGCCTGCTTAATGGGCAGGAGATGATCCCTCCTGACTGAGCTCACCATTTCGGAGCAAACTTTTTTTTCAGTTACAAAGCAAAAACTTAAATATTACCTTACAACATGTGATAAAGGTGTAAGGGGTAAGTGAGATAAAGATAAGTGAGATAAATATAAGTGAGATAAATGCATGCAGCAACTTATAAACATTTCATGACATCTAAACACTAAACACTTGATTGTAAATTCAGTAACCATCTTAACTATATTAACACACAAGTGAAACAGACTGGTTTCCAGCAATGAATTTGTCGGTGCTCAGCTAAGGCCTAAAGCCTTGGCAAGAGCTGGCACCTGGTCTACCAGCATCAGACTTACCATTTACAATATTTACACTATCACATTGTCTTTGAAGTTCAGTATGTATTGGTCTGTTAGGTGTCTCTGAATTGTATTGGCTTTCTAATTACATCACCCAAACATGTAACAACTTGGTCATCTGGCTGTCCATTAGTTGCAATGACTGACTTTGGTCAGTTTGTAATCCTTGAGTCGTCCCCCCTTTGTTCTGCATCTGCCACCTGTAGAGTTTGTTCTTTTGATTGTTCTTTCCGAGGAACAAACTGTAGATGTTGATGGTTTCTGTTGAACTCTCCACAGCCGATCTCAATTACATATGATCTGGGTGCTGAATTCTTGTTCTTTATGACAGTAGGGGTTGTCTAGCCTTTTTCTCCATCCAATTTGACGTGAACACAGTCACTAGGTTCTAGACCTGGCAGCTCTCTAACTGAGTGACATCTGTTGTAAAAGTGGTCATCAGCTCTTTTAGGCTTTTTATCTGATTTGGATACTCTGTTCATGTCCGATCACTTTGGAGATAGATTCGTTTCCAAAGTTGGAACAGAATTGTTCTCCCATCAGGAGTTGTGCTGGCCTATATCCAGTAGATGCTATTGATGATGATCTGTAAATCAGAAGAGCAAAGAAAGGTTTCTGTTGCAGGATTTTCTTAGCTATTTATACAGCTCTCTCAGCCTCTCATAAGAACATAAGAATGGCCATACTGGGTCAGACCAAATGTCCATCTAGCCCAGTATCCTGTCTACTGACAGTGGCCAATGCCAGGTGCTCCAGAGGAATGAACAGAACAGAACAATCATCAAGTGATCTATCCACTGTTGCCTATTCCCAGTTTCTGGCAAACAGAGGCTAGGGACACTTCAGAGCATGGTTTTGCATCCCTGTCCATCCTGGCTAACAGTCATTGATGGAGCTATCCACCATGAACGTATCTAGTTCTTTTTTGCACTCTGTTATAGTCATAACATCCTCTGGCAGAGAGTTCCACAGGGTCTCCTTTCAAAAGTCCAGTATCACCAAATGTTCTATTGAATCCTTTCACCTTTTTCACTAGGCCCATCGTGGCTGCCAACCATGCTGCAGCTTGAGAAGGCTGTTGGTCTCTGGTCTTTTGATCACAGACACCTAAATGCATAGCTTTTGTCTTTGTAAGTTGTTTGTGTGGCCAACTGGCCCATGCAGTTCAGAATACCTCCAGGGCTAGTCAGAGCTGTGTCAAGTGACTTCAGCTCTGGGAGGGGTTGACAGTGATTGTAAGTCCCTTCTGAAATGACTATGACATCAGCTCTTGAGTCAATTTTAAAATCAATACTCTTTCCGGGAATATTCGATTTCACTCTACCACGCAGGTTGTCTGTCATCACAAATGAAACAATGGCTCTTGAAAGTCTGTAATAAGAGTCTACTCCCTGACTTCTTTAGTGTGGTGAACAGCTGAAAAATGTCCATATTTCATGCATTTATTACATAGTGTTCCTCTGGCTGGACATGCATCACTTCTTGAGATGAGACTATTTTCAAACCTTGTGCATGTAGGATGGAATTTATCCCTCTTTCCCTGGGAGTTCTTTCTCATTGCCTCAGTGGTTCTATGACTTTTAACATCCAAGTGTCTATTTACAGTTTCTAAGCTAGTTTCAGGTTTTTCAAGTTTGTCAAGTTTCTCAAAGTTTGATTGTTTCACCATTTCAGAGTGTTTTGCTATTTGAATAGCTGTGGCTATGATTAAATCTTTTTTCAATTGTAACCACTGTGAAAGGTTTTATCTGTTAACCCAACAATCAGCCTGTCTCTGATTTTTGCATGTTTTGCATTCCCAAGATCTCAGCTTTCAGCCAAAGTATGCAGTGCTCTTATAAAACATTCAGCATTTCCCCCTGGTTCTTGAATTCTCTGGTGAAAACATGCTCTTTCATAAACCACATTTCTCTGAGGTATAAAGTATGCATCAAACATCATCCGAACTCTTTCATAGGTATCTTTGTGACTGTCTTCAGTGAAGTCAAAGGATTCAAAGATATACCCTCCATGCTTCCCCATAGCATAAATTAAAAACGACACCTGCATATCTCCAGTTTCTTTGTGGAGTGTGTTTGCAATTCAAAATCTTGCAAAATACTGCTTCCAGTCTGTTGTGAAGGTTCGTCAAAGCTGAAGTGCTCTGGAGCATTGAAGAGTATCGTGTTGATGAGATTCTGCTACCTTTCTAGCTGTTCCTTGTATTTCTGTTCTTAGTTTACTCCTGACACTGTGTTATGTACTTCTGTATGAGATATAGACTTATCACAAGCTTGCTTATGCATGTTAGATATGTTCAATATAAGAGCTTTTAATGAGCTGCCAAGTATGGCTGAGGTTCCTTTAAATAACCTTGCACCCATCCACACGACGAAGCCATTTTTGTTAACTTAAAAGGCTCTTAAAATCAATTTCTGTACTCCTCCCCGATGAGGGGATTAGCACTGAAATCGACCCTGCTGGGTTGAATTTGGGGTAGTGTGGACACAATACAACGGTATTGGCCTCCGGGAGCTATCTTAGAGTGCTCCATTGTGACCGCTGTGAACAGCTCTCTCAACTCAGATGGACTGGCCAGGTAAACAGGAAAAGACCTGCAAACTTTTGAATTTCATTTCCTGTTTGGCCAACGTGTCGAGCTGATCAGCACAGGTGACCATGCAGAGGTCATCAGCACAGGTGACCAAGGAGTCCCAGAATCTCAAAAGAGCTCCAGCTTGGACTGAACAGGAGGTATGGGATCTGACTGCTGTATGAGGAGACGAATCCGTGCTATCAGAACTCCATTCCAAAGGACAAAATGCCAAAACAGCTGAAAAAATCTCCAAGGGCACAAAGGACACAGAGGCTATAACAGGGACCCACAGCAGTGCCATGTGAAATTTGAGGAGCTCAGGCAACCCTACCAAAAAGCTAGAGAGGCAAACGACCATTCTGGATCAGAGCCCCAGATATGCCGCTTCTATGATGAGCTGCATGCCATTCTAGGAGGTGCCCCTACAACTACCCCAGCCCTGTGCGTGGACTCTGTCAGTGGATTCTCACACAACAGGAATGTGGATTTCGAGGACGAGGAAGATGATGAGGAGGAGGTTGAAGATAGTGTACAGCAGGCAAGCGGAGAAACTGTTTTCCCCAACAGCCAGGAACTGTTTTTCACATTGGATCTGGTACCCTCCCAACCTGCCAAAGGCTGGCTCCCGGACCTAGAAGGTGGAGAAGGGACCTCTGGTGAGTGTACCTTTGTAAATATAATCCCTGGTTTAAAAGCAAGCATGTTTAATGATTAATTTGCCCTAAAGACTTGTGATGCATTCGCGGCCAATACAGCTACTGGAAAAGTCTGTTAACGTGTATGGGGATGGAGTGGAAATCCTCCAGGGACATCTCAATAAAGCCCTCCTGGATGTACTCCCAAAGCCTGTTAGCCACGCGGTGGGGAGATGGGTGAAGCGATCATCCCAGAGAATTGGGTGTGTGTGTGTGGGGAGGGTTTAGTTGGGTTTGTGCTGCACGTTAACCCAAAACCCACAACCCCTCCTTTTTAAATGGCCAACCCAATAGGTGCTTGGTATGTGAAATGAGAGTCCTGCTGTTTGAAACCATTCTCACATGTTATGAAGGTTAAAGAAGCCAAAAGACTGTGGCTTACCATGTCTGCCTGCAAGCCAAATTCTGTTGCCCTGTGTGTGTGATCTCTCACACCAAACCGGCAGGCCCTCAATATAAGAGGCAAAATGTGACCTTGTAAAGAAAGCACACATGCTATGTAATGTTAATAGCTTGGCTCACCGTAAAAGAGTCTACCCATTGTTCTCTAAAATGTGTCTTTTCAAAGACTGCTTTCCCTTTTCTTCCCCCCTTGCAGCTGCAAATGTTTCAACACTCCCCGTATCATCTCCATCCCAGAGGCTAACGAAGATTAGAAGGTGAAAAAAATGCACTCACGATGAAATGGTCTCTGAGCTCGTGCAGTCCTCCTTCACTGAAAGAGCCCAGCAGAATGCATGGAGGCAGACACTGTCAGAGTGCAGGAAAGCACAAAATGAACATGAGGAGTTGTGGCGGGATCAAGATAATAGGTGGCGTCAGCGTGATGAGAGGAGGCAAGATGCAATGCTGAGGCTACTAGAAGATCAAACTGATATTCTCCAGTGTATTGTTGAGCTGCAGGAAAGGCAGCAGGAGCACAGACTGCCGCTGCAGCCCCTGTGTAACCAACCGCCCTCCTCCACAAGTTCCATAGCCTCCTCACCCAGATGCCCAAGAACGTGGTGGAGGGGCCTCCAGGCACCCAACCACTCCACCCCAGAGGACTGCCCAAGCAACAGAAAGCTGGCATTCAATAAATAAGTTTTGAAGTGCAGTGTGGCTTTGTCCTTCCCTCCTTCCCTCCTCCACCACCCCAGCCAGTGCCTCCCTCCTCCCCCACCCCTCCCAGGCTACTTTTGCAGTTATTCCCCCATTTGTGTGATGAATTAATAAAGAATGCATGAATTTGAAACAACAATGACTTTATTGCCTCTGCAAGCAGTGATCAAAGGGGGAGGGGAGGGCGGTTGACTTACAGGGAAGTAGAGTGAACCAAGGGGGCAGGTTTTCATCAAGGAGAAACAAACAGAACTGTCACACCGTAGCCTGGCCAGTCATGAAACTGGTATTCAAAGCTTCTCTGATGCGCAGTGCATCCTGCTGTGCTCTTCTAACCACCCAGGTGTCCGGCTGCACATAATCAACGGCCAGGTGATTTGCCTCAACCTCCCGCCCCACCATAAGTGTTTCCCCCTTACTCTCACAGATATTGTGCAGCACACAGCAGTAATAACGATGGGAATATTGGTTTCTCTGAGGTCTAACCGAGTCAGTAAACTGCACCAGCATGCTTTTAAACATTCAAATGCACATTCTACCACCATTCTGCACTTGCTCAGCCTATAGTTGAACAGCTCCTGACTCCTGTCCAGGCTGCCTGTGTATGGCTTCATGAGCCATGGCATCAAGGAGGAGGCTGGGTAACTAAGGATAACTATAGGCATTTCAACATCACTCACTCACTCACTCATGCCCGTCACCCCAATCGGGGTATGGGCCGCCAACCACAGATCTCCAGAGTCCTCTATCCTGGGCCCTTCGCTCTAGCTGGTTCCAGGTATAGCCCATTTTTTTGCTATCAGCCTGAAGGTCACGTCTCCAGGTGTTTCTTGGACGGCCTCTTTTCCGTTTCCCTGGGGGGTTCCACCGCAGTGCCTGTCTGGTGATGTTAGTTGGCTGCTTACGTAGTGTATGTCCTATCCAACCCCACCTTCTCCTTCTGATTTCTTCCTCTGCTGGGAGTTGACAGGTCCTCTCCAAGAGGTGGATGTTACTGATAGTGTCTGGCCAGCGGATCTGGAGAACCCTTCTGAGGCAGCTATTAATGAAGGTCTGGATCTTCCTGATGGTTGCTTTGGTTGTCCTCCAGGTTTCAGCTCCATACAGTAGGACTGGTTTCACATTGGAGTTGAACAGTCGAATTTTTATTGCCAAAGACAGCTCTCTGGAGCTCCAGATGTTGAGCTGTAAGAAGGCTGCTCTTGCCTTACCAATCCTTACTTTGATGTCTGCGTCTGTGCCACCCTGCTGGTTGATGATGCTACCTAGGTAGGTGAAGGACTGCACTTCTTCCAGGGGGCTTCCATTCAGTGTGACTGGGTCATTGCTAGTGGAGTTAATCCTAAGGATCTTGGTCTTGTCCTTGTGAATGTTGAGGCCAACCTGTGATGACGTGGCTGCCACTATGTTGGTCTTCTCTTGCATCTGCTGTTTACTGTGCGAAAGGTGGTCGACAAAGTCCAGATCATCAAGCTGTGTCCACAACATCCACTGGATTCCGTTCCTACGCTCGTAAGTGGATGTCTTCATAATCCAATGGATGATGAGGAGAAAGAGAAGTGGTGACAACAAGCATCCTTGCCTGACTCCAGTTTGCACCTGGAAGCTGTTAGTAAGCTGCCCTCCATGGATCACTCTACAGTGTATACCGTCATATGAGTTCTTGATCAGGTTGACCACCTTTGCTGGGATGCCGTAGTGCCAAAGGAGCTTCCAGAGGGTCTCTCAATCCACGCTATTGAAAGCTTTCTCATAATCAACAAAGTTGATGTACAACGAGGAGTTCCACTCCATAGACTGCTCGACTATGATGCTAAGTGTTGCTATCTGGTCCGTGCATGATCTATTCTGCCGGAAACCTGCCTGTTCATCTCGTAGCTGTGGATCGACGGCATCCTTCATTCTCTCTAAGAGGATTCGGTTGAAGACCTTCCCTGGCACCGACAGGAGTGTGATTCCTCTATAATTGGCACAGTTGCTAAGATCTCCTTTCTTGGGGATTTTGATGAGATATCCCTCTTTCCAGTCTGCCGGAATCACTTCTTCTTCCCATATCTTCTCAAAGGAGGGTACAGCATTTCCATTGAAGCATCCAGGTCTGCTTTCAGGGCCTCTGCTGGGATGTCATCAGGTCCAGCCGCCTTCCTATTCTTCATTATGGTGATGGCTTTTCTGATCTCGTCTCTGGTTGGTTTATCTCAATTAATTGGGAGGTCCTTGTTGGCTGGGTTGATATCTGGTGGATTTGGTGGTGCTGGTCTGTTCAGGAGTTCTTCAAAGTGCTCCACCCATCTGTTCATCTGTTGTTCTATTCCTGTTATAAACTTTCCCTGCTTGTCTTTAACGGGACGTTCTGGCTTGCTGAACTTTCCAGACAGTCGCTTGGTAGTATCATACAGCTGTTTCATATTACCGCTGTATGCTGCCTGCTCCACTTCTGCTTCCAGTTCATCCACATACTCTCTCTTGTCCTTCCTGATATTCCTCTTCACTGCTCTATGGGCTTCAGCATACTCTTTTTGAGCTTTGGCCTTTGCTGCTCTAGTCCTGCTGTTATTGACTGCTGCCTTCTTCTTCTTTCTGTCTTCTATCTTGATCAAGGTCTCTGCTGTGATCCACTTTTTCTGCTGGTGTTTCTTAATTCCAAGCACTTCCTGGCATACTGACCTAAGTGTCTCTCTCACTTTCTGCCATCTGTTTAGTACACTGTCTTCCTCTTCCTCAGACCGATCCTGTAATACTGAAAACTTATTCTTCAGCCTCAGTCCAAAATCTTCCTTGGTCTTATGGTCCTTCAGAAGGCTGACGTTGTACTTCACTCTTCTGTCTGACGTGTCTATCTAGTTCTTTTTCAGCTTCAATCTGGCCACCACTAAGTGATGGTCGGACGCCGCGTCTGCTCCTCTTCTAACTCTAACGTCCTGCAAGGATCTTCTGAACTTCTTGCTAATGCAGACATGATCGATCTGATTTTCTGTCGTGCCTGCTGGTGATACCCAGGTACTCTTGTGGATCCGCTTGTGAGGAAAGATGCTACCTCCTATGACCAGGTTGTTAAGTGCACACAGATCCACAAATCTCTCTCCATTCTCACTCATCTCTCCCAGAGCGTGGGTCCCTGACTTGTTCGTATCCTGTGTTGTCAGGTCCAATTTTGGCATTAAAGTCTCCCATAAGGATGATGATGTCTTTGTCTGGGAGAATCTCTAATATTTTCTGGAGTCTGTTGTAAAAATAATCTTTGTCCTCCTCTTCGCTGTCATTAGTTGGAACGTAGCACTGAACAACATTCATCTTAATCCTCTTCATTTTAGTTCTGAAGGATGCTGTGATGATCCTGGGACCATGTGCCTCCCAACCAATCAGTGCTCTCTGTGCCTGCTTGGACAACATGAAGCCTACTCCCTGTGTGTGGGGTGCGTCACTCTCTTCATGTCCTGAATACAACAGCTCTCCTGTCAACAGTCGTCTCTGTCCCGCTTGCATTCATCTTGTCTCGCTAATGCCTAATAGGGTCAGGTTGTTGCTCCTCATCTCTGCTGCAACCTGCACTGTCTTTCCTGATTCTTACATGGTCCTCACGTTCCATGTGCCTATAGTAATCTTCCTGGTTGCAAGAAGGGTAATCGGCTTAGTGGCTTCCTCATGGCTTTTACCACCCAGCGTCATGCATCTTCGAGTTGAAGACAGTTATTTTTCCAGGGTAAAAGTCTCTGTTGTCTCTATTGTTGGCGTTTCTGTAGCAGGTTGATTTTTTACGAGGTGGAGTTGCTAGCCCCACGCCCAACCCTCCTCCTTTATCCTGACCTGGGACAGGCAGATGGCCCCAAAGGACCTCTCTGGTGGAGTTGCATTTCAACATCCCCAAAGGTTATTTTCTGGTCTGGAAAATAAGTCCCTTTCTCCAGGTATTCAAACAGACCAGAGTCCTGAAGATGCGAGCGTCATGTACCTTTCCCGGCCATCCCACGTTGATGTTGGTGAAACGTCCCTTGTGATCCACCAGTGCTTGCAGCAGCATTGAAAAGAACCCCTTTTGGTTTATGTACTGGCTGCCTTGGTGGTCCGATCCCAAGATAGGGATATGCGTTCCATCTGTGCCCCACCACAGTTAGGGAATCCCCTTGCAGCAAAGCCATCCACTATGACCTGCACATATCCCAGAGTCACTATCTGTGATAGCAGCAGCTCAGTGATCGCGTTGGCTACTTGACTCACAGCAGCCCCCACAGTAGATTTGCCCACTCCAAATTGGTTCCCAACTGACCGGTAGCTGTCTGGCGTTGCAAGCTTCCACAGGGCTATCACCACTCGCTTGTGAACTGTGAGGGCTGCTGTCATCTTGGTATTCTTGCACTTCAGGGCAAGGGAAAGCAAGTCACAAAGTTCCATGAAAGTGCCTTTACGTATGCAAAAGTTTCGCAGCCACTGGGAATCATCCCAGACCTGCAACACTATGCGGTCCCACCAATCTGTGCTTGTTTCCCAGGCCCAGAATCGGCGTTCCACGGCATGAACCTGCCCCATTACCACCATGATGTCCAAATTGCCAGGGCCCATGCTTTGAGATAAGTCTGTGTCCATGTCCTCCTCACTCTCGTCACCTTGCTGCCATCGCCTCCTCGCCTGCTTTTGCATGTTCAGGTTCTGCATATACTGCAGGATAATCCACCTGGTGTTTACAGTGCTCATAACTGCCACAGTGACCTGAGTGGGCTCCATGCTTGCAGTCGTATGGCGTCTGCACGGAAAAAAGATGCCATTGCCCTCACGGAGGGAGGGGTGACTCACGACATGGCTTACAGGGTTCGCTTACAGGGAATTAGAATCAACAAAGGGGGTGGGTTTGCATCAAGAAGAAACAAACAGAACTGTCACACCAAAGCCTGGCCAGTCATGAAACTGGTTTTCAAAGCCTCTGTGATGCCCAGCGTGCCTTGCAGTGCTCTTCTAATCGCAAACAGCCTAGTCAGCAAACAGTGCCAGTGAGATTTTTAAACATCCAAAGGCACATTCTACCATGATTCTGCACTTGCTTAGCCTATAGTTGAACTGCTCCTTACTATTTTCCAGATTCATGAGCCATGGGAGCAAGGGGTAGGCTGGGGTAGGTGTGACCCCGTGGTGCTGCCTGCTAGGAGAGCAGCCTGAGGCAAAAGCCTCCAGCTCACATGATATTCCAGGACTGAATCTCCATTAGATGAAACTTAAAGAAGAGAATGACCTGGAGTCACTCTCATTTAAGTCCAGGTTCCCCCGACTGACCTCACCAAGGATGGCCGGGAGCACCCATGTCTGTCCAGGCACCCCCGACCGACCTCACCTAGGTCGGCCAGGAGCAACCAGGAGACAGCAGCAGATGGTACAATATGGCTGCTAACCGTCTTTGCTAACTTGCAAAGGCAAGGAGCTGCTGGTGACGTAAGATGACTGTGAGCTGAGAAGAGTCCATGCTTGCTGTGGTATGTCATCTGCATGGGTAACCCAGGAAAAAAGGCGAGAAATGATTTTTTGCCATTGCTTTCACAGAGGGTGGGGGGGCTGACGACATGTACCCAGAACCACCTGTGACAATGTTTTTGCCCCTTCAGGCATTGGGAGCTCAACCCTGAATTCCAATGGGCGGCAGAAACTGCGGGAACTGTGGGATAGCTACCCACAGCGCAATGCTCCAAAAGTCGATGCTAACCACAGCACTGTGGATGCACTCCGCTGACTTAATGCGCTTAGAGGGAACACACAGAATCGACTGTATCAAATCGATTTCTAAAAAATTGACTTCTATTAAATCGACCTAATTTTGTAGTGTAGACATATCCTTAGTCTCCTCACCGTATAGTCTCCCCCTAGGTCTCTAATAATTTTTGTTTGCCCTTTTTCTAGCCCTTTCCTATTGCTCATGTCCTGTTCACGATGAGGTGACCACCCTCAAATGCAGTATTCAATGTGAGGACATACTGTACTGTGGTTTTATATAATAGCATCATATAATTTTGTCCATGCTATTCACTATCTCCTTATCAGGGCAGCCTAACCTAACATTTTATTTGCTTTTTTAACTGCTGCTGCTGCATACTGAGCATGCAATGAGCTATTTATAATGATATCTAGATGTCTTCCCTGAGAAGTTACAGCTAATTCAAAATTCATCAGTGTAAACAAGTAGTTTAAATTGTTCCTTCCAATATGCATGACCTTGCACTTGTCTACAGTGAATTTAATCTGCCACTGTGGTGCCCAGTTATCTAGTTTTGATGGGGTTTTCTGAAATTCTTCAATCCTCAATTCAGCTTCATCTTCACTAAATCATATTTGGTGACCAGCAAATATAGCTACTTTAGTCATCATCCTCTTGGATTAAAATATGCCCAGCAGGCTCAGTTCATTGCCCATATTCCTCTGACAAAACCTGGTCTGAGGGCCTCCCAATTGTGGGAAGTTCTCCAGAAGTGGAGATGCATCAGTGTAATCCTGCTTTACTGGAGGGTACCGAGACAGCTGATTCAATCCAGAAAGTGAACATAGCTGACCTGAGATGAGGGAGGGCTGAGCTACTGATACACTCATTTACTGCATCTCCAGAGAAGCCTCTATCAATGCTGCTCTTATGGAGCCCAGCCTGGAATTTATAGTGGCACTATGTTGAATGGTGGCACTGCTACAGCTCTGCTCCCCTGCGGGTGAATCCTCCTTCCAGTGCAGCTGCACCCAGGAGAGTGAATCTGGTGCAGTCTGCTGAACAACATCTGTCCTAGCAATGCAGATTTCTACATCACTATTATTAGTCCCTTTCTGCATTGAGAAGAGGGTGGTTATTTTGCTGCTGTTGTTTTAAACCATGGATTTTACCCTAAACCACACGATTTCCAGCTTTCCTGAATAAACTTGTATGAAGATCAAATAATTCTATCCAGTTAGAAAAGCACAGCTGATGCTTATGGAAACTTTCTCCCCATTATATTCTACTTATCTAGATGCTTTGTAGCTAGCATTAAAACATATTTAAACACACAGAGATGGATTGCTCCTGGGTGCTTGGGATGCTGAAAATACCCCTGTCTCTCTGGTAAGTGGACAGTAGTTTCTCCTGGACTGGCCAGACAATACATTTCTGATTTCTCTGCTTTGTCACACCACATTATGTCTTACCATAAAATGGAGGCTGTTTGGAGAAGAGCTACAAAAATAATGAGGGGGTTGGAGGTTTTTTCTAAACACGAATAGATACAGTTCAGCTAAAAGATGGCTAAGGGGAAGAGTATACACAACAATGTCCCTGGATGAGTCATCTATGGGGACTGAACTCAAGACCTATGGATCTAAAAATATGAGCTTTTACTGCTTGAGCTAAAATACTAACTTCATTAACTTGGAGGCAGTTGCTGACTTAAAAGCTGTTATTCCAGGGTCTAGCCACCAGAGTGAGACAAAGAGCTCAGTGGGTTACAATAACAGTACTCGCTATATGTTTGTACATAGATAGATAGAGGTAGATAGAGAGGATTAAGTGAGGTACACAAGTTTTTATTTAGCTATAATAGTATTAAATTAAGAAAGGAGACATTTAGACTGAATACCAGTGATAGTGAGATCTTTTATCCTGTGTAGTCGTGTCTCCTGGGAAATTATTGAAGTCCTATCACTTGGGCCATTTAAAACCAAGCTGGACAGAACTTTAGAAAATTGACTCTAGGGAAGGGTCCAGCACTAGCCAGACAATGAAATGAATGATCTAATGAGTCAAATTAAGAACCCATTTCTAGATACATCTGGATAAGAAAAATATTGAGACTGCTCAAAGAATGCCAGACCTCCATCCCACCTAATTCCTCTGTGACATAAAAGGGTACAATCTACATGCCTGTCTTTTAACATGGGGTGTCCTTTACACTTCTTTGCTGCTGTAGCCTCCAGTCAGGACTACTTACAAACACCTCCAACATGTAAGTCACTCCCAGCTTGGTCTGTGTGTACCTGCAGCCTACCTGTCACACCAAGGCTCTTACCAGCCTGAATTATACTGTAGGGTGACCCCAGCACACTCCCAGTCCCAGATTTCCCCTCTAGAAATGTATGTCTGTAGTGACCAGCCCTCTGCTGGACAATACAAGCTTATATAAAATCCATCATTTTATTAATAGAAATGATATGCACAAATCTTGTTATTCCAAATGGAGTTTCCCAAACACTTCAGTTCAAACACACTGGATTAGATAAAACAATAAAACAAGTTTATTAACTACAAAGAAAATGATTTTAAGTGACTACAAGGAATGCAGTGTAACAGTCAGAAATGATTACAAGAAAAAGATAAAACACAATTAGTTTCTAACTTAACCAACTAGGCTAAAGTCAAAGTACAGTTTTTCTCACCATATGCTCCCAACAGTCTTACTGGCCAAAATTCTTAGGCCAGTCCCCAGTCCCCAGTTGAATGGCTGCTCCCTTTGTTCCTTCTGGTGCAGTAAATTGTTGGACAGGGAGTGAGAGAGGAGAAGGAGGGGTAGGGGGTACATTGGAGGTACATTGTCTACCCTTTCTTTTTATAGGCCTGTCCTCCTTTTGAGAAGCATCTCCAGCTGGAAGAATGGCAACAGGCAGACTGTGTGGATGGGAACTCCATGTTGCTTCTTTGCTAAGATGTAGATTTTTCACGGCTGTCCTGTTCCCTGCCAAAGACTAACCACTTGGCAGGTAATGGCCCATAGACCTTGTTTACATGTGGCTCAGGCATCAGCTTGCTCTTTGTCTCTGACGAACTGGTTTGGCCACTCCTCAGACTTGGCACATGTGTTAGTAACACCATAGAGCGGAATCTTATAACTTTACGTACAATATCGCCACACATCTTTTACCAGCACAATAATGACCAGCAAATTATGAGTTTTCAAATTATACCTCTCAAGGCATACTTTGCACCAACAGTATTACAATCATGTGCAAGGGGTGAATACAGGGGTACAGTCAGTCACACTTTCCTCTTCCCTCACCTCCTTGATTGCCTCTTTCCCGAAGCATCCTAACATGATATTTTTGTAGCATTGTCTGGTTTTATATTGTCTGGCCTTGTAGCTTTGTTGTGTAATTGCTTAATTCTATTGGAGATGTTGTGAAGGGTGCAGTATTCAGAAACATATATTAGCTTGTACGTCATTCACTTTTTTGTACTTTTCATTTTAAAAAATAATCAATGCAAAAGTATTCACAAAAACATAATAATCTAATAAGTGTTTTCCATCCTTCTATAAAATTATTGATTTCTTTTGCATAGGAAAAATGCTGCACAGATTCTTTTTATACAGGATACATTTTTTGTTTTGGTGACATACTAAGGAACAAAGAAAATCATAAGCACTACATCGCCACTCCGTGTCTTGTGACATATAATCAAACCTCTGTTTAAACACAGCACTTGGTGTCGTATTCCCTACTGAACAAGAAATAAAACAATTGTCCAGCATTTGTGCCAAATTGGCGTTGCTGCCACACAGAATGATCCATTTTGCTATTCCATTAGATATTTTGACCATTACATCCAAAAGAAAGAAAAGGAAAGAACTCCTGGTGAACTATTAATAAAGAATTGAAAATACTATTTATTGTAGAACATATAGAGCAAAATTCTGTCCGTGGATACGCATGCAAAACTCTAGTTGTTTTTAATGGGATGTGAATGGATCTCTCCAAGGGCAAAATTGGACTATTATTATTATTTTTTTTTGAAAGCCAGGTAATGATGAGGTATAGCACTTACAAGAGTTTAATCAATAACACTGCAACCTCAAACTGAATATATTTTCAGATTTCACCTGAGATAGTTGTACTGCATGCATTTAACCTGACAAAATATCATTTCAAGTCTCATTCATTAGAGAGTAATCAAGGTCTTGATACTGTTATTTTTTCTGCTATCATCTTGTAGCTTTGATTGATGGCAGATCCCAAAAGGGTAAAATATTATCCATTGTGGTTGACCTGGATGCTCACAGGACAGGAACATTAGGCCCATTTCTCCTCTCATTTGCATCAGTGAAATTCAGGAATCTGTTGGAGTCGCATTTGTGTAACTCAAAGGAGAATCTGGCCAATTGCGTCAGTTGTTTGATCATTTACCATCAAGCTCCTTTTCTCATAACAGGATGACCATCGAGCTTTGTTCTGGAAAAAAAATCACAAGTTTATGCCACTTGAAATCAGTGAAAACCAGCAGCACTGAAAACCAGGCCACTTATTTAGATGTTTAAATATAGATTTAAAGTAGAAGCCTAACTTTAGGCATCCGTGTTTGGAAATTTTGGCCATAGCTGCCACATTATTTCTTGACTTGACTGGATGAGAGTAACTCTTGAAATAAGGGCCTAAAGTTTCAGAAGTGAGTAATGATTTTAGATGCCTGACTTCAGACACCTTAAAGGTCTTGATGTTGAGAAAGCTCTGAGTACCTGCCCTCTGAAAACCAGGCCCCTTTAAGGTTTACTTGGTCCTGCCTCAGTGCAGGGGGCTGGACTTGATCACTTATTGAGGTCCTTTCCAGGCCTGCATTTCTATGATTCTATAGTCTTAAGTTGGGCACCCAAAATCACTAGTCACTTCTAAAATTCAGGCCCAGATTTCAGATGCAAACAAGTCTGAAATCTGCTATCGAAAGATTGTACAGGGATAGGGGCTATGCACTACAGAGGAATGTCTTGGAGGAGCTCATGGGTTGGGGTCCACTGATTGTCACCTGCTAGGTAAGGTTTGAGCTGGGAGAGCCCTGAGGAGTCTCCTGGCAAGGTAGACAAGCTGGTATAGCAGGCAGCTATCACATAGCTTAGCTACAGCAAAGTTCCCACTTGCTGAGGTTGAGAGGGGCAGCACAATGTCTCACAGCTCTCGGTATCCCCAGTAGCTTGTCACAGTGGGTAAGAATTTTCCCAAACAATTTTGGGCCTGTTCGCTTTGCTCTACTAACAAGAATTGAAGCTGGTTCCTTGTATTATAATAGCAGTTCTGGGTTTAGAGTCTGATCCAATGTCCATTGGAGTCAACGGAAAACCTCCCATTGACTTCACAGGGCAATTAGATGGATACCATAGGACACAGAAATGCCCCTCTCACAACAATAATAACATCCATTCCTTTTTCAACACTCATAAAACAAAATCTTCATCTGTAAAGCTTTGGGTGCCAGCAATGCTGCTTTTGACCTTCATTGGGGAAATTCTCCTTGGCGAATTTTGATCATAGCTTCATGTGCTTTATTGCATCTGAGCATGTGTAGACAAATAATGGAAGCTATCACTTCATTGATTCCTCGGAGCATGTGTAGGACAGCTGCAATCCTGTTAATAGCTCTGCCCTGTGGTGTAAGTGCTGAATTTCCTTCGAATGTGATTTTTCTTGTGCTGACTTGTCCAGAAAAGAATTTTGGTTCTTTAACTCAGGTGGATTATTACATTAGCAAATTTGTTTTTTTTATTTCCATGTCCCAGTATGCAATATTTTATTGTCTATTATCTAATGTCCTGGTGTGTTTAAAAGATTTTGGAAGCAGTTGCAAGAAAACTGCATTGGAATATAAAATAGTTTCTAATCACTTTTTCTAAACCAAGTCTAAATTACTAAAAAAAAATTTCTTTGCAGTATTATACATGTAGGTCCCAAACCTGCAAAGACTTTCATGTGTACCTAATTTGTGCAATGTCAATAGCTCCACTGCAGAAAAATCAAGTCCATTTAAGGGGTTTCAAGCTGAGCACCCAAAAACTGAGGATCACCAAATCATTATCAGTCCTTTCTGAAAACTGAAACCCTGATCCCGACAGAGCTTATCCTTCTACATGTGTTTAAGTCTGCATGACCAGGTCCCAAAATATGAAATAAAGCAGAAAGAAGCAGCTATATTGTCAGTCCGGGCTGATGACATGTACCAGCACTGTTAAAATAGAAGTGTACACTATAGGATTACAGAGGCATACCATATTTTTTTGATATCTCTGGAGCCGACAAGAAAGTAAGTATTATGTGGAAGTACACAGTAAGCCAAAAGCAACACAGAAAAAAATGCAGAATTTACCAAAAAATAGCCGTGGAAATCTCCTACTGCTCCCTTCCTCTCTGGCTGTGGCTTCTGGTGTCTCTGGCCTCAAATCTGAGCTTTCTATCTTGCTGTATGACAACAAGTTGTGTTTCTACTTGTCAAAAGCTGATGCAAAGAGCTGCACAGAGGAAATCATTTGCAGTAGACAAGTTTTATTTACAAATCCCCAGGAAATACGCTCCATATTCTTGAGTGCCATGGCTTGGCATTTTACCTGTTAACTTATTTGTATGTATATACATATAGAGTACTCCTGTAACACTTGCTATCATTAAAATGGCAGCACCCAGGTGTTACACAGCTGCCTGACTGATATCAGCAGTTGTTTCAAATATTTTAAACCACTGTTTTGTAGTTTCCTTGTTTTATTTCTATATTGTCAGTAAGTGACTTTTTAGATATAGTAAAATAAAAAAATAAATAAAAACCATTGCACTCTTCCCTTTTTAAACTTCTCTTTGCTCTTTATGACAATAGGTGCCTGCTGTCAGAGAGCCTGATTCTCCATTGCCTTGAGCTGTTTGTAAGTTGTAACCTACAGGTCAGTGTGTTACAGGTCCCCCTAGATGCCTGATTCACAGAGATTAGTCCCTTACAGCACTAGGTTGAGAATTTTAGCTCCAGCTGTAGCAACTCACCTGTTTAGCTTGGGACGTCCCCGGTTCTATTCCTGGCTTGTCAGACAAGAGAATGCTTCTCACACACTCATTTACACCTGTGCAAAGTGAGTCTAAGGTAGGGGTAAAATGTCCCCATGCTGTTCAGGTAGCATTTCGCACAGCTGTTTATGAGGACATAGTACACAAGTCCATGGAGAATCACATCGAATAAGAGGACCTGTGTGTATTGGCAGAAAGGAATATGCTGCCTTAGCACCTGTTAACATGGGGCCTGATTCTCAGTTATATTGAGTCCCCCCAATATGTTGTTCTGGAAGTGTAAGGGAGCGGGTAAGGGGGTGTATTTTGAATTTACACCCCCTTTAAGGCTTCTTTATGGTGCCAGAACAATGTGAAAGGGGCTGGGTGAAACTGAGAATTCAGCCCCATGGAAATCAAATATTCAGAAAAGGAAGAAACATGTCGCTTCTGATACTTCAAGTTACCCAGGAGTATAACACAACACATGGGTGACCACTGAAATCAAGCAGTAACATATCCATTATACAAATCATTTCACTCTTCTGCAATTTCTTCCTCCTCTTTGATTTGATTTTGATTTGTGATGGTTTAGCAAAGTCACTGACTCTCTCCCACAAGCTTCTTACTTCAGATACTCTCAGGGTGTACTATATTAAAAAAGGATTTTTAAGCGACTATCAAATGATTTTTGGGAGCTTAACTCATGATTTTTGAACATTTGGGACTGGTGACACTGAGTATCTCTGTCATGGCTATAAGTGATAGTGATTAGAAAGAGATATGTTGTATTTGCAGTTTGTTTCCTTTGTGCATTTGACAGCACTTTCTGGGTAGTTTCCCTGTATAGTCAGCTGGACCTGGATCTTGTGTCAGACGCATCTAACTCAAAACCCTTCACCTATGTCAGTTCCCATTGACTTCACTGGAACTCTGCTTGAGCACAGGAGTTCGTGCTGGCAGACCATGCATGATTGCAACCCTCAATTTCCCTAATCGAATGGGTGCTTTTCATATCAAATGAAGAAAGAAAAATTCTTTATGAAAACAGGAAAATATGACCATAAAAGCCACAAACAGTGGCACAGGACTGCAGGATTTGAATCTACTTTTAACTCTTTTTATTGTTATATTTACAAGATTTCAAGCTGGCACTGTCCCTTTAAGGACAGTCTGCTTATTCTGTAGGATCAAGTTTCAAATAGTCACTTACGGTTAATCTTGTGGGTTAGCACACAGTGTGGCCAAAGAATGTCAGGCTGGCTACATGCCAGCTGCCAGGGATGTCACACAATGCAGATTCTAGAACTTTTCATAAGGGGAAAGAGAAGTCTGTTTTAGGGAACATGAAGGGAGGCTTTGCTGGGAGTGTAAGCAAAATCCTAGGGCTCAACTAGCAACTACGCAGCTGAGGGGGAACGAGGAGAAAGGCTGCCATGTGCCTTCTTCACATTCACCTGATCTGGCACTCGAATGGCCCCAATATAACTTAGAGTAGCCTAAAGGCAGAGCCGCAACAAGGAATTTTTGCGTCCAAGGCAAGGGCCAGCTCCAGGCTCTTTGGTGGCAATTTGGCGGCAGGTCCCTGAGTCCCTCTTGGAGAGAAGGACCCGCCGCCAAATTGCTGCCGAAGAATGAATGAAGAGGCGGCAGCAATTCGGTGGCAGGTCCCTCCCTCTGAGAGGGACTCAGGGACCTGCTGCCAAATTGCCACTGAAGAAGCGGCGACCGTAGAGCTGTTGCTGAAGTGCCACTGTTCGCTGTAGAGCTGCGCCCCTCAGCTTTGTGCGCCCGAGGCAAATGCCTCACTCGCCTTGCCCTTGTTACTGCACTACCTAAAGGGAATTGTGCATGTCTGCCCCACCAACTCCCACTGTACCATCTCTCCACTCCTGTAATGCCCCCTGTGTGGATTGAGTCAGGATAGCGTGTGGTATTCCATCTGCTGCATCGAGGCCATGCTTGGTGGTCACTCTAGAATAGAGGTTCTCAAACTGGGGGTCAGGGCCCCTTGGGGGGTCGTGTGGTTATTACATGGGGAGGGTCACGAGCTGTCAACCTCCACCCCAAACCCTGCTTTGCCTCCAGCATTTATAATGGTGTTAAATATATACAAAATGTGTTTTTAATTTATAAGGGGGAGGGGTCACACTCAGAGGCTTGCTATGCGAAAGGGGTCACCAGTACAAAAGTTTGAGAATCACTGCTCTAGGGCAGCTTTCTGCTACTTGTATTATTTAAAATATCAGCACTAATGTCTAAATGGGGGAATGGAGCCTCGCATGACTGTCACCCAAGCACACCACTCAATATTGTAAGAGGGACATAGGGACACCGCCTTTAGCACTGAAAACGGTAAGCCTTAAAATAAGGGTAATTGGGAGGCAGCGAAAACCTAATTTATTTTACCCTCTGTTGAGAGGAGTAAAATTGCATTGCACAGGTGGCTGATCAGTTAGGGACTAGTGGCCATCACATACTGTGTGTTAGATTAAAAATGAAAAGATGGGTATAGGAAAAATCTCTCTGAAACAAATGAGCAAGAATGGGGCAGATTTATACCAGCTGCAGCTGTGACCCAATATAGCCAGTCAGATGAAATGCTAAAATGCTAACTGCCAACCCCCACGATTATGTCTAGCAAATACAGAGTGCCCAGTACTGCCAACTCCATGGGTTCAAATGTTAAGAGTCAAGTCCCAGAATCATGGCATTTGCTTACAAATCATGAGGGGTTTTTTTTTTTTAAATGATGATAAATTTGAGGGGACTATTATTGTGGGTGCCTTCTGATTTATGGGCCTGTAAGGTTCAGAGTTACATTTTCAGGCTTTTCTCTGCAACTAGGAACACTAGAAAATGACTTTATTTTTAATGCAAAGTGAGATTCTCACATAAGCATATGCCTTCAGGAGAGGGAGCTTTAAGCAAAATATCAAATTTCACGAGGCGCTTGATAAAATCAAGAGAGTCGTCAACACTGCCCATCTAGGCCTGATCTTAGGCTCATGGCAAGGTGACCTTGTGTCACCTTTAAAGGGTGGGAGAATCCTGAGCTGCTGTAAAGCACTTTATACCATCCACTCCCTACCTTTGATAAAGGGAGTTGTACCAGGAGTGGCCCCTGAGAGAAACAGCATCTAGCTGACTCCTAGCCTGTAGAATGATTTACAGGAAGCAGTCACTGCCTGCACAGATTAAAGGGCCCTTGGGGCTGTTCTAGTTTATACCAAAGACCATATTGACCCCAAGATTGCAGACAGGTGGGGTAATGCAACTTCCTATCCCTCAGGTGGGCCAAGGTCAGCTCAGGCACACCCAGCACTGAGGTGGTTAAATTACCACACACCCATACATAGAGAGAGAGATACCTATCTCACAGAGCTGGAAGGGACCTTGAAAGGTCATTGAGTCCAGTCCCCTACCTTCACAGCAGGACCAAGTATACTCCCTGACAGATTTTTGCCCCAGATCTCTGAATGGCCCCCTCAAGGATGGAAAGCACAACCCTGAGTTTAGCAGGCCAATGCTCAAACCGCTGAGCTCCCCCTCTCCCAACTGAACTATCCCTCCTCCAATGCTGATGTTCACCTAATGCTGAACATCAGAGGAGCACATTAAAAAGAAGTACTCATCACTAGAGTACTGGACTCAAGGAGACCTAGGTTCTAGTCCCAGCTCTGCCCCAGGCCTGCTGGATAACCTTGGGCAAGTTACATCACTGCTTTGTGCCCAGGGCTGGCTCTAGGCACCAGGCATGTGCTTGGGGCAGCACTTTCTAAGGGGAGGCCACCGCCCTCCCCCTTTTTTTTTGCTTGGAGTGGCAAAAAGCCACTCAGTGCGCAGGGCAAAAAGCCCTGTCAGTGCGCGACCCAGGATCCGCACCCCCTGCCCAGAGGCACCCTGCACAGCCCACTTGAGAGGGGAAATGCCACGCTGCCCTGGGGAGACTCAGAGTGGCAGCAGCAGCAGCAGGACCCCTCCTCCCTCCCTGCATCCTGGGCCCACCTTTCCTCCCTCCCCAGCCCCTCACACTCTCCCGGAGCCCCTTTCGCCACTGCAGCCCAGGTTCGGCTCCCCCTCCCTCCCCAGCTCCTCACACACTCTGGGAGCCCCTCTCACTGCTGCCACAGCCCAGGCTCGGCTCCAGGGCCCAGGCTGTGGCAGAGAGAGGGGCTCCCGGAGTGTGTGAGGAGCCGGGAAGGGAGGGAAACGGGGTCCCCTGGAGCCGAGCCTGGGCTGCGGCAGCGAGAGGGGCTCCTGGAGTGTGTGAGGAGGTGAGCAGCCAGCTGGGCTCGTCAGTGCTGAGCACAGCCGGAGATCCTCTCCTTTCCACCCGCCAGGGCTGGGCCAGGGCGTGGTGAGGCTGAACAGCAGCAGGTCCGAGGGGCTCTCCAGGTCTTGGCTGCTAGCATGTCGGGGCTGAGGGCGGTGAGCACAAACTGATCCACCTCGGCCACCAGCAGTGCCGAGAAGCCCAGGGAGGGGCCTGTGTTCTCCATGCTGCCTCACAGCCGCACCGCCACCTGGAAGTACTCCTGCTCCACGCTGCTCAGCAGCTCCACCCGCACGGGGATGGAGTTGCGGCTGGGCCAGGGCTTGGCCGCCGTGTGCTGGTAGCAGATCCACGTTTGGGGGTGAGGAGCCCAGTGCTGGAGTGGCGGGGGAGGGTCGAGGGAGAGCGCAGTGCTGGAGGGGGCGGTGCGGGGCGGGACACTGGTAGGTGGGGGGAGCCAAGGGCTGGGATAGGGGGGGCAGCCAAAAAGTTTTTTGTTTGGAGTGGCAAAAAACCTAGAGCCAGCCCTGTTTGTGCCTCAGTTTCCTCACCTGTATAAAGGGATGCTGATACTTTACCACCTTTCTAAAGTGCTCTGAGCTCTACTAATGCAAAATACTGTATAAGAGTTAGGTATCATCAGATTTCTTTATTCTTTTCTTTTTGTAGCCACCACCGTGTATTTGCTTTGGCTGCTCTTTGGCTTGTGGCTCAGCGCAGTTATAATTTTCTTTTAAACCACTTGCACTTCCCTTTCTTCTTGTATTCTTCTGTTCAGTAACTCCTCTTGGATGCCGCTTCCCCTTCTACATTCGCAGCTATCCATGTAATATTTCTTGTCACTTTGGGTAGAAGCTTGTTTGTAAATGCAGAACTCTCAAATATATATTTTGTTTCTCTCTCTCTCTCTGTCTCTCCCTGCACTCCCTCCTCTCCCACATAGTTCTGACAGGTAATGAAGGGAAATTACTGAGCCCAGTGCCATAAGGGCACTCAGTAGAGCCAATTCCCTCCTTTTTGCCTGGCTTTCTGTGCTGACATTCAGATAAAGGGAAATACAATTTTCTTGATGTAATGTATTGCCTTCTTGCTGCCATAAAACTGGCCTTGCTGGGTAGCTGTCAGGTACTTACTTAGGTCCTATTGCCATACTTTCTAAGCACCTCACAGTCATCAATGTATTTATCCTCCCCACAGCGGTGTGATATAGGGCAGGGCTCCTATCTGCATTTGACAGAGGCAGAACTGAGGCAGAGACTTGCTCAGGGTCCCACAGGCAGTCTGTAGCAGAACAAGGAATTGAAGAAAGATCTCCCAAGCCGTAAGCTGATACCACCTCCTCCCCGGGACCAATCATTTTTACAACTTTGGAGGTAGGTTTAAAAAAACAAGCAAACAGGTTTTACTAAATGCTTTAATACAACCCTCTACATGGCCAAAATGGAGCAGGAAAGTTCTAGTTTGTTCCAGAATACAGGAACTTCTGTAAACTGTAGATGTCACAAAAAAGTTAGGGCATGAATATACGGTGAGTTAGCATGTGGCAAGCTGGGGTGTAAATTTACCGTGCTCTGTCGTGCCATGCACTAAGCATTCCTGTGGACCCTACTGCCACACACTAAAAGTTCCCTCGTGCATTTTGTATACTGCTGTTTCAAACTACCATAGGTCAATGTGCACTTAGGGAACTTTTAGAACAGCAGAGTCTATAGGACACTTTAGTGCCCAGCACGCTGGTGCTGTGTAGAGATATATCCCAGCTTGATGGGCACTAATCCACCATATGGCCAAGCCTTAAAAAACATAATAGGTGTCGCATACACCATATCCCTTATGTCTCACATTCATGCTGCTTAATTGAAGGGTGGAATTATTTCAACATCTGAGAAGGATGTGTTACTCTTTCTTCATGACTGTTTGTGACATGTAGGTTCAAGGAATCTAAGAGTGATTTCTCAAGAAACCCACTGGGAAGCAGAGGCTTAACTAAAGAGTTGTCCTGAATAGGGATGCTTTCCTGAATTGAGGCATTAATCTCCATTTTACCCTTGGCAACATTTATCCTCAATTCCATCTCCCTCAGCAGGACTAGATTTCTGTTTTTGAAGAGGTATCTTTATGGTTCAAATACATTCTCTTATCTTACCATTTAATCATATTTTTCCCCCTACTTGCTCAGAAGTATACCATAGACGGTCTCTGATTCTAAGAAGATATTCCTAAACAGCCTCCATGCGGCTTCTATGGATTTTAATAGCCCAACTTTCCCTTCAGGCTGTTCCTAACTAATTTGCTCATTGTTTAAGAAAAGGCCCCTTTCTGAGGTTTAGTATCGACAGTGCTGTCTGTGGAGACACACAGAATCCTGCCCCCTTCTTGAGAGTGGGAGGGGAAGCACAAGCAAATAGTCAGACTCATGGCCCACTCTCTTCCAATCTGACAATCCCCTAGTTACAAAAGTCCCATCCCCCTCAACTGGAACGCTCCTGCACTGACACCAATAGTGGCATGTGCTCTGACCCAACTCCCTCCAACACAGGAAACTTTCCCTTCAGTAACAGATTAGTTCTCTGCTCTTCTTTAGCTACCAAAACCTTCCCAATACACAGCAGAGTTGGGCAATTTTTTTTTGAGTGAATAGTTTATTTGCCAAAAAATGCAATTTCAGTCAGCCTGAAATCATGCATGAATTTGACCTGATAGTTTTGGATGGGGAAAAGTTGTTCAGGTTCAGCAAATGCTATGTCTGGGCTCCCTTTTATAACCTTTAACCCAGGACACCTGCCAGGTGAGACATCCAGGTTTCAATCCCTAATCTGGAGCAAGGACTTGAAGACACATCTCTCCACACACAGCTGAGTCCTCTAATCGCCAGGCTAGACTATTCTGGGATCAGTAGGTTGCTCTCAGTCTCTCCTATTAAAGCTATTTCACTTTGTAGAAATGCTTAAGTATTTACGAGGTCAGAGTGATAATGACTTTATGGCCTGGTGTTTAAGATACTCAAGGTGATGTAGGAGATGTGGATTCATATCTTTTGTCTGCCCAGTTTGGAAGAGGACAATCTTGATCTCTATTTGTTAGCATGCGGTCCCTTAACTTTTGTGTTATCTTTTGTGTGTGCAGAAGATAGAATATATACACACAAACAATCCATGTGAGTCAACTGCTTGCACTTGCAAATGGTATGTGTCCATATGCATGTATATCCTCTCAGCTGGTGAGCCTAACTTCAGTATCAGGCATATTAGTAGAAACTATAGCAAAAAACAGAATTATCAGACACATATGTTGAGGAAGAGTCAACATGGTTTGTGTAAAGGGAAATTGTGCTTCACCAATTTATTAGAATTCTTTGAGGGTGTCTACAAACACATGGCTAGGGGTAATCCAGTGGATACAGTGTACATGGACTTTCAGAAAGTCTTTGACCACGTCCCTCACCAAAGACTCTTAAGCAAAGTAAGCAGCCATGGGATAAGAGAGAAGGTCCTTTCATGGATCAGCAACTGGTTAAAAGATAGGGAACAAAAGTTTGGAATAAATGATCAGTTTTCACAATGGAGAAAGGTAAATAGCTGGGTCTCCCAAGGATCTGTACTGGGATCAGTGCTGTTCAACATATTCATTGATGATCTGGAGAAGGGATTGAATAGTGAAGTAGCAAAATTTGCAGATACCAAATTATTAAAGCTAGTTAAATCCAAAGCTGACTGCAAAGATCTGGGGAACCTCACAAAATTGCATGACAAAATGGCAAATGAAATTCGACATTGATATGTGCAAAGTAATGCACATTGGGAAAGACAATTCTAACTCTATGTGTTTAATGATGGGTTCTAAATTAACCATTACCATGGAAGAAAGAGATCTTGGCCTCATTGTGGGTAGTTCCCTGGAAACTTCAACTCAATGAACAGAAGTGATCAAAAAGGCTAACAGAATGTTAGGAACTTTTAGGAAAGGGACAGAAAATAAAATACCACTATATAAATCCATGGTGCTCACACCTTGAATACTGTGTCCAGTTCTGGCTGATCCATCTCAAAAGGGGATAGTGGAACTGGAAAACATTTAGAGAAGGGCTACAAAAATTATCGATATGGAATGGCTTCCATGTGTGGAGAGACTAAAAAGATTAGGGCTGTTCAGCTAAGAAAAGAGATGACTAATTGGGGATATGATAGAAGTCTATAAAATCATGAATGGCATGGAAAAAGTGAATAGAGAAGTGTTATTTACTCTTTTCCACAATACAAAACCCAGGGATCACCTGATGAAGTTAATAGGCAGCAAGTTTAATGCAAACAGGAGGAAATACTTTTTCACACAATGCACAATTAAGCTATGGAATTCATTGCCAAGGGATATTGTGAAGGGCAAAAATATAATTAGGTTCAAAAAAGAGCTAGAAAACTTCGTGGAGGATAGGTTCATCAATGGCTATTAGTCAAGATGGTCAGGGATGTAACCCATGTTCAGGGCAACCCTAAACCTCTGACTGCCAGAAGCCAGGAAAGGAAGACAGGGCAAATCTCTCCAAAATTGCCCTGTTATGTACACCGCCTCTGAATCTGTGATTGGCCACTGTCAATGATAGACTACTGGGCTAGGCAGAGTACTATTTGACAGTTTTTGTTATTTGCGCACTCAAGTGATAATGCACCAAAAGCAATGAGAGCACAAATCAAGGCCACATTTTGAAGTTCTGACTTGCCACATTTTTCACCTTCACCTCTGTGATCATATCCCTGCGACATGGCCAGGATCAGAAAAACAGCCGTATAAGGAATTGATTGGCTTCCCAGTAGCTTCAGAAGGGGACTGGGGAGAGTACAAGGAGGTTGGAGGTGGGTGGGGAGGGTGGAGAGACCTCACTTGTTACTGAAGAAAAGATGCATCTAGATTTTTCATTGAATTTGTTGTTGTTGTTGTTATTTTGTGAAGCAGGATGGAGTTTAGGGGAATGGAGAATTAAAGAGGGGGAAGGGGAGAAATAAGGAACAAAAAGGGAGGAGTGATGGCTGCCCATTTAACAATCATTTATACTTATATGGCACCATCCATCTAGGTTCTAAAAGTGCTACTCAAATGTAGCATTTCCGCTGAGTCTAGTGATAGTCCATGTTTTTTGTTAAAGCCCCAGCTCCTGGAGTCATGTGAAGATGTGAGACTCTCAGTTTTTATTTAAAAACAAAAAAAAGTTTCTAGACCTCATGGTTGTGCAGAAAAGCAGAAAAATTTGATTTGAGTGCATCCTGGAAACTCAGAAACAAATCGAAAGACAAAGAAGAAGAACCCTACATTTATTGTTAAAAACAAATCTAATGTTTTTTTAGAGCTGACTCATGATTTTTGAACACATGAAGCTGACAATAACGGCAGATATTGCCATTTAAATGACCATAGTACCCGGGACCCTAGTCATGGACCAGGACCCCATTGGGCCAGGTGCTGTACAAACCCAGAACAAAAAGGCAGTCCCTGCTCCAAGGAGCTTACAATATGAATACACGTCAACAGACAGCAGATGGTTACAGATGAGGAGTACAAGGAAGCAATGAGTCAGTATGATAGTCGTTGGTCTCTGCATACCAACAACGTAACTCTTGTCAAGTTTTTGTAGGCCTCCTGGCAAAGGAGAGTTGCGAAGTGGGATTTGAGATGGAAGCAGATGATGAATTTAGCCTAACACTACTGGTGGAAAGTGGCTAATGTGTGTGTGTGTAAGTTATATACATACAGCCTGATGCAGAATCTGAAGTAGAGGGAGGGTAAGGCCAAATTTCCAAAAGCGCTCACTAATTATTGGCACCCAAACTCTGAGGCATTCATAAAAGATGTAGCGAATATGACTTACCTAAAGGCCACATAGGAAATCTGTGTAGGTTTTGGAGTATAACCCACATCTGTTAAGTCATAAACCTGTGCCTTAAGTAAAAGACAATCTTGCTTTCCACAACAGGAAGCCTAGAAAGAGACTTTCTGCTCTTCCAGGCAGCAAAGGATGTCAGTCAGCCAGTGACTTCTCTTTCTAGGGTATTCAGATCCCAGGCACAGAAAAGCAAGGGCAAAGAAGTCTTTGCTTTGCTGACATCTGGGTGTTTTTGGATGCTGTTTGCTCTGTATTTAAGCTAAATTAATTGGCTGTGCATATGCGCTGGATAACATAATTACATTTATTTTGATTCTGTTGTTAATTGGAATTGTTCTGGTTTCTAGATGTTAATTGCTCTAGGGCAATTTTTTTTGAATCTATGGCATTAAGAACCTAGAATCGTTAGCACCCAAAGAGACATACATGACAGCATAGAAGTATTTTATCTTTTTCCTCCCTGGGTCATTTTGACATATGGTCTGTTACCCACTGTAGGATCACTCCCTTCTTAAGGAGCTCCTTCTCTTTTCCCTTCTGCTTGTTTTTGGATGTGAGACACAGAGGGCTTTGTCCAAAGCCCAGTGAAGTTAATTAGCCTTTCCATTGGCTTCAGTGGACTCTGAATCAGACCACAAATTCTGGATCTGCTCACATAGCTTTGTATTATGGACAAATGTGTATGCCATCAGTCAGTGGGACTTAAGCATGTGCTTAAAAGTTTTGCTGACCAGGATGGACTTAACTGCTTTGCTGAACCAAGACCTTAAAATGGTACATTAAGGAGGCATTCTATCAGTATTGCTAGCACATGTTTAGGGTTTTTGTTAGGAACAAAGCATTCCAGAACTCACAGATAACACCATAGTTAAAGTTACAGATGGATTTCAGGCATAGCCCCATGTTTTCACTTGCTTATAACTTTCAGAAAAATTTGCCTTTGCGGCTGAAACTTTTCATGCTCCTGGGTGTGGTGTTCTGTCCTCTCTAGTGGCACCGAGACCACTCAGAGATTAATAAGTCTGCCATAGCCTTAGCTAGGGATGATGCGGCTTTTATCTCATGCAGTAGAAACTCATGCGCTAAGCTTCACAGGTCCCAGGTTTGATCCTACCTGCTGACAACTTGGATTTGTCAGTGTTACACTTAGTCTTAGCCCAACAGGGCTGCCCAGAGGTTTCAGGGGGGCTGGGGCAAAGCAATTTCGAGGGCCCTTCCATAAAAAAAAAGTTGCAATACTATGGAATACTATATTCTCGTGGGGGGCCCTGTGGGGCCCGGGGCCTGGGGCAAATTGCCCCACTTGCCCCCCCCCCACAACATCCCTTTGGGATGAGGACTGGAATTGTTCATGTCACTGACATCTTCCACTGTAGGGGTTGCTGGAGAGTCAGTTTGAAGTATAGACTATGCTCCCCGGGCTGCCATCCTTGGGGAAATGTCTCTCCCTCTCCCTTCAGGGGTTTATTGAACAAAAAAGGCAAACAAAACAATCCCGCCCTCAAAACAGTCTGGGCTCGCCCTGCTGTTCCTTGCCAGGCAAATGGGATAAATAGCACCTGTGGCAGAGAGGAGTGTCTAACCTCTTGTCTGTCTGAAAGGCCCAGGATGAACACCCTGAGCACTAAAGAAAAGAAAAAAAACCCAAAATCAAGGTGCTTTGTATCACTTCTCAGTCCAGGTGGCAGAAGCACTTCAGTAGCTTTGCCAGCCAGCAGTCCCTGGGCTGTGGGGCTAAAAAGCCCTCACTCAGCTTCCCTCCAAATGCCACCTTGCTGTGGGCTTGAGCACTCCCTTGGAGAGATTTGCCTCCTCTTTAGGAGCACCAGGCCCCACAGGCACGCTGGGTTGGAGCTGACTGTGCCAAGATGAGCTCCTTAACCCCTTTCTGACTGCGGTAGGACCCCGTCCTTCCTCTCTCCCCTCCCCAGTCATTCTAATATGACTGAACTAACATTGCTAGTCTTTGGATGCGTCTTTTCCTCCATGAATATAAAGTATCTTCACTAAATCACAAATGAGGGAGAGGTTGTAAAATTTAAAAAAAATGTAATAAGGAATTGAAAAATCAGTGCTGAGGATGCTCAGTGGCCGTCTGCTCAAATATTAGCATCTTAATAAAGCCCTTCTGCCATGTGCCATCTCTGGGATGTTGGGCGAGTGCAAATTCACTCTGCTCATCCCAACAGGTGCTTTTATTTCTGCTGCAGTTATTTGCTTGAGTAAGAGTGTAAGGCCTCAATCTTGCGAACAATTATGCATGTAACTTGGCGTCACAGATGGGAGAAAATTGCAGCCATGAAAAGCCCCAATTGGATAAAGTATATTTCAAAAGTAGGATTTATTATTTCCTTGTTAATCAAGTCTGCCTGTAGGGAACTCCTGATGTTTGAGATATCTGGGCAACATATAGCTCACAAATATTCACCCATCCATCCAGTCTAGTGGCTGCTGCTGTCAGCACTGACACTTTAACACTTATGAGTTGAGACACCCCAGAGATTCCCAGTAGCCTACTGCATTCTTCTGGAGTACCCCAGTGTTAATAAGCTGGTGTAGTGCAGCAGAACGTCTAGGAGGAATGTTGCCTGGTTTGTTGTTTCTCAATGGGGTGGGAGGCTGTAACGGGGTTCACTCCCCTCTCTGGCATGTCCTACCATCTGTCTTGGGAATGAGTATGCCCCCCTCCAGGTGATGCATCACCACCAGGACTCCCGCTCTTAGGACCAATGTCTCTCCAAGGACCGCGGCATCCTCTTCAGCGACACAGCCCTCCGGCTGTGCCACATACTGTGCTACCCTCCTTTTGAGGGACCTGCTGTCCACTGTTCAGCCACTTCCCCCCCATGGCAAACTGCCATCTACAGTCTAGCCACTTCCCATGTGGCTCCAGCATACTCCTTCCCTTGTATCAGGGACTTCATCTACAATCCTCTCTTGTATGAGGGCCTCGGTTTGCAACACTGCTGTGTCCAGGGTACTGGCAGTTCTCTTAGCCCTTCACAGTCCTTACTCTCTGGGCTTCCAACAGAGAACTGCTTTCCTCTGCCTTGCAGCTCCCTTTTCATATGGGTCTACTTGGCCCTGACTGGCTGCTCCTCTCAGCCCTCCTCTGATTGGCTGCCTCCAGCACAGCCTCCCTAGGGCTGCTTTTAATGCCCTTTTTGTTGCCAGTGAGGGTCAGCTGCCCCATAACAGAGGCCAGCAAGCCACTCTCACCCGTTAAGATGTTTACTATGAACTGGAGGAGCACCAGGCCTATCAAACAGCCTGGAGCAATGGGCTAACCCAGATCAAGATGTCAGGGTAAGGTTAGCAGACAACCAGGTTGCTCCTCTCAAGTTAAAAGATAGGGAGTCTTTGCCTGCTGGAATGGCTCCCGCTAGGGCTCTCAGAGAGCTGGACAGAGCAAAAGTGGGCAGATGTAACTGTCGGATTTGTGTTCCATTTGCTCACTGATGGGACAAGAAGGGTACATGCCATCTAAGGTTCCATCATTTGTGATGTATTTGAAAACTTGCTGTTCTCAGGCATACTGTCCTTCTCCCCTTTCTGCATACAAAGACTGTGAAAGTCTCTAAGGAGAATGCCATTTATAAATCGTCCAATGCTATTTTGGCATAGCTACAGTCATGTTGCTGACATACATCACATGGATGCCACAGAATTGCAGCAAAGGAAGATGCAGCGTGAGCATTGCCAACCCCAAGCATTTGAAAATCAGGAGGCCAGGCTAAAAAAGCATGAAGTTGGCTTACAAATAATAAAACATGTATTCTTTTAATTGCTTCTTGCCTTTTGAGCCTTTAAGTTACATTGAGCTCAAGTTTTAAAGCTTTTTTTCACAACTGTGTGGGCTAGAAACTCACTTTTTAAAAAATGCAAACTGAGACTCTGCTGTAATCATGGGACTTCAGGAACTGGGACTTCAAGAAAAGCGATAAATATTGCAAGACTCATGATAAAATTCTGACAGTTGGCAACACTGAAATAGTCAGCCTTAATTTGACACTCTCAACCATGTACAGCCTAAAGTGGTACAATAATTGTCTCCAAAGTCTCTGGCCACAGACAGGGAGAGACATTGACTATGATGGTGAGAAATTGAAAATGAGGGGGTTAGTGATGCTAGGGGTCAGAACAATGGCCTATCATCTCTGGAGAACTTGGTTCAATTTCCAATCTTGGTCAAGGGAAATGAATGTGGTGGCTGTAGCCCAGCCCCAATTAGTTGACATTACAACATTTGATGCAGTTGACAAGTCCTACCAAGCTGTGACCTGATTCTGCAAGATGCTGAGCAGCCTCCATTCCTATTCAATTAAAGAGCAGGTCAGGATGCTCAACACCATCCAGGATTTGATCCCTAGGGAGGTCCAGGACTGGAATAGAAAAATATGCTGCAGGGGAGGACTGAGATATATGAACAACTGAGTTACTGCAACTTTGAGAACTCTTAATACCTGCTGGGTACACTATCTCTCATCAGATGCAACCAACTCACTACACTCACCACTCTGATGTCATGATATTCATCCAAAAGGTATTGTATTAGGTATCACATGAAAGCTAATAACACTCTGGTTATTAATGTCATTGTAAAATGTACCTGTTAAGGTTATATGTGGATGTGATGGGCTGTCTGCCCCACATTGGCATGCAAGGGACGAATAGAGCCCTAGGGAGGCTGCACAAAAAGCAGCCAATAGAAGAGGGGCTGTGAGGAGCGTCCAATCAGGGCCATATAAAAGAAGGTCAGTAGCTGCGTAGAGATTGAGGAGGGAAGCCTGTGCCTGAAGTAGGAAGCAACACTGTAGCACCATGGACAGCTCAGTATGGACAGGAACCTGGGGAGAAGGAGCTCCAAATGGGCTTCTGAGACTGAGGAGGGTGCTGTGGCCATGGGGAGATGAGCCAGGGGAAGGCAGCAATAGTAGAGGCACAGCAGGAGGCTGCAATCCACAGGGTTCCTGGGCTGGGACCCGGAGTAGTGGGCAGGCCTGGATCTCCCCCACTTGTCACTGGGGAAGTGGCAAGACAATTGACTGCAGTCACCATGGGGGAAGTGGCTGGACTACTGAGGAACCAAACCTCCCCTGGAAGGGAGGAACATGGACAGTGACACAGTCGCAGGGCTGAGCCATGAAGAGGACAATGTGGTTCTGGAGCTGAGAGAAGCTGTAGGTGAGAGCAGCAATAGAATCCCAGTGTGCAGACTGTGGGCATGGGTGTTGGTCTTGAACTTATCCCCAGAGTGACCAGGAGGAGGCACTGGACCAGCATGAGTGATGCACACTGTGACAGTGAAGTTATGAATTCCCTTGGCATGGTGTTACTAGAACATGTTTAACACCACACAGCCTAGCCTAAGTAAAGGTGATAAACAGGTCTGTCTTAGACACAGGAATGTGGGTTTACCTCAATTTACACATTAGCAGTAAACAAACCCATAGAAATAAAGCAGAGAAGGTCATCCTGAGCCTGAACTCGAAAGACAGAAAATTAACATGGCTCCTGCACCCCAGAGAGACACAGGAGACTGAAACTCCAGAAAACCTTCCAGACTTGTAAGACAAAGGGCTTATTTACCCTTGAAATGCTGCAGCACTTAGACACTACCTAAGTTCCCTGTAAGGCGTTCAGCTGCATGCACTCTTAGCACCATGCAGACACTCAGGGAACCACCTGGGAACCTGCAGTGGCCGGGGGAGGGGCATCTCTCTCCCAGCCCTAACCTAGTCCAGCCTCCAACCTGCTGTGGCAAGAGCGCCCTTCCCCGGGCCCCAAGCCAGCCACAGTCGGGGCGCCCCTCCCCAAACCCCAATCTATCACCAGCCCAGACCTACTGGGGGGGAGGGGTGCCTATCCTGTGGCCCCAGCCCCGAAGCTGCCATGGAGGGGAGAGGTGCCTCTCCCCCTCCCCAGCCCAGGTGCTGCTGCAGGGAGAGAGAGCTGGGGGGAGTCCTCTCTCCCTACTGTAGCCCTGAAGCACCCTCCTGCATCCCAAATCCCTCATCCTGTGACAGATTTTTGTTACCAGTTTGCCTGAGGCGTTAGGTGATTAGGCTGAGCCCACAGTATCGTTAGAGGAGGAGATGAAGGAGCACAACAAGGGTTTAAATTTTAAAGCTTTATTAATAAAATAACAGCAATGAGTGCTGGGAACGCTTCCATGTTACTTGGAGGAAGAAAGAAAGTGTTAGTGCCCCAGCCCTAACCCACTTTCATACTCACACACGGACGAATTGAGGCTGGCCAAGTCTGGGTGTAATATAAGAAGAAGAGGGGGAAGTGCGGACGAGAGTTTTGTCCTGTGCACAGGCCATCCAGGGTCTGCTGTTGATTTTTTATTTGCTTTAGCTTTTAGGAGTGTTTTAAGTTTGGGGGTTTTGGGGGGGTGTTTTGTTTAGGGACCTTTGTTTTTTGTGCTTTTTGTACCAGTTTAAACCAGCTTTTTGTGGCCTTCTTAGCATTTTAAAAACACACCTGCTTCAGGGACATGAGATGGTTGTTTTTCCCATTGCAGGCCTTCACCGTTTTCCTAATTCCCTGCAGTTTGGTTTAGCTTTTTTTTTTTTTTTTACACATTTGGCTGAGGTTGGTTAAGATTCAGATACAACCAGGGCAGGCACTTCCATTTAGGCGGCCTAGGCAATCGCCTAGGGTGCCAGGATTATTGGTGCGTGGCATTTTGCCGGAGGGGGCGGCAGGCGGCTCCGGTGGAGCTGCCGCAGTTGTGCCTGCGGACGGTCGGCTGCTCCCGTGGCTCCAGTGGACCTCCTGCAGGCACCACTGCGGCAGCTCCACCGGAGCCGTGGGACCAGGGCGCAGGGCTGTGAAATTGCCGTGCGCCTAGGGTGCTAAAACCCCTAGCGCCGGACCTGGATACAGCTGCAGGCTTTTTGGCTGCATGGGGTTTGTTTGAGTGCAGTGACCTTGGACTGGAGCTGGCGTTTTATTTTCAGACTGAGTTGAGGCGTTGCGTTAACCCATTCTTTTTTTTCTTCCCCCCCCTTTGGCCTTTCACAACCTGCAAAGGAATCTTCCACTCCACACTTACACCTTTAACCCTTCCCAAAATGCCTTGCAATGCTTGGAACAGCGTTAACAACATACAATGCTGATCTGCCTTCCCAGGAAACCCCCTGAGGGAGGGGGCCTGTCATAAACAGATAAGTAAGAGTTAATAGAACAAAAGTGCTTCATATCTCTTTTGCCTGGAAAGGGTTAACAAGAACAGTGAGCCTGGCTGTCACCTGATCAGAGGACCAATCAGGGGACAGGATACTTTCAAATCTTGAGGGAGGGAAGTTTGTGTGTGCTGTTAGTTTTTGGTTGTTTTTCATTCTGGGGGCTCAGAGGGATCAGACGTGCAACCAGGTTTCTCTCCAATCTCTCCGATACAGGCTCTTATAAGTTCAGAATAGTAAGTACTAGGTAGATAAAATGAGTTAGGCTTATGGTTGTTTTCTTTATTTGCAAATGTGTATTTGATTGCAAGGAGTCAAATGTGTATTTGGCTGAAAGGAGTTCAAACTGGTATTTTGCTGAAAAGATTTTAATTTGTACTTGTATACTTAGGCTGGGAGGGTATTCCCAGTGTCTATAGCTGAAAGACCCTGTACCTATTCCATTTTTTTAAATTTACAAAGATAATTTTTACTGTTTTTCTTTCTTTAATTAAAAGCTTTTCTTGTTTAAGAACCTGATTGTTTTTTTATTCTGGTGAGACCTTAGGGAACTGGGTCTGGATCCACCAGGGAATTGGTGGGGAGAAAGGAGGGAAGGGGGAGAGAGAGGCTAATTTCTCTCTGCGTTAGGATCACTGTCTCTCTCAGGGAAAGTCTGGGAGGGGGAAAGAGGAGGAGCGGGGAAGGTGCATTTTTCTCTCTGTTTAAGATTCAAGGAGTTTGAATCACAGTGATCTTCCAGGGTAACCCAGGGAGGGGAAGCCTGGGAAAGGCAACGGCGAGGGAAAGGGTTTACTTTCCTTGTGTTAAGATCCAGAGGGACTGGGTCTTGGGGGTCCCCGGGCAAGGTTTTGGGGGGACCAGAGTGTACCAGGCACTGGAATTCCTGGTTGGTGGCAGCGCTATAAGTAATAAACTGGTAATTGAGCTTAGAGGAATTCATGCTAGTACCCCATCTTTTGGACGCTAAGGTTCAGAGTGGGGAATTATACCACGACAGGGCTACTGGGTTGTGACATTTTCTTCCTTGACATTTTGTTGTGAGGGGTCACCACTTAGGTTTTTATTTTCTGTTTGACACAGTGGCTAGGGTTACTGTTGGTTTTTTACATAAACAACAATACAGAACAAAATTGTTAGGGTTGCATACATTAGCCAGTGCAGATATTCAGGCCTGTCTGCAAAGGCCTATACTTTAAGAATGTAGGTGTATTCTTATCACTTAGCTAGTTATAGAGGTATAAAAGAAAGAATCAAAGATCACTGTCTGTGTAATGGCCTTCTCTTACTGTGACAGGCTAAGACCTTCAGCTGTGATGTAGTTAGGCAGCCATAAGCTGGGAAGGGTATGGTCACATTCTCACGTTCCAAACTAGTCACATTGAAATAAGGTGCTATTGGGCTATTAGGAATACAATCCTGCCCTGATATTCCTATCACCTCCAGAGAAAGGGAAAAGCCTAGAAGATGTAAAAGGAAACTTAGTTTGGTCACATCCTGTCTGGCAAGAACTCACTTAAAAAATAGACACAGCTGGAGAACCCTTATGTCTGTATAGATGTAGTTGTGAAATCCTCACTTCTGTATTGTTTTGTATGTTTATTTGCATGGTCTCTGTCTGGTTCTGTAATTGTTTCTGTCTACTGTATAATTAATTTTGTTGGGTGTAAATCAATTAAGGTGGTGGGGTATAATTGGTTAAATATCCATGTTACAATGTGTTAGGATTGGTTAGTTAAATTTCAGTAAAATGATTGGTTAAGGAATAGCTAAGCAAAACTCAGGTTTTGCTATATAATCTGAAGTCAACCAGGAAGTGTGTGTGGGGGTGAATGGGAACAGGGACTGGGGGAACTGGGATCATGTTTTGCGAAAGGAGGAAATGGGAACAGGAGATGGGAACAGGGACACAGGCAAGACTCTGTGGTGTCAGAGCTGGAAAGGGGGACATGAAGGAAGGAAACTGGAATTGTGCTTGCTGGAAGTTCACCTCAATAAACATTGAATTGTTTGTGCCTTTGGACTTCGGGTATTGTTGCTCTCTGTTCATGCGAGAAGGACCAGGGAAGTAAGAGGGTGAAGGAATAAGCCCTCTAACGTCTTGGTGCCATGACTCGGATGCATCGCATCTGATAGGTGAGTGGCAGCCTGTAAGTCCCCCTCCCCAACAGTCCATGCAGCTGCTTGGAGGCGGTATAGCGAACTCTCATGTTGGTAGTTGCGGGTTCTGGCAAGCCAGGGTAAAGGATTTTTTTGATAAATGGATAAGGAAGAACCAGGGCCCATACCAGGTGCAGGGGTCAGCCTGGGATGAGATTAAAAAGGAAATGGAGGAAGTGTTAGGGGACCCAGAGGGATGAGGGGTGACTGAGTAGCCCACCCTCCTTTGGTATATGGGTAGTGGAAGAAGGTCCCTGCCCATGGGGACTGGATGCCTTCCAGGGAAAGGAGGCACTTCAGTCCACTTGTGAGAGGTTTGAAGTAAGGGCACCATTATGGGAAGCTGCCAGTAATCTTTCAAGTTTGGTGCTGTTTCAGCAGGGGCTGCTGAAGTGTTGTAAATTAGTTAGGGTGGTTAAAGATGATTTGACACAACAGGGTTTAGACTCAGAAGCAAAGTTAACAGACACCTTTAGAGACAGGAGCTGGGACTTGGTCCTGGGGGAGTGAAGGAAAAAAAAAAAAGGTTTCAAAGTGAAAAATGGTGGGGTTTGCAGGAGCAGGTAACAACCCCCACTCTTCTCCCAGAGCCAGGATGAGAACCTGGGGGTGAGGGTTCCCAGCTGTTTCAATCCAGGGAGCCTACTCTTGGTTCAGAGCTAACTATATCCTTTTCTTTCTTTCCTCCTTCTTTCCCTCAGTTTACTTAATTTGCTGCTAATAGCCTGTACTTTAAACTGACCTAATAGGCTGAATTGGTTTCTTTCCACCTCTTCCCCCTTCTCTCTCCCTGCCTTTCCACACTTTTTTGTTTTTCTGAAGTTTTAATGGAGGGTACTTTGGATACTTATGTGAAATGTTTTTGGGTTTTGTTTGTTTTTTGTTTTGTTTGGGACAAAGGATGATGAAGGTCTGCTGTATTTCACTGGAATTTTTGAAGTCAAAGATCCATGAGCAACCATGGAGACAAATGTTTTACTGCCTTTTTAAACAGTCTCAGGGTAAAGACAGCACAGGTTAAGGCAGCTGTGTGGCAATAATTGTACTTGGTGGCTGAGTTACAGACAAATTGCACTACCTTAAAGAACTAAATGTAGGGGTAAGTGATTTAAAAAAGGAAGTTAAAAGTTAAAAATACCTTTTGCAAAAATTGATAATACAGGGTTTGGAGGAAAGTAAACATTTGAAAGTTGGAAAATGGTAGAGGTAACAGTTGTGGTGTTACAAGAAGCAAGCTTTTGGTTTAATAATAAAACCTAGTTATATAAATGTAACTGTATGTGCAACTCTGTGCAGTCACATTGGATGGAAGCTTGGTAATTAAATTATACAGGGGGTCAGGTAAAGTGGCTATTACCACCACTACGCTTCTGTCCCCAGAAGCCTTTACAGCCATTTTGAGGGAAAATGGGCCCTTTTCCCCCAGAAATGGTCTCTAAGGGACTGCTGTAGGCAGCAGGTGGAGGATTAATCTGATCAAAATTATTTCACTATTGGGTAATGTAATCAAAATCACTAAAGGAGTGTCAGGGGTTTCTACTGGAACTTAACTTGACTGCCCCTGGCTGTCTCTGGTTGTACAAGATGAGAGTGTAATCGGGGTACAGTTGTGTAAAAAGAGTAATCACAGTGCAAGGGATGTTAGATAAAATAGAATTTTGTGTGTGCGCACAGGAAAAGGAAAAGGGGAGCAATGATGGGGACACTGAGCCTTGGGGTGGCTCTGGGGGATCCGACTGTCACTTTGGGGCTGCATGAAAACTCTGGGCATGAGGGAGGCAGTCACACCTTGTGTAAAATTAATATGGCTAATATAATGAAGGTTAAACTATTTCCTAGGACATGTGCAGTGTATATTGGACAAGGGGTAAAAGAAATGCAAACAAAACATAGTACTTAATTAAAATCCTGTTAGGGCTCCAAAAGGAGCCCCAATAGATTGTGCTTTCTTTTTCAGATCTGTGTGTTTTGAAGCAGGAGATGAAAGCGAAAAGTAATCAGAACTCTGGTGGAAGTGGAATGTGTCCCTTTTAAAACAGTCTCTGAGCTGCCGAGAGCTTTGGATCCAGAGGCAAGCCAAAAAAGCCTCTGTGTAAATGCAAATTTCCTAGCTGATGGAGGAAGGAGAAAACTGCCCTTTGCAGCACAAAGAACATAAGAATAATAAATACATCTGGTCAGCAAACAAGCTACTAGAAGACTGAAATTATGGCCCTCCAGAAAAGAGAGGTAAAAAAAAAAAAGTCAAGCCTGAAAAATAAGGGGAACAGGTTAACCCTAAGGGGTGTGTGTGTGTGTGTGTGTGTACAGAGCAGAAATCTGAAGCTGTCTCTCAGCTATTACCTGCGAATAAATGTAAAGCTTGGTACAGCAAAGAAACTATTGCAAACCTGGTCTGTTGTACAAGAGGGGAAACTGAGGCACACCACCTCATAAATGACCAGTGAGTGGGGTAATTCACTAGCCTGACTATAGAACAAAATAAGGACAGCCTGGAGGTAATTCTTCTGTTTTTCCTGCAATTAGCAAGGAAATTTGTAAAAGAAATTGGGATTATTATTATTAAGCAATAATCTGTCCCCACCAGGGGAGTGGAAATTGTTTCTTTTGTTTCTCAGACACTCTACAAGCAAGCTGGCGCCAGCGGAAGAATAACCCAGAATACCATGAATCTGTTTTGTGTTGTTTGTCTGTGGTGTTTGTCTTGTTGCTGGCATGATATGGGTGGGAGATGGCTTCAAAAGGCTGACCTGGGAGGGAGATGGGTATGGGAATGCAAAATGCTCAACTAGAAAGCCAGCACCTGTGTAATAGCTACCATGGTGCCTGAAAATGGAACAGCAACTAAGGTGGGCCCCACAAGCCCTATAGGAATAATGAGAAGGGAAGGAGCTCACTGAGAATCAATGGAGGGGTGTAAAAAATGGCATAAATCAAAAAAAAAAAAGTTTGGCTGTGCCCCTCTCCTATGACTATGCAGGAGCGGGATCAATGGCCTATGGCAAGGGGTGGACAATTGGGTGTACTGTGTATAAAGTGTTTTGCTGAAAATGTATATATTTCTGAAGGCACAATTACACCAGCCCCCAACCAACCTACACACATCTATATGCTGCTATCTGGACTCTGGTGCACAAATGGATCTGTAAACCTTATTGCTGTAAATAATCAAACCAGGGCATACTGCCTGATTCCATATCGAGTGGTTAAGTTGGTTTGAACAATAACTCATTTCTCTGTGAACATTCAATGGACTTATGATATGGACAAAAGCACGTAAAACTTCAGCTGCCAGCAACTGGACACATTAAAATCTTAACCCTGTCGAAGGAGAAGAGACAATGTTTTGGTGGTGGCTTGGACATTGGACCATACTGCAGTGGTCAGGACTCGATGTTGCTGTGCA
Source organism: Gopherus flavomarginatus (assembly GCF_025201925.1). NCBI lineage: Eukaryota > Metazoa > Chordata > Testudines > Testudinidae > Gopherus > Gopherus flavomarginatus. The sequence continues at coordinate 102,537,036 of NC_066617.1, read as the reverse complement.
TTGTATATTGTTAACTATACTTGTGTTACGCTGCATATGGAGATAACCTATAAGTAATGTAATAAGCCCTCCCCACCCCACAGTGTGCAAGACAACCCGGACCCAACCTTCTCGGGCCCAATAAAGTGGGAAATCTGGAACACTAATTGGAATAGGTGTGGTATGCCCGTACGAGAGAAGGTGCAGGGCACTATACTACACAAGGGGCAGTGGGACAAATAGAATATTGCCACCTTCCACCTTGATGCCTAGCCCTATCAGGAAGTGTGTCGTCATATGTCCTATACTTTCCCAGGGATACCTGGGCAGGAGGATCCCAAAAGAAAAAGGGGGAAAAAAAAAGGGGGGGTGGAGTGTTAGGATATAGATATTCAGGCCTGTCTGCAAAGGCCTATACTTCAAGAATTTAGGTGTCTTCTTATCACTTAGCTAGTTATAGAGGTATAAAAGAAAGAATCAAAGATCACTGTCTGTGTAATGGTCTTCTCTTACTGTGACAGGCAAAGCCCTTCAGCTAAGATGTAGTTAGGCAGCCACAAGCTGGGAAGTGTATGGTCACATCCTCACATTCTAAACTAGTCACATTGAAATAAGGTGCTATTGGGCTATTAGGAATACAATCCTGTCCTGATATTCCTATCACCTCCAGAGAAAGGAAAAAGCCTAGAAGATGTAAAAGGAAACTTAGGGCTTGGCTACACTGGCACTTTACTGCGCTGCAACTTTCGCGCTCAGGGGTGTGAAAAAACACCCCCTTGAGCGCTGCAAGATACAGTGCTGTAAAGCCTCAGTGTAATCAGTGCCGCAGCGCTGGGAGCGCGGCTCCCAGTGCTGCAAGCTACACCCGTAAGGGATGTGGTTTACGTGCAGCGCTGGGAGAGCTGTCTCTCAGCACTGGTGCTCTGACCACACTCACACTTCAAAGCGCTGCCGCGGCAGCTCTTTGAAATTTCAAGTGTAGCCATACCCTTAGTTTGATCGCATCCTGTCTGGCAAGAACTCACTTAAAAAATAGACACAGCTGGAGAACCCTTATGTCTGTATAGATGTAGTTGTGAAATCCTCACTTCTGTATTGTTTTGTATGTTTATTTGCATGGTCTCTGTCTGGTTCTGTAATTGTTTCTGTCTACTGTATAATTAATTTTGTTGGGTGTAAATCAGTTAAGGTGGTGGGGTATAATTGATTAAATAACCATGTTGCAATATGTTAGGATTGGTTAGTTAAATTTCAGTAAAATGATTAGTTAAGGAATAGCTAAGCAAGACTCAGGTTTTGCTATATAATCTGAAGTCAACCAGGAAGTGAAGGGGGGTGGGAAATGGGAACAGGGACTGGGGATGGGGGAATTGGGATCATGTTTTGCGAAAAGGGGAAATGGGAACAGGGACAGGGACACAGGCAAGGCTCTGTGGTGTCAGAGCTGGAAAGGGGGACACGAAGGAAGGAAACTGGAATTGTGCTTGCTGGAAGTTCACCCTAATAAACATCGAATTGTTTGCGCCTTTGGACTTCGGGTATTGTTGCTCTCTGTTCATGCGAGAAGGCCCAGGGAGGTAAGAGGGTGAAGGAATAAGCCCTCTAACACAGCACAAAATTGTTAGGGCGGCAACAGTTGCATACACTAGCCAGTAGTGGCTCCTGGCTTTATTAGTAACTTAGCATAACACATCTCCCTGTTGGCATAGATGCCCCCTCTGGATGGCTGTGACAAAGGCAGCTCTTTTTGGATTAAATCTGTGCTGCAATACTGTAAAGGAGGAAGCATTTTTGTGGAATACAGTTAGTTGTTTTCGGTTGTGCATCAAGGGCAGGAAAACATTGGGTGTAATTTATGAAAAATTAAACACAACGTAATTAGAGATATTAATCATACTTTGCATAGCCGCAGGCCAATGCACGGAAAAATTTTGTGCCTGAGAGTGTAACAGCAAATCAAGGGGCACCATGGGGTAGGTGGTTTTCCAAACACATGCAAAGGTGTTGGTAAACACAGGAGCTTTAGTGAGGGTGTATCCCACTGCCTTACCTTCCCAGCAGATGTGTTGACCCATCTCATAAAAGCGGCCTGGCATTGCCTTTTTTTTACACATTATTTGAGGGGGCTTTATAGGCTACAGTTGCCAACCCCTTGCAATTTATATATGCAGATATACAAGGTGGGTGAAATTTGCACCTGTGCTCAGTTTTATGACCTTTTTTAATTGTTTCAACTATTTGTTTTTTATGGCTTTTTGCTGAATATTTTAAATAGTAGCTGCTGTGTTGGCCTCATCCCACAAGCAGCTTACTAGGGTTTGCCTTTTTCAGGGGGGACAACATTTGAGTAAGGAGGGCAAGTGCTCCCCCTCCCCGGTACAGTTGGGAAGGAAGGCTAGGATTTGGAAGTGTGTTAGAGGCAAATAAATGTTTAAAGCTTTTAAGGTGGCATTTAGAAGGATCCAGAGTTGAGTGGCTGCCATTTATTTGGTGAGTGGTAAAATTTGGGGAGACATGGCGGTGCTTTTCTAGGGCCATTTCCTGGAGACTGGAGGATTGTATTTCAATGAAGGATTTTGCAGGCCTGAAGCAGCAAGAGTGGTTTTACCACTTTTGTTTGGGGTGTTTTGGGGCTTTTGCTATTACTGCCTGTCTTGTTAACAAAGCAAAAGGGAAAGAAAAAGAACAACGCAAATGCACCTATTGGGGAAACTGAAGCACATACAAAAACTTTTAAAGTTTTTAGTTGTCCCGTCACAGCCTTCCTGATTTTTGTTGTGGATGTCATTTGCCTGGTTTAGGAGGTTACAAGAACAATATTGCATCCAGGAATTAGGGTCTGCTATTGCCTGCCAAAGGGCTTTTTATTTTGTTTTAGACCACCACATGAGGAACAGGGTTTGTTCCTATGGAGTCCAGGGGAGGTTCGGGGACACTCATCAGATATTTTGCTGTGGCCCTGCTTTGTTTATCCAGACTCTGCACTGTTTTTAAGGCACCTCCCCTCCAGCCTTGCGCCACACTGTGGCTTGGGCCCCATTGGTGTCTTGAACCATGGAAAGCCTTTGGATGTACTTTCCCTCCTCATAATTGTAATTATTCAGATCATTCCATGGACAGATGGAAACCTGGATGGTCCAGGCAGGTGGTTGGTCCACAACCCGAGGCCCACGATGCCATGACCAGAAACCTAGGGAGAAACATATGTTTTGAGCTGATGGGCATGCTCCCATTTTAGTTTACAGGGTAGCTGAAGCTGGTACACTACCGGGGAGATGCAATTTACAATGGAGTATAGACCCATCCACTTGGCGTTTAGAGTGTGGGTCACCTTCCCCAGCTTTTGCAACATTATGTTGTTTTTAATTTGCCATTCTCGTGTGTCTTTACTGATGATTTCCTCACGCCTGGTCTTTTTTTAATTTAAAGCGGCCTTTTCGGCTTTGCAGGTTTACATCGCTTCTCCCTTAACTGGGCAAAGCTGAGACTTTTTTGGTTGTGGCAAACAGTAAATGTGATTATTGGTAAACATAGTACTTACATTACATTTATAGTTGTTTACTAGTGGGTTGATAACACTTCCATCCTTTTAAAACATTTTTCCAGGAATTAACACATACACATTGCCCATTATACAATACCATGGCTTTATTATTTAATTTATGTTACACAGAGGATTTTAGTGAAATGTTTTTACTGTAGGGCTTTGGAGCAGGCAAGGACAAGCACTCCCACTTTGGAGGAGTCTACTCGGTACAACCTCTGGTGTTCAATAGCTTCCCTCCCTCTCCAGCCCACTGGCTTGAGGTGTGGGGTAGCCAGAAGGATTTTATGTGCCATATGAGGAGTGGCCTAACTTTTCATATTCTTGCTTTCAGAACATGCTGGTGTGTGTTTTTAACAACAGTTTTTCCAATAAAAATGTTTGGCCTTACTATACTAGAAACATACTGTATTTATCTGTATTGATAAATATTAAACAGTGATCTCTTGCTTTGCTTTAGCAAGTGTATGAAAACCTTAGTGTTTTCTGATATTACCCAAAACATTTTGTGTTTTAAGGTGGACAAAGCAAGTATTTGCATTTTAGTACATTTGATAGCTATAGCAATGTGGTTTTTGTTTTTATATTAAGCTGTTCTGTAAATTTATTTTTAATTACCTCCAGGTTTACAATATTTATAATTCCTGTTTCAAAACCAACTTCTTTTAATATGGTGTTTGCTACCTGAGGATGTTTTTTTGCAGCATTTGCTACACAACAGAGCTAGCAACAACGCAAACACCACAAGACAAAACATAGAACACAAAACACAATTTCTGTTGTGACAGTAGATTTATGGTATTTTGGGTTGCTTTTTAGCTGGTATTAGCTTTTCCTGATTTTTTGAAAGACAAAAAGAACATGTTTTTACTCCTCTGGGGTGGGGGGCAGATTTTTGCGCTCTCTCTCTCTCTCTCTCTGTCTCTCCATATATATATATTTATAAAGACCCTTGCTGATTGCAGGCAAAAGAGATGAATTACCTCCATATTTTCCTGTGTTTGTTTTATAGGCAGGCCAGGTTTTAATGGGTTTTACCTTTATTAGTTAGGCAATTTGCTTTAATACAGACGCTTTTTGGCTTGCTTTAAAATTTTAAAGCCATTAGCATCTTAGAGACTTTGTTTTAAAAGGGACACAATTTGCTTTTACCAGAGCTCTGATTACCTTTAACTTTTAACTCCTACTTCCAAAACACACAGTGATTTGGAAAAGGAAAACACAACCTATTGTGGCTCACTTTGGAGCCCTTATAAGACTTTAATTAAGTAGCATGCTAGGTTTGCATTTTTTTTACCCCTTCTACAATATACACTGCACATATCCTGGGGAAAATGCACATTCCTTCGACACTGCTCTGTTTTTACATAGCTGTATATAGATTACATTTCCTTTATACATTTCGGGCAGTTAAATTTTAATAGAACCTCCTTAAGTTTTTTTTTTAGCATATTTGACTACTGAATTGTCCACAGTCAAAATCAAATGATTTTATTTAGATAGTTAGGGGTTTTTTTTTTTTGATTATTTAGACATTCCATTGGAAAAGGGCCCATTTTTCCTTCAGAATGGCTGCAAAGAAACCAAGAATTCTCTTTTATAACACTTCTCCTTTTTAACATTTTTATGAGGTTTAACTGCTTAATTCCCTCCAGCCTCTGCAGAATTAACTTCTTACTCTTTTATCTTTAAATTACTTCCTTATCTCCCAAAATGACACCCCCATCAGCTCAGAATTCACCATTCCAAGTACTACAGTATTTCAGGAATCTGCAACTTGTTTTGGGAGTAGGCTTGGGTTGCCACCTGCTTAGTGATTTGCTGCCTCTTCCCCCCGTTGGTGGTCCTGCCAGTAGGGTCTTTACCTGCAGAGCTGCCAACAGAGGAGGCAGAAGGGGCAGGGACATTAAAGTGATGTCGCAGCAGCACTTTAAGGATGGTCCTTTGCCGTGGCGGTGCTTTAATGTTTCTGCGCCCCCCTGCCCCCCTGTCGACGGGGCCACCAACGGAGGGATGGCACAGCAATGCTAAAGTGCTGCTGTGGCAAAGGACCCTGCAGAGCTTTAACCCCTGCCCCTTTTGCTTCCCATGGCTGCTGATGGGGGAGGCAAAGGGAGCAACTGCCCTGGGGCTGGTGATTTAAAAGGGCCCAGGGCTCCGGACGCTGCTGCGTCTGAAGCTCCAGGCTCTTTAAATCAACACAGGAGCCCTGGGTGGAGCAGGGCAAGGGCTGGCTGGGGGATGCTGACTCCCCACCCCACCCCTTCCGCCCAAGGCCCCACTCCTTCTGGGGCCCAGAGCCACCCCCTTCCCGCACCAGTAAGTGGCCTCAGTTACTTTCACCCCTAGCCCTAACCCACTTTCATACTCACACATGCATGATTCGACGCTGGTCAAGGCTGCGTGTAACGTAAGAAGAAGATGGGAAAGGGTGGACGAGAGTTTTGTCCTGTGCACAGGCTGTCCAGGGTCCATTGTTGATCTCCAATCTGCTTCAGCTCTTAGGAGGGTTTTAAGTCCTGGGGTCTTTGGGAAGCATTTTGTTTAGAGACCTCTGTCCCCCGTACTCTTTGTACCAATCCAAACCATCTTTCTGTGGCCTCCTTAGCGTTCCCAAAACACATCGATTTCTAGGACGTGGGACGGTTGTTTTTCCCCTCCCTGGCCTTCACCGTTTTCCTAATCCCCTGCAGTCTGGTTTAGCTTACTTCTCTTTTTTTACAGTTGTCTGGGGTTGGGTAAGATCCAGATCCAGTTGCAGGCTTCTTGGCTGCATAGAGTCTGTTCAAGCACAGTGACCTTGGACAGGAGCCAGCATCTTATCTTCAGACTGAGCTGACATGTTGTGTTAACCCATCCCCCCTACCCCCACCCTTCCTTGCCCTTTGGCCTTTCACAACCTGCAAAGGAATCTTCCACTCCACACTCACATCTTTAACCCTTCCTAAAATGCCTTGTGATGCTTGCAACAGCTTAGCAACATACAATGCTGATCTGCCTCCGCAGGGGACCCCCTGAGGGAGGGGGCCACTGGGTTGTGACAATCCCTGGCCCCACCCCAGAGCCTGCACCCCGAGCTGGAGCCCTCACACCCCCGCACTCCAACCTTCTGCCCCAGCCTTTAGCCCCCTCCCACACTCCAAATTTGTTGGCCTCACCCCCACCACACAAATTGTGTTATGTGCACCAATATGAAGGTGATGTGTCAGACATCACCTCCATATTGGTGCACATAATAAAATTCATTCTGCACATGGGTGGGAAAAATTAGAGGGGTTCTCCCATCAGTGTAGGTGATCCACCTCCCCAAGAGGCAGTAGCTAGGTCCACAGAAGAATTTTTCCATCGGCCTAGCACTGTCTATACTAGGAGTTCGGTTGGCTTAACCATATCGCTCAGAGGTGTGGATTTTTCACAGTCTGAGTGAAATAGCTATGCCAATGGAAGAACTGATCAGAACTGAGGTGAATTTGCAGAGATATGCATGGGAAAGCTTGCACAGCTCCTGCTTGCATGCTCTGGCTCTAGCCAGAGATATTAGACCCTCAAAACCACATCAAAAAATTTGAAAATAAGACCCATTCATTTGTATATTTTAAGTTTGCATTGAGAGGAATTAAGCAGAGAAAAGAACTCCCTTAGGAAATTTACCCAGGGGTAAAGTAACACCATTGCCATTGCAAAGGAAAAGAAAGTGAGTGTGAACCAACCATGCACAAGTTCATGCAGAGGGTGCTGAACATTTCCAGGGCTGAAATCTTACCTAGTGGAGACCATTCAGTATTTCGTGCTGATATTTTTCTGAATTTGACTTAAACTGGCGTCCCACTTTGAAAGCAGAAAGATATTAAACCTGACACTTGCTTTTTATTGTCAATTCAGAATGGCTGCGGGGATATCTGTGTAGCTTTCTTGTTGCTTTTGGGTTTCCATTTAAACGTCCTTTCACTTGACTTCCAAAACCTTTGCTGGCCCTCAAGTGACTCCTACATCCAGGCTCTTTAATCAGCAGGGCCGGCTCTAGATTTTTTGCGGCCCTAAGCAAAGAATTTTTTGGCTGCTCCCCAATCCCAGCCCTGGGCTCTCCCCTGCTCACCAGTGCCCTTCTCCCACCATCCCAGCCCTGCTCTCTCTTCCCCCTTCCACACCTCCCGCCGCTCCAGCCCTGCTCTCTCTCTTCCCCCCCTCCACATCCCCTGCTGCCCCAGCTCTAGGCTCCCCACCCCCAAATGTGGGCTCCGCTACTAGCACATGGCGGCCGAACCCTGGCCCAGCTGCAACTCCATCCCTATGTGGGTGGAGCTGCTGGGCAGCATGGAGCGGGAGTACTTCTAGGCAACGGTGGAGCTGCAGGGTGGCACGGAGAACATGGCCCCCTCCCTGGGCTTCGCGGTGCTGCTGGTGGCCAAGGTGGATCAGTTTCTGCTAACCGCCCTCACCCCTGACATGCTGGTGGCTGAGGACCTGGAGAGCCGCCTGGACCTGCTGCTTTTCAGCCCCACCGTGCCTTGGCCCAGCCCTGGCGGGTGGGAAGGAGAGGATCTTTGGATGCGGAGCTACCTGCTCAGCACTGACGGGCCCAGCCGGCCGCTCACCTCCTCACACACTCCAGGAGCCCCTCTCGCTGCCGCAGCCCGGGCCCTGGAGCCGAGACTGGGCTGCGGTGGCAGCAAGAGGGGCTTCCAAAGCGTGGGAGGGGCCAGGGAGGGAGGGAAGCAGGGCCCAGGATGCAGGGAGGAGGAGGGGTCCTGCTGCCACTGCCGCTCTGAGTCTCCCCAGGGCGGCGCAGCATTTCCCCTCCTGAGTGGGCTATGCAGGGCGCTGCTGGACTGGGCAGAGGGCGTGGATCCCGGCTTGCGGGCTTACAGGGCGAATGGCTTTTTACCGCTCCAAGCAAAAAAAGAAAAAAGGGAGGGGGGGTTTCCGCCCCTTACAAAGTGCTGCCCCAAGCACATGCTTGGAGGGCTGGTGCCTAGAGCCGGCCCTGTTAATCAGAGAGGCAAGCAGTAGCGAATGGCCTCTTTCGATGCATGCAGGGCTTTTCTGCAGAGTTCCCAGTGCTTCTGCTGCTGCCAGTGAGATTTTCTGGAGGGCTGTTAATGACAGTTGAAAAGCTATTTTGTAAACCCAGTGTTGGTTTTCAAGCAGTTACCTGGCATGCACCCCCACAACTCAGTGTTAAGAATAGCAGAGTGATGAGTTGTCACTTTAATAACCTGAGGCAAGAGCTGGTTTGCTGATGCCGAGGCCACAGCTGTGGGAATGTCCCACTTGTGTCCCCTTGCCGGGAACATTAAGTAGACATGCTGCTTTGAACTTTTGGGTGTTCATGAGAGCGAGGAGCAAACATTGCTGGCTAGTATCAGGCATAACATAAACTAGCACTGTACAAGCTTCTCTCACTCCCTCTGCCAGTATTTCTCAGTCCTGGCCTGCAGCATCCTCTGCTAGCCCAGTTCATGGCAAGACATAAATGACAGACTTTTAACATGATTCATTCGTCTTCCTTTCTGCATTCTCCACGGATAGATCAAGTGACAGAATTGCAGTTATCACTGTTCGCTAGCCTTCATTGTTTTCTGACCTTTCCCTTCACCTTGAACCCTGATTATTGGCATCTCATGAATAGACACTGTAAATCCTCCTGAAGAGGCTGGTGGTTTCCTGATGTGAACAAATGTGCATGAGTTAGGAACTAAGCTGAGGTCACCAAGCTCATTTGACTCTCCCTCGAAGTGAATATTAACCTAGGTCTCCACATGTTTCGGTTGCATTAGCCCAATGAATCAAGACAGCTCTCGAAAACTGTCAATGAACTCCTCTTCCTTCCCACTTGCCAGGGTTTTAAGTGCAAGGGTAAGGAGACATAGGGCATTCTCCCTGCTTAGGAAAAGAAAGTGAAGCTAAATAGTTCGGGCTAAATCTTAGTCCCACTGAAGTCAATGGAAGAATTCAAACAATGGAATCAAATTTAGCCCCAGGCATCTGACTTTAAATGAGTTGTGGGTGCTTGGTGCTTCTGAAAATCAGGGCTCTCACATCTGCACTAGGGAGAAAGGATGATTAAGCACCATCTCTTCTGCTTATGTGAGGCCTTCTTAAGAATTCTTTGTGTTTAAACTATGGGTGGGTGAACTAAGATCTTCCTCCCCCCCCCCACCTTCTCAAATTGTCACCTTTCCCTCAAACCTTGAGTTGGTTGGAAAAAAAGGGGGGTGGGGAATTCTAACGAAATTTTAAAGTTGTTTTCATTTCACAAGGTTCGAAGCAAACCTATTCTTCAGTCTTCTGAAACTTTTCACAAGCCTTTTTTTTCCTGAAATTTTCATCAGAAATGTTCTAGAAATCATCATTTTACTTTTTGGTTTACAAAAATCAAAATGTTGTTTACTGAAACCCCGATTTCTTTGTAAACAAAAACCTTCTGAGAATATTTTCAATAAAAAAATTAAAGCGAAAATGTCAAAAATAATTTCTTTAAATACCTAAAAACTTCTAAGTCAATTTTTTGTGGGGAATTTTTTTTTCCTTTTTAAAAAAGGGCCATTACTTGAACAACAACAAAAATTTGTCTGAAAAAAGTAGATCAACTCTACTCCAACAGAGTGTTTTTGCAGGTTCAAAAAAGTTCTGTTGTGTTTTTTTTTTTAAAAATTGAGGGCAGCCAGCACTTTTTGACTGTGAGTATGCATGTCACAGCCTTCATGACTGACCAAAGCCTACAATGCCCATCCCAGTAAAACAGTCAGATATGAGCCACTTCTCTGACTTCAATTTTACAAATAAGTTAACAGAGAGGTTGAACAAGATCACTTCAGGCTGAGCTGAGACTAGAAGGCAGGTCCTTAAGAGGTAGACACAAGTCTTAATCACTCAGACACACATTGCCTTTTGGATTATGTACAATGTGGTTATCCTATCTATAACCACCACACCACATTCGCCTCCCAAAGCCAAGGACAGAACTCACTGTCAAAGAGAGCATCAAGTTTCCATCTACTGGCTGTTCCACATAGAAGATGACAATTTCTCCCAAACCTCAAGAGACAGAGGTCTGTATGGGGGACCTGAAGGTATTCAAAATCTTGTGAGAAAACATGCTTTCTTATGAGATTCCTTTTCAGTTACAGGTGCCTTGGAGATTTTCATTTCAGGGAAGGATAGAGACTTGATTCTGTGAGCTGAACTTTGCTTGCCTACTGTTACTATTAAACATTTATGTTGCAGTAACACCTAGAGTTATTATCCAGGTTGGGGGCCCCATTGTGCAGGGCATTATACAGATCTATAATACATGACAGTTCCTGTCCCTGCCCTAACAGACAAGTCCTGACAGTTGGTTTTTTGTTTCTCATATGAGTAGGTAGGGATGGGAGAGAGAATATAAATATGATGTTTAAGCATGGATTAGGGTTTGTTTTTTTTTTTAAAGGAGCCTTGTCATCTCAGATTTGGACCAAACTTAAAAATGTTTTCAGTGACGTTTTCATAAAATGTATGGCCAATACAAAAATAACAATAGTTCATAGTTCAAATCCTTCTGAAGACTCTGTTGGATATTGTTGTGTCCTTGCTCTCTACGTAACTTTAAGAATAATGGGAAGCCACACAGGCACAGCTGGATTCCAAATAACTGTGTTTATTAATTACACCTCTACCTCGATATAACACTGTCCTTGGGAGCCAAAAAATCTTACTGCATTATAGGTGAAACCGTGTTATATTGAACTTGCTTTGATCCACTGGAGCGTGCAGCCGTGCCCCCCCCCAGAGCACTTTACTGCATTATATCCAAATTTGTGTTATATTGGGGGCGTTATATCGAGGTGGCAGTGTATGTATAAATACATAAGGTCTAGGTACTGATGTACACTGCTTCTTGGGCAGGATTCTGGTGGCTTCTGCCAATTGAAGACAGGGAGGTGAACTAAAGGAGTTATTTAAAGGGCTATTAGCCAATTCCCATACACTACATATTCCTCCCTCTTTAACGTAAAAGGGAATACAAAATATTATAAAAGTATTAGTATCCAAACAACTGTGAATAATACACAACGTGTTACAAATTGAGGCTGAGAGGTGGTTTACTACTTCTTTCAGGATAACATCTCATAGGCATCACAACCGCATCTGGAACTGGCTGTGGTTTTTTGCTCTAAGATTTCAGAGCTCACATCAAGAACACTGAATTCCCTACAAAAGTCCACAAATGAATCTGTAAGCATCACCTTTTTCAATTCTGTGTAACTGTGTTGGTGAGCCTTTTCTAAGGGCTTGTCCACACTTAAAATGCCACAGCTGTGCTGCTGCAGCGCTTCAGTGTAGACACTACCTACGCAGATGGGAGAGGTTCTGCCATCAGTGTAGATAATTCACCTCCCTGAGAGGCATTAGCGAGGCTGACGGAAGAATTCTTCTGTCAGCCAAGCACTGTCTACATGGAGACTTAGATTAGCTTAACTAGCCAGCTCAGGCATCTGGATTTTTTTACACCCTGGACCGTTGTAGTTAAACTGTCCTAATTTTCTACTGTAGACCAGGTCAGTCTAAACATGACTTCACATTCACACTGAGCAGAACTTTCACCAGAACTTTCACCACATTCACTTTCACCAGAACTGCTGTCTTTTTTGCAGTCTTAACTTCTGGAGCTCTTTCTTGCAGTTCTAAGTCCACCTCTATTGTCTTCAGCTTCTTGTTCTTTTCTACCAACTTACCTTGAAGCTTTTTATTGTGGGTCCTTAGAGTATCCAATTAATCTAAAAAGAATGCAATACTTTTCTCTTCACCTAGGTCTTCAGTATCTCTATAAGAGGTTTTAAAATCAGGAGCATTCAGCCACCTTGTTTTTCTGCAATACTTGATTCTTCAGCAGTATAATGGGCAATAACACTATCTAAACACACTTTTTGGACACTTAACAGTCTGAATGCTTTGTGGACTGGTTGATGGCAAATCTTACAATTTCACTGCTTCAGCAGTTGCCTGGATGACCAATTCATGGTTTTGTTGCAAGCTTTTGGAAGAACTTTGAAAAACCTGATATTTGGGGCAAAAGTTCTTTTCTGTGTGGTCTTTTGTTTCAGATCTTGCTCAGCCATTCTCTATCAAGTAATGCATGACCCACTCACTTCACAACTTAGAGATTTAACATATGCTGTTTACATATGCTATTGGCTTTACTGTAAAAATCCCCATAGGAGCAAGTTTTCCCTGTATATGTTTTTTAGAAGCACTGAGATTTTCTGCAAATTCACTTTTTAAGTGCTCTCTGATAATCCTGCTATGAAATTAAAGAAACAGCAGACCCTCTCAAGCTCCATTTTACGTCTCACTTCTGCCACTTGTAAAGGAATCCAAGTAGTACTTTGTTTATTTCTTATTAATTAAACAGTTGCAAAGATGCTACAGCATTCTCAGAGGAGTCGATGTTGTCATCTGGAAGTTGATGAATCTGAAAATCTGCTGGTATTGGCCTTAGAAAGTGATGGTTTTGCTTTTTGGACTGACCTGCACATTTTATATGTGTGTCCTAATTTATTACAGTTTCTACAGGGTTTGTCTCAGAACCTACAATCATTTGCATTGAGAGACTGTTTCCCACAATGCAATCACACAGTCTTTGAGTGTTTGCCAAATTGTGCTGTCTGCTTTGACTCCTTCCCCGCCAGTGCATTTGTTGCACAGATTTCATGATGCTGTTACAACTCTTTGGATCTGTCATAGTGATCTTCATTGGAGCACTAATTGCTAGTGCACATTTTAGGGTCAAATGAGCCTGTCAATAACCATTTTTGGGTTGCTTCATTCTGCATACCACACACTAACCACTCCTTTACTGAATCATGTAAACTGTCTCTAAATTGGCAAAGCTCTGTTAATGTTCTTAATCCAGCCGCATATTCAGTATTGTTTCTTTTTCTTCTCAAGTTTCTCTATAAAAGTGGAGACATTCTGCAGTCACCAGTGGTTTTGGGGAGCGGTGATTATTCTAGAATTTCCACTATTTCAGCAAATGTTTTGTCTGCTGATTTAATAGTTATTTGGCTGTGCAGCAAGTTATAGGTTTTTGCACCCATTACGCTCAGTAAATCTGCCATCTTTTTCTCATTGCTGATATCATTAGCTACTGCATACTGTTCCAGTTGCTTGATATGAGTTGCCCAGTCCTCGACTGAGCTATCAAACAAGTCAATTTTCCTCACACAGTCAGTCGGGCATTTTTAACACTTCTTCTATCTACAGGAGTAGGCTTCCCACAGTCCCAGTGCTGCAGGCTGCAGTTTTAGTCTCACTTTTCTTACTCTTCTAGTCTATTCTATTCCTGGATTAGGATCCCATGCTTATAGCTAATGGCTGTGTTTTTGATGTCTATACAACATTAAGAATATGAGGAAACCACATGGGCACAGCTGAATTCCTAACAACTGTGTTTATTAACTATGTACAAATATACAAGGTCTAGTTACCTGTGCGCACTGCTTCTCTGGTAGAGTTCTGATGGCTTGTGTCATAAAGGGCAGGGAATCCACTAGATGGCTCCCAAACTATTTAAAGGGATATTATCCAATTGCTAGACACTACAGGTACCCTTGCAGTTGCATGATACAGAATTAGTTTGTCCAGTTTTCCATTAAGAAGAACCTGATTGATTTAATTAACACAGTGAGAAAACGTTCTTTCAAAAAGGTTTTACAGTTAGACTATTTATACTCCGCCAGTTATGGACCGACATACAACAAAATACACATCCCCCATTTTGGTGGCAGGTCTCCCACACTGGCAAGTTTGAAAGTTGAGTGTTATGACAATTATAGGCGTGGGGGGCCGGGAAGGGGACAGCCACCAGTGGAGACTCCCGACATAGATAGTCACTACTGGTGCCAGCAGATCCTGCCTCTGCTTGACTCTGGGGGGAAGCTAAACCCTTGCATGTCACAGCTGCTTATCTCACCTACATGGATTGCAGCAGTGCAGTTCTACCACTGGCTGCCCACTGTTGCCTGAAATCAGGGCAAATCACCAGTTATGTGACAGCAGCCATCATGACCAACACACCAGAAAGTGACCCACAAATCTCCACAGCTCGACACCAGAGTCTCTACATCTTGAGCTAAAGGAGGAGGCTCTATAGCTGCGGGCTGTTTCAGACACATCGTCTGTGGATCAGGCAAGGAGGGAGATGCATCACTCCCATTGACCTGTGAGTTACATATATAGAACTGTATCAGAGGGGTAGCCATGTTAGTCTGGATCTGTAAAAGCAGCAAAGAGTCCTGCAGCACCTTATAGACTAACAGACGTATTGGAGCATGAGCTTTCATGGGTGAATACCCACTTCATCGGATGCATGTAGTGGAAATTTCCAGAGGCAGGTATAAATATGCAGGCAAGAATCAGTCTAGAGATAACAAGATTAATTCAATCAGGGAGGATGAGGCCCCCTTCTAGCAGTTCAGGTGTGAAAACCAAGGGAGGCGAAATTGCTTTTGTAGTTGGCTAGCCAATCACAGTCTTTGTTTAATCCTGAGCTAGTGGTGTCAAATTTGCAGATGAACTGAAGTTCAGCAGTTTCTCTCTGCTCTTTGCTCTTTGCTGAGCTTCAGTCTATTGATAGACGCCCTCACCCCCAGTAAACAGAAGTCTGTGTTGGAAGATTTAATTCAGGCTGGATGTTTTTTCTAGTCAGCAGTCTTCTTCAGTAGACTCAGCAAGCTGCTTCAGCAGTTCTCCCATGACTCTGAGGCCATGTCTAGGCTAGAAAAAAGGTTGTATTTACAAATGGGTTAGTTGGTTCATGGTGGATGCTAGCAGGAGCCTAGGTTTGAAAATGACCTGCTCAAGCATTTACCCTAGTGTTCAAAACATTTTTACTGATGCTTGACTCTCAGCAAGAGAGAGGAATTGTTGGATTTTATCTTTATTTAGAGTTTGCATTTAGCAACTCAATGCTCTATTATTAATGTTTCCCATTTCTTTTTATGTCAACAAGCCTTGATATTTTAACTAACAACTTTTTGAGTGTGGCTTTTCTAGTCTTGTCAGGGCATCAGTTGTCATCTACTAGTGCTATCCTTGAACTGGTTGGCAGCTGGGATGGTTGAAGTTCAATCTAGACTGAGGGTTTGGCTACACTGGAGAGTTGCAGCGCTGTAAACCCACCACCAGCGCTGCAACTTACTCACTGTACTTGGAAGGCACATACAGTGCTGCATTTCCCTGGCTGCAGCACTGGTTGTACTCCTGCTCTGCCTCGGGTATAAGGATTGCAGCGTTGGTGATGCAGCACTGTTCCTTAAGTGTGGCCACCAAAAGTGCTGTAATTGGCCTCCAGGGTATTAGGAGATATCCCAGAATGCCTATTCAGCCACTCTGCTCATCAGTTCGCACTCTACTGCCCTGGCCTCAGGTGACCTGCCCTTTAAATGCCCCGGGAATTTTAAAAATCCCCTTCCTGTTTGCTCAGCCAGGTGTGGAGTGCAATCAATCAGTGAATCTTTCCAGGTGACCATGCCTCCACGCGCCAAACGAGCCCCAGCATGGAGCAATGGCGAGTTGCTGGACCTCATCAGTGTTTGGGGGGAGGAAGCTGTGCAGTCCCAGCTGCTCTCCAGCAATAGGAATTATGATACCTATGGGCAGATATCAAGGGCCATGCTGCAAAGGGGCCATGACCAGGACACGCTGCAGTGCAGGGTTAAAGTAAAGGAGCTGCGGACTGCCTATTGCAAAGCCTGCGAGGGAAACCACCGCTCAGGTGCTGCCCCCACGACCTGCCGTTTTTACAAGGAGCTGGATGCCATACTTGGGGGTGACCCCACTGCCAAGCCGAAGACCACGATGGACAGTTCAGAGCGAGGAGAGGAGGGGGAGGTGGACGGGGGGAGGAAACCGAGAGTGAGGGTACTGGCGTGGGGGGGACACCCCGGAGTCCCAGGAGGCATGCAGCCAGGAGCTCTTCTCAAGTCAGGAGGAAGGTAGCCAGTCGCAGCAGCTGGAACTTGGTGAAAGAGGAGCTGGTTCCCGGTAAGCAGCTTTTATTTTCAGGATGAAAATGTTTCGGGAGAGGAGGGAGGGTTAGGGCTGCATGCATGCATGCCTAGATGTGGAACAGCCCATTGATGTGGTCTATCACGTCGCGGTAATCGGCCTCAGTAATCTCTTCAAAAGTTTCTGCCAGAGCGTGGTGTCATAACTTTATTCCCAGATCTGGACCTTAGCGTCCAAAATATGGGGGTTAGCATGAAAACCTCCAAGCTTAGCCACCAGCCTGGACCTGGTACCTGCTGCCACCACCCAAAAAATTAGAGTGTTTTGGGGCACTCTGGTCCCTCTGAAAAACCTTCCCTGGGGACCCCAAGACCCAAATCCCTTGAGTCTCACAACAAAGGGAAATAATCCTTTTTCCCTTCCCCCCTCCAGGTGCTCCTGGAGAGATACACAGACACAAGCTCTGTGAAACTACACAGAGAGACTCCCCCTCTCTGTTCCCAATCCTGAAAACAAAAAGTACTTTCCTATTCCCCCAGAGGGAATGCAAAATTAGGCTAGCAATCCAACACACAGATCTCCCCTTGATTTCTTCCTCCCACCAATTCCCTGGTGAGTACAGACTTAATTTCCCTGAAGTAAAGAAAAACTCCAACAGGTCTTAAAAGAAAGCTTTATATAAAAAGAAAGAAAAATACATCCAAATGTCTCTCTGTATTAAGATGATACAATACAGGGTCAATTGCTTAAAAGAATATTGAATAAACAGCCTTATTCAAAAAGAATACAAATCAAAGCACTCCAGCACTTATATTCATGCAAATACCAAAGAAAAGAAACCATAGAACTTACTATCTGATCTCTTTGTCCTTACACTTAGAAACAGAAGACTAGAAAGTAGAAAGTACTTCTCCAAAGCTCAGAGAAAGCAGGCAGACTCACAAAAGATTTAGACACTCAATTCCCTCCACCCAAAGTTGAAAAAATCCGGTTTCCTGATTGGTCCTCTGGTCAGGTGCTTCAGGTGAAAGAGACATTAACCCTTAGCTATCTGTTTATGACACGCCCCCCAAATTGCAGACAGTGGGGCAGCTCACTTGCGGCGATTTCCTTCTAGAACTTGAAAATAAACAGATTAATACAACACATACACCTTTACATATACTCCTAAGTATATAACAAACAGACTTCGACATTTTAAGAACACTTTTTAACTACTGAATTCTGGGAAACTCTCACGGGAGAGTGCATCAGCTACTTTGTTAGAAGCTCCTGTGATGTGTTGAATTTCAAAATCAAAATCTTGGAGAGCTAAACTCCAACGAAGAAGTTTCTTGTTGTTTCCCTTGGCAGTATGAAGCCACTTTAGTGCAGCATGGTCAGTTTGTAGTTGGAACCGCCGTCCCCAAACATATGGGCGTAGCTTTTCCAGGGCGTACACAATGGCATAGCATTCCTTTTCACTGACTGACCAGTGACTTTCCCTCTCAGACAGTTTCTTGCTGAGAAACACGACAGGATGGAAGTTGTGATCTGTTGCTTCCTGCATGAGCACTGCTCCTATACCACGCTCAGATGCATCCGTGGTTACAAGGAATGGCTTGTCAAAGTCCGGGGCCCTGAGCACAGGGTCAGACATGAGCGTTGCCTTAAGTTGGGTAAAGGCCGTTTGACACTCATCAGTCCACTTAACTGCATTTGGCTGGGTCTTTTTGGTCAGGTCGGTCAGTGGGGCAGCGATTTGGCTGTAGTGTGGTACAAATCGCCTGTAGTATCCGGCCAAGCCTAAGAAGGATTGGACCTGCTTCTTGGACCGTGGGACAGGCCACTTTTGGATAGCATCCACCTTGGCCTGTAGGGGGTTTATGGTTCCTCGACCCACCTGGTGCCCCAGGTAAGTCACTCTGTTTTGGCCTATTTGACACTTTTTGGCCTTAACAGTTAGTTCTGCCTGCCTGATGCGCTCAAAGACCTTTTCCAGGTGTAGTAGGTGTTCGGGCCAGGAGTCTGAAAAAATGGCCACATCATCGAGGTAGGCAACTGCAAATTCTCCCAGTCCAGCTAGTAGACCATCTACCAGCCTCTGGAAGGTGGCGGGTGCATTTCGAAGGCCGAAAGGAAGGACATTGAATTCATACACCCCCGCATGGGTGACGAATGCTGACCTCTCCTTGGCAGGTTCATCTAGCGGTACTTGCCAGTACCCCTTGGTTAAGTCTATTGTAGAGATGAACTGGGCACGTCCCAACTTTTCCAATAGCTCATCGGTGCGGGGCATTGGATAGTTGTCCGGACGAGTTACCGCATTTAGCTTACGGTAGTCCACGCAAAAGCGTATTTCCCCATCTGGTTTGGGTACCAGAACCACTGGAGATGCCCATGCACTGGTAGATGGGCGGATTATACCCATCTGTAGCATGTTCTGGATCTCCCGTTCTATAGCAGCTTGGGCATGAGGAGACACTCGGTAGGGTGGGGTTCTGATTGGGTTAGCATTACCTGTATCAATGGAGTGGTATGCCCGTTCAGTCCGTCCTGGGGTGGCTGAGAACAATGGGGCGAAGCTAGTGCACAGCTCCTTGATTTGTTGCCGCTGCAGACGTTCCAGGGTGGTTGAGAGGTTCACCTCTTCCACGCCACCGTCTTTTTTCCCGTCGTAGTAGACACCGTCAGGCCACTCAGCATCATCTCCCTGGACTGTAAACTGACAAACCTGTAAGTCTCTGGAATAGAAAGGCTTGAGAGAATTAACATGGTACACTTTAGGCTTTAGTGAGGAATTGGGAAATGCTATGAGGTAGTTTACAGCTCCCAGGCGCTCTTGGACCGTGAATGGCCCTTCCCATGATGCTTCCATCTTATGGGCCTGTTGCGCCTTCAAGACCATAACCTGGTCTCCTACCTTGAAGGACCGATCTCTGGCATGTCTGTCATACCAGGCCTTTTGCTCTTCTTGAGCATCCTTTAGGTTCTCTCTAGCAAGGGCTAAAGAGTGTCGGAGGGTGCTTTGTAGGTTGCTTACAAAGTCCAGAATGTTAGTTCCTGGAGAAGGCGTAAACCCCTCCCATTGCTGCTTCACCAACTGTAATGGCCCCTTAACCTCGTGACCATACACAAGTTCAAATGGTGAAAACCCTAAACTGGGATGTGGTACAGCCCTGTAGGCAAACAGCAACTGCTGCAACACTAGGTCCCAATTATTGGAGAATTCGTTGATGAATTTTCGTATCATGGCCCCCAAAGTTCCATTGAACCTTTCCACCAGGCCATTGGTTTGATGGTGGTACGGGGTGGCAACCAAGTGATTCACCCCATGAGTTTCCCACAGTTTTTCCATGGTCCCTGCCAGGAAATTAGACCCTGAATCTGTAAGGCTGTCGGAGGGCCAACCTACCCTAGCAAAGATGTCTGTTAGGGCCAGGCACACAGTGTTAGCCCGGGTGTTACCTAGAGCTACTGCTTCCGGCCATCGGGTAGCAAAGTCCATTAAAGTCAGTACGTACTGCTTTCCTCTGGGCGTCTTTTTTGGGAAAGGGCCCAGAATATCCACAGCTACTCGCTGAAATGGGACCTCAATTATGGGGAGTGGCTGGAGAGGGGCCTTGACCTGGTCTTGAGGCTTTCCCACTCTTTGACATACCTCACAAGACCGGACATAATTGGCAACATCCTTGCCCATCCCCTCCCAGTGGAAGGACTTCCCCAACCGGTCCTTGGTTCTGTTCACCCCAGCATGGCCACTGGGATGATCATGGGCTAAGCTTAAGAGCTTCCCCCGGTACTTAGTTGGAACCACCAACTGTTTTTGCGGCTGCCATTCTTCCCGGTGTCCACCAGAAAGAATTTCCTTGTATAAAAGTCCTTGGTTTATAACAAACCGGGATCGATTAGAAGAGCTGAGAGGCGGTGGGGTGCTCCGTGCCGCCGCCCAAGCTTTCTGAAGGCTGTCATCCGCTTCCTGCTCAGCCTGGAACTGTTTCCTTGAGGCTGGGGTCACCAGTTCTTCCTCAGACTGTGGACTTGGGCTTGGTCCCTTCGGAAGCGATGTAGGTGATGGGGTTGTTTCCGTTGCTGGTGAACCGCTCTCCGCTGGTGCACCTGAGGGTATTTCAGGCTCTGGCTGAGCCTTTTGGGTATGGCTGTCTTTTGCTTCTGCCAGTTCTGGCTCGCTGGCGCCCTCTGGCGTTGAGTTTGAAGATGTGGTTGCACTTGCTGGTGCTGGTTGCTGTTCCAGTTCCGGGCCTGGGACTGGAGGTGCTGTGGCTGTTTCAGTGGTTGGCATGGAATCCGGGTCCACTACCTCTGTCTGGGTCTCTGGTAACACAGACGGGGCCTCTGTGGACGGTTCAGGAACAGGAATGGGTCTGGAAGCTTGCCTGGTTTGGCTACGTGTAACCATTTCCACTCTCTTGGCCCGCCTCACCTGGTTGCCCAAGTCTTCCCCCAGTAGCATGGGGATAGGATAATTGTCATAGACTGCAAAAGTCCACATTCCTGACCAGCCTTTGTACTGGACAGGCAGTTGAGCTGTAGGCAAATCTACAGCTTGTGACATGAAGGGGTAAATTGTAACTTTGGCCTTTGGGTTGATGAATTTGGGGTCAACGAAGGATTGGTGGATAGCTGACACTTGTGCCCCCGTGTCTCTCCACGCAGTAACCTTCTTTCCGCCCACTCTCAAATTTTCCCTTCGCTCCAAGGGTATTTGAGAGGCATCCGGGCCTGGGGATCTTTGGGGTGATGGTGGTGTAATGAATTGCACTCGCATGGTGTTCTTGGGACACTTGGCCTTGATATGTCCCAGTTCATTACACTTAAAGCATCTTCCATCTGATGGGTCACTGGGCCGAGGTGAGTTACTGGAGACTGGTGAGGTTGAAGGGTAGGGTATCTGTGGCTTTACTTGGGTGGTATGTGGGGTCTTTGGCTGTCCTCGGTTGTAGGGTTTATGGTCTGTGTGCCCCCTGGGGTAATCGTTCCCCTTGACAGTAGCTTTCTTGCTTTCTGCCAGTTCCATCCATTTGGCTTCAATCTCCCCCGCCTCAGCGATATCTTTGGGATTTCCATCTTGTATGTACCGTGTGATGTTTTCAGGAACACCATCCAAGAACTGCTCCATTTGTATGAGGAGGTTTAGTTCTTCCAAGGTTTGAATGTTGTTTCCTGTTATCCAGGCCTCATAGTTTTTTGCAATGTAGTAGGCGTGTTTGGGAAATGACACCTCTGGTTTCCACTTTTGGGTTCTGAAGCGCCGACGGGCATGATCTGGGGTTATCCCCATTCTGTATCTGGCCTTGGTTTGAAAAAGTTTATAGTCATTCATTTGCTGCTTAGGCATTTCAGCTGCCACCTCTGCTAAAGGTCCACTGAGCTGTGACCTTAATTCTACCATGTACTGGTCTTCGGGAATGCTGTATCCAAGACAGGCTCTTTCAAAATTTTCCAAGAAGGCCTCGGTGTCATCACCTGCCTTGTAGGTGGGAAATTTCCTGTGCTGTGGAGCAATATTTGGCGCCGGGTTGTTAGGGTTGGCTGGCACATGCAGCCCAGCTTTTGCCAACTCCAGTTCATGTTTTCTCTGTTTTTCCTTCTCTTCATGTTGTTTTTTCCATTTCTTTTTGTTGTTTTTCCATTTCTTTTTGGTGTTTTTCCATGTCTCGGCGGTGGGCCGCCTCTTCTTCTTCTTGCTTCCTTCTGTGGGCCAACTCTTCTTCTGCCTGTTTCCTTCGGTAGGCCACCTCTTCTTCTTCTAGTTTTCTTTTGTGTGCTGCCTCTTGGGCTGCCTGTTCTCTTTGGAAGGCTGCCAGTTTCATGCTTTCTTCCTTTTCTTTCATCTCCATCTCTTTTTGTTTTATTTCCAGTTGTCGCCTGTGTTCAGCTTCTTTGATTTGTTCTTCGGCGTCGATTTTTGCCTTAGAAGTCATGGTTCCTGTTTTCTTGTGTTGGGGTGCCCTCCGGTGTTTATCTTCTGAACTGCAGGTTCTGTTGCCTCCTGAAGTCTGCCTAGCAACAGTGCTTTTTCCTTTTCTCTCTCTAGCTAATGTTCAATGAAGTAAACCAGAAAAACCACTTTATTTGCATGCATATAAGTGCTGGTACTTGCCTCCTAATGGGAGGGCTATTGCATGACAAAAGACCCTCAACAGTCTCTTAATGGCTTCTCGCTTAACATGCAAGCCACAAACTGCCAGAGAGAGCAGAAAAAAAAATTCTCTCTGGTTCCCTTTTAAAACCAACTGTTTCTCTCTGCTAAAAAGCCCTTAGCAGAGAAAAGAAAAATATAATATTCCTACTGGCTTCTGGATTCTGTCTATATCCCACCTGCTGCCACTCATGTCATAACTTTATTCCCAGATCTGGACCTTAGCGTCCAAAATATGGGGGTTAGCATGAAAACCTCCAAGCTTAGCCACCAGCCTGGACCTGGTACCTGCTGCCACCACCCAAAAAATTAGAGTGTTTTGGGGCACTCTGGTCCCTCTGAAAAACCTTCCCTGGGGACCCCAAGACCCAAATCCCTTGAGTCTCACAACAAAGGGAAATAATCCTTTTTCCCTTCCCCCCTCCAGGTGCTCCTGGAGAGATACACAGACACAAGCTCTGTGAAACTACACAGAGAGACTCCCCCTCTCTGTTCCCAATCCTGAAAACAAAAAGTACTTTCCTATTCCCCCAGAGGGAATGCAAAATTAGGCTAGCAATCCAACACACAGATCTCCCCTTGATTTCTTCCTCCCACCAATTCCCTGGTGAGTACAGACTTAATTTCCCTGAAGTAAAGAAAAACTCCAACAGGTCTTAAAAGAAAGCTTTATATAAAAAGAAAGAAAAATACATCCAAATGTCTCTCTGTATTAAGATGATACAATACAGGGTCAATTGCTTAAAAGAATATTGAATAAACAGCCTTATTCAAAAAGAATACAAATCAAAGCACTCCAGCACTTATATTCATGCAAATACCAAAGAAAAGAAACCATAGAACTTACTATCTGATCTCTTTGTCCTTACACTTAGAAACAGAAGACTAGAAAGTAGAAAGTACTTCTCCAAAGCTCAGAGAAAGCAGGCAGACTCACAAAAGATTTAGACACTCAATTCCCTCCACCCAAAGTTGAAAAAATCCGGTTTCCTGATTGGTCCTCTGGTCAGGTGCTTCAGGTGAAAGAGACATTAACCCTTAGCTATCTGTTTATGACACGTGGGCAATGCACTTGAGCAAGTTTATAGGGAGAGCCACTGTGGTCCTTGTCCCAGTCAGGCTAACGCATCCGCGCCACTATGCTGCGAGGAGTGGGGAGACCATTGCTGCACACAGGCAAGCTGCATAGGGGCCAGGGTGGAATCTGCATTGCTGTAGAAGACCCTCCCGCTCTTCCCAGGTGACCTGCAGCAGCGAGATATCTTCCAGGATTAACTCCTGTGGAAAATGTTGGGATAGTGTTCAGTGTAGGTCCTCCTGCAGCAGTTTGCTTTCCCCAACGCAATGAAACCCCAGTACAGCCCTGACCCAATCAGTCCCCCTTACCAGGTGACCCACAGCAGCGAGATATCTTCCAGGATTAATTAACTCCTGCACTCATTCCTCCTTACTCATCATTTCTTCACTGCTGTGTGTTCTCTGTGCTCTGGTTGGTATGTGGAAAGTATGCTAAAGAGAGACTGTAAACTCCTTCACTGTGATTATACACAATGCTGCCTCTCTGTTAAATGTTTCAATTTTTGTCTTTATAATAACAATGTCCTTGAATATCCCACTGGCTGGATCAGAGACTGCTGAAAGGCTACAAAACCTGAGAAAGAAGCCACAAAAAAACAAAGAAGATATGGTGAAAGCAGTTATGAATCAGTCTGCCAGAGAGAGTGAAAAACTCCAGGACTGGAGGGAAAAAATGCAGTGCTGGAGGGAAAGAGAAAGCAGAGAAAGGCAGTAGCTAAGAAGAAAAGCAAGAAGCAGCTGATAAGCATCCTGGTGCGCCAAATGGACTGTACCAGTCACTCATAGCCATGCAGGCAGAGCACTACCTTGGGGCCCCCGCCCCCAGTCCCAAAGCTCTTTCCTTTGTGCCCCAATGTCAGCTCAAAACCCCCTTCTCCAGCATCCAGGTTATTACCACCAGCAGCTGCCTGCAACACCTGTACGTTCACCTGCCAGCCCTGAGAACTACGACCCTTACCCTCTGCACTCAACCCCCATCACCATGCAGCATTTTCATCCTGAAGTGCAGCAGTCATTGCACAGCACTCCAGACAGGACATATTCAAACCTCTGACTGTACAGTTCATCACCCAACCTCCCTGCCCTTTTAGTTATTTTCTTTTCAATAAATGAATTCGTGGCTTTCAAAACAGTTTTCTTTATTGCAGAAAGTGTAAGATACCATAGCTCAGGAAAAAAAAAAGACACTGCAAATCATTGTAACCACTGCACTTCACTCCTGTGCAAGGCACCAAACATTACTGCTGGCTTTCAGCCTCTATTTGCTCCATCAAGGCATCTCTAATCCTTGTAGCCCTGTGCTGGGCCTCTCTAGTAGCCCTGCTCTCTAGCTGTGCAAATT
Source organism: Gopherus flavomarginatus (assembly GCF_025201925.1). NCBI lineage: Eukaryota > Metazoa > Chordata > Testudines > Testudinidae > Gopherus > Gopherus flavomarginatus. The sequence goes on along the minus strand of NC_066617.1, from coordinate 102,511,962 downwards.
CAGCCTCCAGGCGTTGAACCTCAGAGGTCCATTCCTGACTGAATGTTTCAACCTTCCCTTCACAAATATTATTGAGGGTACAGCACGCGGATATGACCGCAGGGATGCTGCTTTCTCCCAAGTCTAGCTTCTCATAAACAGAACACCAGAGACCTTTTAAACGGCCAAAAGCACACTCCATAGTCATTCTGCACCGGCTCAGCTTGTAGTTGAATCGGTCCTTGCTCCTGTCAAGCTTCCCTGTATATGGTTTCATGAGCCAAGGCATTAACGGTTAAGTGGGGTCTCCAAAGATCACAATGGGCATTTTGACGTCCCCTACTGTGATCGTCCGGTCTGGGAAAAAAATCCCTGCCTGCAGCTTCCTGAACAGGCCACTGTTCCGAAAGATGCGTGCATCATGCACCTTTCCAGGCCAGCCTGTGTAAATATCAATGAAACGCCCACAGTGATCCACAAGCACCTGGAGAACCATAGAGAAATACCCCTTCCAATTAATGTACTCGGATGCTAGGTTGGGTGGTGCCAGAATATGAATATGTGTCCCATCTATCGCCCTTCCACAGTTAGGGAACCCATTTGTGCAAAGCCATCCACAATGTCCTGCACGTTCCCCAGAGTCACAGTTCTTCTTAGCAGGATGCGATTAATGGCCCTGCAAACTTGCATCAACATGATTCTAACGGTCGACTTTCCCACTCCAAATTGGTTCGCGACCGATCGGTAGCTGTCTGGAGCTGCCAGCTTCCAGATTGCAATAGCCACGTGCTTCTCCGCTGACAGGGCAGCTCTCAATCTCGTGTCCTTGTGCTGCAGGGTAGGGGCGAGCTCCTCACACAGTCCCATGAAAGTGGCTTTTCTCATCTGAAAGTTCTGCAGCCACTGCTCGTCATCCCAGACTTCCATGACGATGTGATCCCACCACTCAGTGCTTGTTTCCCAAGCCCAAAAGCGGCGTTCCATGGTGCTCAGCATTTCCGTTAATGCCAAAAGCACTTTAGTGTCATACGTATCAGGCAAATCGATATCATCGTCGGACTCCTCACTGTCACTTTGGAGCTGAAGCTCAACTGCCAACTGTGATGTGCTGGCGACACTCATCAGCAAAGTCCTCAGCAGCTCGGGCTCCATTTCCCACAGAAATTGCGCTGCACAGAAACCGTTGGGAGACTCACAATGGCGCCAAACGTGGATGGAAAAACAGTGACTGCTGGGATGTGAAGCGATGCACCATGGGGCGTTGGGACAGGAAATGGAATGACCTGCACCCTTCCGTCCCCTTCCCACAACCCACGGCGCCAAAATGGGGTGAGGTGCTCTGTGGATAGATGCCCACAATGCACCACTCCCAACAGCACTGCAAATGCTGCGAATGTGGCCACACTGCAGCGCTGGTAGCTGTCAGTGTGGACACACTGCAGCGCTTTCCCTGCACAGCTGTATGAAGACAGCTGTAATTCCCAGGGCTGCACAACTGCAAGTGTAGCCAAGCCCTAAGGTTCTTTTTCAGACATGTAGAGGAAGACAGGAGCAAGAAAGAGGAAGACACAGAACAAGGATTGGCAGGTGACATGGCAAGAAAGAGGAAGGAAGGGTGGGACAGGGCCAGTGCAACCATTTAGGTCACCTAGGCATTAGCCTAGTATGCTGAGATTTGGGAGGCGCCATTTTCTTCGGCAGTGACCATGGTGGCTGGATCTTCGGTCGCCGCTGGCATTTAGGCAGGGGAGTGTGGGAGCAGGGGAGCGTGAGGAGGGCCGTCTGCAGCAAGTAAGGGTGGAGGCGGCATGCAGGGGAATTCCCCGCCCCAGCTCACCCCTGCTCTGCCTCTTCCCCAGGCTTGCAGCGCCTAAATTGATTGGCGCTGCAAGCCTGGGAGGCAGGAGAAGTGAAGCAGCGACAGCGTGCTTGTGCGCGGAGGAGGGGTGAGCTGGGGTGGGGGGTGTGCTCAGGGCAGAGGGTGGAGGGTGAGGAGCTGCCACAACGGGGGCGCCTCAGGGTGGGGCACGGGAGGGGCGCAAGGTGGAAGTTTCGCCTAGGGTGCGAAACATCCTTGCACCGGCCCTGGGGTGGTAGGAGCTTTTTGTGGATTTATTTCTTTGTGTCTTGCTGCAGACCATCCATTATTCTCTGCATTACAAAGTGCTCTTAACATTTTTGAAGGAAAAGTAATTACCCAGTCACAGCAGCACAATCTGGAGTAGAAGCTGTTAGATTTAAAGCACTTTCTGTTCAAAATTAAGTTAGAAACAGACATATCAAGACAGTTGAGTGACTGAACATCTCAGTGGAATACATACATGTGTGTGTGTGTGAATTTGTTATGTGTGGCTGGCATTATTCCCAGCCTCTGTGAAACCAATGGCCTACTTTTTCTTTTGTTTTTTTTTTAAACGCAAATTCAATTTCACTAACATTTTGAATTTTTAGGATAGTTTCTTAAGATCAGTCACTAAGCTACATAGCCAGCCAGGTCTCAAAAACGGAGAAAAGTCCTGCATACTGAGGGGAATGATAGGTCTAAACCAGCAAGGAACATCATTTTTTAAACCAGCAGATGTCTTAATGTAACACAAACAAGCCTCAGTAGCATTGAAATACTTCTAACACACCTGCTTTCATCAGGATGTGACAGATGACTAACAGGAGACACATATATAAAGAGGAAGGAAACTAAATGGATACATCACTAGCATCTATGCATGTGTATGTGTGTGTCCAGCTTTATGTATCATGCATTCATGTGCCTGTGCAACTATCAGTCTACATATTTGGACTCAAACTGGTACAAAATTGTACCCTACAATGATTTCTCATCTCTCCAGTTTTTGGTGGTGATTGGAGGGTTTGAGAGGAGAAAGATGGCATCCTTTAAAACAAAACATCCCCCCCAAAAAAGTGGGACTTGTTTTTGAAATGGAAATGAGCCTAGCTGCAGGTGGAAACTGAACTCTCTAGCTCAGAACGTTCTGACATAGAAAACAGAGCTCTTCACGCTGGATGTTGTTGTGTGCCAGCAGGATAGAGTTCTGATGTATTTCAGGGTTGTCATTTGACTTTAATGCAGTTTTATTTTGCAATGTTTTGCTTTTGTGTTTTCCTGGGGATGTTTCTTTCAACGTTGCAGGGGTCCTCCTATATCCTGGCTGGAAGCCCGAGAATTGCTCCCATTTTAACAGAACTCACTCACTGATCCCCACAATTCAACCAGTATTGTTGCAGAGAACAAGTGGATGGTAGGCAGAATTTTCAAAAGTCCTTAAGGGAAAATCAGTGGAATTGTGCTCCTAAATTGACAATCTCCCACTGAATTCACATCCAAGTCTTCCATTAAGCAAAGAATGTAAGAATGCATTTAATAGAGTTGTTTGAAATTTTATTGATGGTAGGGTTTTGTTGTTGAAAAATAGGATTTAATCTAAAATGACCTTTAAATAAAAAAACTGTCTGACAACATGTTTTATCTTTAAGAAAGTCTGAACAATTTTTTGTCAGTATTTTTGAAAAAAATTGTTTTGCTATTGTTGGAAAATTTAGGCATGCAAGTCACTTTCTCTGGGGCTCTTTTTTGTTTTTTTACTCATTTTCTCTTTTTTCCACTGAATAAATGGGAGGAGGGAGCAAATGGAGGGGAAGGATTAAAAGAATATGGAAAAGTGGGCATTTTCCTAAAATTTCAAAAGATTCCAAAAATATGGAAAAAATGATTTTTGAATATTTTATTAAAAATTGAAATATTTGTTTGAACCTTAGTCCATAAGCAGCCTCTGTAACTTCCATGGAACCACACATGGAGTATGGTACTAGTGACTATGAGTGAAGGTAGTCACACTGTACTACCATGGAAGTGGATGCAAGATGGTAGTTGCGAGGAATAAGAGCTAATGTTTGGACTGGAATCTAGTTAAAGTATTTGCCATTATATTATATGCATCAGTTTATACATTGTTCAAACGCCTGGAGGCTGCATGAATCCACCATTCTTTGTAATGACTATTGAGCTTTCCTAAGTGGATTAGATGCAGAACAATATTTCAGGCCTGTTTTGATCATTTTGTTTAGTTTGGAGGCTTGCAAACTACTTAAATCTTCTCCCAAATGTTTAAGCTGTAGCTGTTTGATGAAGCAGTTAGTGCTTTGTGCAAAAGATTTGCATGGGAAATGGCTAAGAACTCAATAAAAATGTTTTGGTTTAAAAAAAAAATCCTCCGAAACATAGTGTAGAAATATTTACTTATCACATGAAGGGGAAAATGAAAATAATTTCACAGCTGAAAGCTGCCAAGTCTAGTTGATTTTACTCAGTGTTCTTTTTGGAGGGTCTGTCCCAAGAACTCACTACATGGCAGTGGTGATGAGAGTGGGCTTGACTACACTCAAACTCCAAAGCGCTTTGAAGTGCGAGTGTGGTCGCTCTCCCAGCTCTCCCAGCGCTGGATGTTCTCCACCTCGCAGTGGGGATTAGCTTACAGCGCTGGGAGCTGTGCTCCCAGCGCAGGGGCACTGTTTACACTGGCGCTTTGCAGCGCTGTAACTTGCTGTGCTCAGGGGGTGTGTTTTTTCACACCCTTGAGCGAGAAAGTTGCAGCGCTGTAAAGCGCCAGTGTAGCCAAGGCCTTTATCTGCCCTACTGTCCAAGCTGGAGAGCAATTAAGCGGAACACTTGTTGTTATGTTACTCTGCATGTGTTGGACTCCTTAATGCTTCAGGTAATGGGTCACTCCAGGTGATGTGTTGAGTCTGCCTTTAAAAGCCTTTAGAAGCTTTCGAAAAGTGTTTATTGTGAACTATAAAAATCAGGATTGCTGCGTATTGGTATAGAGGTGTATTTAGCAGAACTGCATGGGGAGCTAAGATTAGAATGACAGTTTTGAGGCTCCTTGGCTGACCTCTGTAGGCCCTCAGGCCTGGAATAGCAGGGGGCGCTGCAGAGCAGGATCGAAGTGTAACAGCAAAGCTGCATGACTGCCCAAGGGTGGAATGGCAGCGAGTGCCACGGATCAGGAGTGAGGGGCGTTGGCAGCGGAAGGAAAGCTTGAACAGTATGTCCCTGCCTTCTGACAGGGTCTTGTCAGCGCTGACAGTCCGCTTGTTTCATAAGCATCTAATTAATCCCACTATTAAAATTAAACTCAAATCAAACTACAACAGCTAAAGAATCCAAAGCATGTTCTTATTCCCCCGTATGTGTGTCTGTCTCTTGTCTCTGCTGGAAATTCTCCTTAACCAGCTCTCTGTGTGCAGACAGATGGAAAGTGACTGAATCCAGTGATCTCCTTTCCCTCTGGTGCCTCGACTGCTCTAGACTGTGGCACATGGAGGATCCCACTGGTGGGGCTTACATGACAATTTCAGTTTAAGGAATGAGGCCATGTATGTTTCTGGCAGTTGTATAATTCGTGCAGTTTCTCAGCAGATGAGCCATTGTTACTTGTGCTTTTTATAGTGAGAGCTAAGGAAGTGAGACATGACAGACGTATTTTAGCAGATGCCAACTTTATGTACACAGATATAGGAATAGATCTTCAGCTGTTCCCGAAAGGGCAGGGAGGGGGTACCATTGAGGTCAGCCCACTGCAGTGCCATGAGGGAGACTGAAGGTAGATCTACACTGCAATGAGAGGTGTTATTTGCAGCTTGTGTACACATACCTGAGCTAGCTTTAATTTAACTCGCATGGTTAAAAATAGCACAGAAGAGTCTTCAGCGTGGGCTAGTAATGGGAGTATGTATCCAGGGTTCCAAGTGGGCTTGTACAGCCTACGCCACCATGTGTTCACTGCAATTTTTAGTGAGCTAGTTAGATTAAAGCTAGTATGGGTATGCCAAGCCAGGCTGCAATCACACCTCTCACTGCTGTGAAGATGCAGCTGCAGAACTGATTGTCACTCCCTCAGCTTGGAAATGCTTTAGGGTCTGGCCCTTGAGTCCCATGCTGTGCATTCACTTATGCCCTAGAAGGTGACACTTGATTCCCTGTTCCTGAATTTGGGAATGCCCTGGAGGCTGGCCCAGCACTCTGATAGGTATTATGCCATACAGCCATGTGGAAACCTTGAATCTGATAGATGGTCTCTCACTTACTGAGCAGCAGTGGTTTGGTACATACCTCTGACTGCGCCTCAGCTGAGCTACAACACATATTTCAGAGCCAAATTCATTTATTTTTCAACCAAAACTTTTGTTCCTCCAACTTACTGCCATAAAAAATACAGAACTCTTAAAACTGAAGTTAAAGCCAATGTCAGAGAGGGTAAAGAAAAGGATATGAATCATTTAAAAATTTCCTCCTGTATTATTCTCTTCCCTCAGGCCTGTAGCCTTTTGCCAGAGTGCTAGGTGGGTCTCACCTCTGCCCAGCAGGAGAGAAAAGAGGTACCGAGAACAAAAGCAAGGAGATGCGGGGGGGGGGGGGGGCGGGGAGGGAATTGCCATTACTGGAGAAATTCCATGAATTACTAGAACTGCACCTATTGCTATCAATGCTTTATTTTCACCTCTGCAAATGGGTTTGATACCTGCTTCAAAGCCTGTGTGAGCTGAGTTCAGATGGAGGTCATCCCATCTCCTAGAAGAATGGAGTGAGTGCAGTGGAATGGAATGTGAGGTGCATTGGCATATGGAGAATGGATGTGCAGTTCACCCCTAGAGGGCAGTACTTTAGTGGTTATCCCTTGACTCAGGCCATGGCTACACTAGAGAGTTGCAGCGCTGGTGAGGGGGTTACAGCGCTGCAACTTAGGATGTGGCCACACTTGCAAAGCACAGCCAGCGCTGCAACTCCCTGGTTGCAGTGCTGGCTGTACACCCGGTGGAGCCTCGGGTGTAGGGATTCCAGCGCTGGTGATCCAGCGCTGGTCAGCAAGTGTGGATGCCCACCAGCGCTTTTATTGACCTCCGGGGTATAAGGAGGTATCCCAGCATACCTTATAAGCCTCTCTGGTAATCATGCACACTCCACTGCCCTGGGCTCAGCTGACCCCACCTTTAAATGCCCCGGGAATTTTAAAAATCCCCTTCCTGTTTGCTCAGCCAGGTGTGGAGTGCAATCAATCAATCAATCAATCAGCGACCATGCCTCCACGCCCCAGACGAGCCCCAGCATGGAACAGTTCCGAGCTGCAGGACCTCATCAGTGTTTGGGGTGAGGAAGCTGTGCAAGCACAGCTGCGCTCCAGCCGGAGAAATTATGATACCTATGGGCAGATATCACAGTCCTTGCTGAGAAGGGGCCATGAACGGGACGCGTTGCAGTGCAGGGTAAAAATTAAGGAGCTGCGCAGTGCATATTGCAAAGCCTATGAGGGAAATCGCTGCTCAGGAGCTGCCCCCACAACCTGCCGTTTTTACAAGGAGCTGGAGGCCATACTTGGGTGTGACCCCACTGCCAATCCTAGGAGCACGATGGAGAGTTCAGAGCAGGGAGAAGTGGGGGAGGGTGTAGAGGAAGCCGAGAGTCAGGCTACTGTGGTGGAAGGAGACACCCCGGAGTCCCAGGAGACATGCAGCCAGGAGCTCTTCTCAAGCCAGGAGGAGGCTAGCCAGTCGCAGCAGCTGGAAGTTGCTGGTGAGGAAGAAGCTGAGGAGCGTGCTCGGGGTAAGCAGATTTTTATGTTTTGGGAGAGGAGGCTTTGGGTTAGGGCTGCCTGCATGCATGCCTAAACGTGGAATAGCCCATTGATTTGCTCTATCACGTCTCTGTAATCTGCCTCTGTAATCTCTTGAAAAGTTGCAGCCAGAGCGTGGGCAATGTGCTTGCTCAAGTTTATAGGGAGAGCCACCATGGTCCTTGTCCCGGTCAGGCTAACTCATCTGATCCACTGTGCAGCGAGGGGTGGGGGGACCATGGCTGCACACAGGCAAGCTGCATAGGGGCCAGAGTGGAATCCACATTGCTGTAGAAGACCCTCCCTCTCTTCCCAGGTAACACGCAGCAGTGATATATCTGGCAGTAGGAAACCCTGTTGAGAATTTAGGGATACTTGAGTGCAGGGCGCCAGGTTCGTGGTCCCCCCCTAGCCCCGTGGTGCGTTCCGGTCTCCCCACCCCCCGCTTTCCAGCAGGCAGCCAGCCCCGTGGTGTGCTCCGGTCTCCCCCCCTTTTCCAGCAGGCAGCCAGCCCCGTGGTATGCTCTGGTCCCCCCCCCCCCTTTCCAGCAGGCAGCCAGCCCCGCAGTGCGCTCCGGTCTCCCCCCCCCCCCCTTTCCAGCAGGCAGCCAGCCCCACGGTGCGCTCCGGTCTCCCCCCCCCCCGGCCTTTCCAGCAGGCAGCCAGCCCCGCGGTGCGTTCTCCCCCACTCACCAGCAGGCTGGCAGTTCTGCGGACCACCCCCCCGCCACCAGCAGCTCGCCACCTTCATGTTCCCTACTGTCCCCTGTGCAGGCCACCAGCTACCTCCTGTACCCAGTGCAGATAAACCCCAGTGAGCCATCAGTCAGTTCCCCCTCCCAGGTGAAGTCAGGGCAGAAACATTCATCCCATTGCTCCCCATGCCTTCGCTTCCCTGGCCTCTCTGTGTTATGTTAGGTATGTGGGAATGATGCTACAAAAAGTCTACAAACTCCTTCACTGTGTGATAATAAACAATGTAGCCTCTGTGTATTACATGTTTCTATCTATGTTTTTTTTAGTGACCTTGACTAATGCAGCCGGATCACCGGCCTCACATCGGTTGCAGAACTTGAGAAGAAATCCACGAAAATCAAAAGAGGAGTTGATCAAAGCAGTTATGATTCACTACAACAGAGAAAGTAGGAAGACGCAGGAATGGAGAGAGAAAATGTATGAGTGGAGGCAAACAGAAAGCAAGAGAAAGGAATTGGCTACCAAAAAAACCTCAAAGCAGATGATAAGCCTCCTGGCTCGCCAAACTGACTCTTTCGAGTCTCTCGTAGCCATGCAGGCAGATCTGTACCGTGGTAACCCACATCCCTCCCAAAGCTCTCTTTCTTGTTCCCCAGTATTTGCACAAACCACCTTTCTCCAGCAGCCAGTTTCTTATTACCCCCAGCTGCCCCCAACACCTGTACTATCACCTACCAGCCCTGATAACTACAATTCTTACCCTGTGCACTCCACCCCCATTACTCTGCAGCATAGTAATCCTGAAGTGCAGCAGACATTGAACAGTAATTCAAACAGGACATATTCAAACCTCTTAATGTACAGTCCAACACCCTAACCCCCCTGGCCTTTTATGTACTGTACTTTGAATAAAGGATTTTATGGCTTTTACAATATGTTTTATTATTGCAGGAAGTGGTAAATATTGTACCCCAAGGTAGAAAGGAGCACAGAAAAGGCACCAAACATTACTGTTGGCTCTCAGCATCAAATTGCTCCCTTAAGGCATCCCTAATCCTTGAAGCCCTTTCCTGGGCCTCTCTAGTAGCCCTGCTCTCTGGCTGTGCAAATTCATCCTCTAGGCGTCGAAACTCTGAGGTCCATTCCCCACTGAATCTTTCACCCTTCCCTTCACAAATATTATGGAGGGTACAGCACGCGGATATAATAACGGAGATGCTGCTTTCCACCAAATCTAGCTTCCCATAAAGACACCTCCAGCGGCCTTTCAAACGGCCAAAAGCACACTCCACAGTCATTCTGCATCGGCTCAGCCTGTAGTTGAACTGGTCCTTGCTCCTGTCAAGCTTCCCTGTATATGGTTTCATGAGCCAAGGCATTAAGGGGTAAGCAGGGTCTCCAAGGATCACAGTGGGCATTTCGACGTCCGCTACTGTGATCTTGCAGTCTGGGAAAAAAGTCCCGGCCCTCAGCTTCCTGAACAGGCCACTGTTCCGAAAGATGCGTGCATCATGCACCTTTCCAGGCCATCCTGAGTAAATGTCAGTGAAATGCCCACGGTGATCCACAAGCGCTTGCAGAACCACGGAGAAATACCCCTTGCGATTAACGTACTCTGATGCCAGGTGGGGTGGGGACAGAATAGGAATATGCGTCCCATCTATTGCCCCTCCACAGTTCGGGAAACCCATTTGTGCAAAGCCATCCACAATGTCCTGCACGTTAACCAGAGTCACAGTTCTTCTTAGCAGGGTGCGATTAATGGCTGTGCAAACTTGCATCAGCACCATTCCAACGGTGGACTTTCCCACTCCAAACTGGTTCGCCACCTATCGGTAGCTGTCTGGAGTTGCCAGCTTCCAGTTGCAATAGCCATCCGCTTCTCCACTGGCAGTGCAGCTCTCAATCTCGTGTCCCTGCGCTGCAGGGTAGGGACGAGCTCAGCACACAGTCCCATGAAAGTGGCTTTTCTCATCCGGAAGTTCTGCAGCCACTGCTCATCATCCCATGCTTGCAGGACGATGTGATCCCACCACTGAGTGCTGGTTTCCCGAGCCCAAAGGTGCCGTTCCACGGTGCTAAGCACGTCTGTTACTGCCACAAGCAATTGAGTGTCTTGAGCGTCAGGCGTTTCAATATCATCGTCTGACTCCTCACTGCCACTTTGCAGCTGAAGGAATAGCTCAACTGCCATGCGTGATGTGCTGGCAACATTCATCAGCAAGGTCCTCAGCAGCTCAGGCTCCATTTGTAACAGAAATCTCAGAAATCGCGCAGCAGACTCACAATGCCGCCAAACTGCTCGGAATGTGTAGCAAAGCACCACGGGGCGTTGGAACAGGAAGCGGAAAGACCGGCACACTTCCTTCCCCTTCCCACAAGCCACAGCGCCAAAATGGGACGAGGTGCTCTGTGAGATAGCTGCCCACAATGCACCACTCCCAACAGCGCTGCAAGTGCTGCAAATGTGGCCACACTGCAGCGCTGGTAGCTGTCAGTGTGGCCACACTGCAGCGCTGGCCCTACACAGCTGTACGAACACAGCTGTAACTACCAGCGCTGCAAAACTGTAAGCGTAGCCATGGCCTGAGTCTAGCTCATGCTAGCACAAACTCCTATCTCTCAACCAAGTCCTTGGGAAGAATTGCAGGCCTACGAATAAAGTTTAGCTACAAATGAGTTGGCTTCTTTTTTCATTGCTTCCTGCTTGCTTTTATTTTTTGTTGAATTGTGTTGAGACTGTGCATCTCTGCCTCTTTAATCTTCCTCTTTTGTATTCATTTACAATGCGATAGATCTAGTTTGTGTTTAAAGATCTGTCAATGGGACCAGCATAATGCATCTCAAATGGTAAAAGTTTGCATCTTAATTGATTACCCATGATGCTCCCTGACCAAGCCCTCTGCTACAAATAGATCATCAACTGGCCCAGGGAGATGAAATGGGGTGGGGGGAATGTCACTGAAGAGTTTTAAAAAGATTTGTGTTAATTCCTCCAAGACGATCCTATGTGATGTTTCTCAGTCAATAGGAGATTAGATTGGAGATCGGATTTAAACAAAGTGCTGGCTCGTCATAGCCATCATTAATTCTATTTTATCCATTCCCACAATAGGCATTAATGTAGGAACAAAACACACACACACACACACACACACACGCGCTCAAGCATGCACCCCTGCAGAGGACTTTTCATTCTTCCTTTTATTTCACTGCACATCAAGGAGAGCACTGTAGATCTGAATATTTCTGGTCTCTTTGTTCCCAGAAAGGTGGTAGTCGAGGGGAATTTAAAATGTTAATCTCCAATTGAATGCAAGGCTGCACGGCTGTCAGGTTTCCACTGCACTCGCAAACCTCCTGAGTTCAGCCTGGCTGTATCCACGTTAGAGGCCAGAATTAGCCCTACATAGAGGAGAGAATCGTGAGCTAAGGCTGGTTTGGTCTTTAAGCACTGGGGTCCCTTAGACAGACCGTACAGCTCAAAGTTGACCATGACAATAATGACTTAGTACTTTTCTGACATGATGGTGTAGTAGAAAAGGTCCCAATTTCCCTTGGATTCAATTCAGTGTCAGCCTGAAGATAAAGGGAGCGTACTGCCAGCCAGAACCTGGCATGCTGTAGACCAGTGCTGTGCCGGTTAGCCCATAAGGCACATTGTACTCCAGTCTCAGTACTAACCCTTCTGTAATAATGTGGTTTGAAAAAGTTTATAGTCATTCATTTGCTGCTTAGGCATTTCAGCTGCCACCTCTGCTAAAGGTCCACTGAGCTGTGACCTCAATTCTACCATGTACTGGTCTTCGGGAATGCTGTACCCAAGACAGGCTCTTTCAAAATTTTCCAAGAAGGCCTCGGTGTCATCACCTGCCTTGTAGGTGGGAAATTTCCTGTGCTGTGGAGCAATAATTGGCGCCGGGTTGTTAGGGTTGGCTGGCACATGCAGCCCAGCTTTTGCCAAGTCCAGTTCATGTTTTCTCTGTTTTTCCTTCTCTTCATTTTCTTTTTGTTGTTTTTCCATGTCTCGGCGGTGGGCCGCCTCTTCTTCTTCGTGCTTCCTTCTGTGGGCCAACTCTTCTTCTGCTTGTTTCCTTCGGTGGGCCACCTCTTCTTCTTCTAGTTTTCTTTTGTGTGCTGCCTCTTTGGCTGCCTGTTCTCTTTGGTAGGCTGCCAGTTTGATGCTTTCTTCCTTTTCTTTCAGCTCCATCTCTTTTTGTTTTATTTCCAGTTCCTGTTTGTGTTTTTCCATCTCTCGCCTGTGTTCAGCTTCTTTGATTTGTTCTTCGGCCTCAATTTTTGCCTTAGAAGTCATGGTTCCTGTTTTCTTGTGTTGGGGTGCCCTCCGGTGTTTATCTTCTGAACTGCAGGTTCTGTTGCCTCCTGAAGCCTGCCAAGCAACAGTGCCTTTAGCTAATCTTCAATGTTAAGTAAACCTGAAAAACCACTTTATTTGCATGCATATAGTGCTGGAACTTGCCTCCTAATGGGAGGGCTATTGCATGACAAAAGACCCTTAACAGTCTGGTAATGGCTTCTTGCTTAACATGCAAGCCACAAACTGCCAGAGAGAGCAGAAAAAAAAATTCTCTCTGGTTCCCTTTTAAAACCAACTGTTTCTCTCTCTGCTAAAAAGCCCTTAGCAGAGAAAAGAAAAATATAATATTCCTACTGGCTTCTGGATTCTGTCTATATCCCACCACTGCTACACCATATCATAACCTTAGTCCCAGATTTGGACCTTAGCGTCCAAAATATGGGGGTTAGCATGAAAACCTCCAAGCTTAGTTACCAGCTTGGACCTGGTACTTGCTGCCACCACCCAAAAAATTAGAGTGTTTTGGGGCACTCTGGTCCCCCTGAAAAACCTTCCCTGGGGACCCCAAGACCCAAATCCCTTGAGTCTCACAACAAAGGGAAATAATCCTTTTTCCCTTCCCCCCTCTTTGTTCCCAGTCCTGGAAACAAAAGTACTTTTCTATTCCCCCAGAGGGAATGCAAAATCAGGCTAGCAATCCAACACACAGATCTCCCCTTGATTTCTTCCTCCCACCAATTCCCTGGTGAGTACAGACTCAATTTCCCTGAAGTAAAGAAAAACTCCAACAGGTCTTAAAAGAAAGCTTTATATAAAAAGAAAGAAAAATACATACAAATGGGCTCTCTGTATTAAGATGATACAATACAGGGTCAATTGCTTAAAAGAATATTGAATAAACAGCCTTATTCAAAAAGAATACAAATCAAAGCACTCCAGCACTTATATTCATGCAAATACCAAAGAAAAGAAACCATATAACTTACTATCTGATCTCTTTGTCCTTACACTTAGAAACAGAAGACTAGAAAGTAGAAACTGCTTCTCCAAAGCTCAGAGAAAGCAGGCAGACAGACAAAAGACTCGGACACAAAACTCCCTCCACCCAGAGTTGAAAAAATCCGGTTTCCTGATTGGTCCTCTGGTCAGGTGCTTCAGGTGAAAGAGACATTAACCCTTAGCTATCTGTTTATGACAATGTCTCCCAGTAGGGTTGCCAACTTTGTTATATTTAAAAACCAGATACTCCAGCAGGAATGCCGGAATCACCCATGCCCCCAGGGCGACCTTAGGCATGGGCACACTGGGCAAAAGCCCAGGGCGCTGTTTTAAATGAGGCACCTCCGGAGCAGGGGTGCCCCTCCCCCTGCTGTTCTGCTGGTGTCTGCAGCCCTGTGGCTCCTGCCCTCTGCTTTGGAGCCACCCCTGACCAGCTGCTCATGGCAGCTTCCTATTTTATGTATGGGGGGTGAGGGGATAGGAGGGGTGCTGATGTCAGGGTGTCCCCTGACTCCCCCCATGTACCCCATCTTCACAGAGCGGGGTGCGGTGGGGGGACGGGCTCACTAAGAGTGAGACAGAGCTGTTGCTGTGTCTGAAGGTGCTTTCCTTCAGATTTGTGCGTGCCGCTCTCTTAAAGAGGCAGTGCGCGGTCTCTCACATACTCCCCCAGCTCACACATTCTGTCTCTTTCACACTCACCCCTCAACACATACTTATATTATTTTTCATAGAATCATAGAGTATCAGGGTTGGAAGGGACCTCAGGAGGTCATCTAGTCCAACCCCTTGCTCAAAGCAGGACCAATCTCCAACTAAATCATCCCAGCCAGGGCTTTGTCAAACCTGACCTTAAAAACCTCTAAGGAAGGAGATTCCACCACCTCCCTAGGTAACCCATTCCAGTGCTTCACCATCCTCCTAGTGAAAAACTTTTTCTTAATATCCAACCTAAACCTCCCTCACTGCAACTTGAGACCATTACTCCTTGTTCTGTCATCTGCTACCACTGAGAACAGTCTAGATCCATCCTCTTTGGAACCTCCTTTCAGGTAGTTGAAAGCAGCTATCAATTCCCCCCTCTTTCTTCTCTTCCGCAAACAATCCCAGTTCTTTCAGTTTCTCCTCATAAGTCATGTGCTCTAGCCCCCTAATCATTTTTGTTGCCCTCTGCTGGACTCTTTCCATTTTTTCCACATCCTTCTTGTAGTGTGGGGCCCAAAACTGGACACAGTACTCCAGATGAGGCCTCATCAATGTCAAATAAAGGGGAATGATCACATCCCTCGATCTGCTGGCAGTGCCCTTACTTATACAGCCCAAAATGCTGGTAGCCTTCTTGGCAACAAGGGCACACTGTTGACTCGTATCCAGCTTCTCGTCCACTGTAACCTCTAGGTCTTTTTTCTGTTGTTGTTGTTACTTGTTGGTACTTCCTGCAATGCACATATATTCTCTGTCATTGTATTCTTTCAAAGTGCTGTTATTTTAGTTTTTTGACTGGTGTATGCATTTCATAATTTTATTTCTCTCCTATGCTTAAATTTAGTTCTTTGAGTAATGAGTTCTGAAATACCTAACCTGTTCTGGCTGAAGTAATTATCATTATTACTTTTATTATCATATTGTGCTTTGTCATTCATTATTTAAAGTGGTACAATCAAATAATAGTATCCTTTTAGAATGTAACTTTAGCTTGTACTAATCTTAGCAGTGCCAGTTTAAAAAACATTCGCTAAACACATAACTTTAGACACTGGGCAGATAAAGGCTGCTTATTTTCAAATTATATTTTTAGTTATATCTGTAAAATAACTTGCATGAAAATAAATGCAGTTCCAACTATGGTATTAATAGCAATGATGGAGTCAAATGTTAGTGAGTCACATACATGATTGTGATCAGTAAACTTAAATGCCAATATAATTAGAAAAATAAACTCCCTTTCTGAATAAAAGAGAAAAAAACCCTTAATCACATATGTTAAAATTATGTTTTTATTGAAAAACAATTGACTAAAATAGAGTAGATAATGGCAGTAACACAGAGTGTGTCTGCTAGAGAAAGTAAGCAGATTTTAATTATCTCTACTAAATATAGTTACAAAGTATCAAACGTGTTTCTAATACACCTCTACCTCGATATAACCCTGTCCTCGGGAGCCAAATCTTACTGCATTATAGGTGAAACTGCCTTATATCGAACTTGCTTTGATCCACTGGAGTGTGCAGCCCCTCCACTACCGAGTGCTGCTTTACTGCATTATATCCGAATTCCTGTTATATCGGGTCGCACTATATCGAGGTAGAGGTGTATCTGTTAAAACTCCAGAATTGATACCTCAATGTTTGGGATTGGGAATATCTTCTTGTATTATCTCCTGATTGTTTTAAATTTACATATCAATTTTAAACACGGCTTTAATTGGAGTTTGTACATATTTTTTTTTTCTTTACAGGGCTACTGTCAGCAAATTCCTAAATTATTATCTGCAAAAACCCTAGAGTTTTCAGGTGCCTAAGTAGTCCCTGGAATCATGGTTAAAGTTTCCTCCCAAAATCTGAAATGGTGCCCTGGTGAGCCAGAAATTGCCAGAGGGCTGCAGGAGGGCTGTGAGCTCTGGCAAAGTGCAGCCCCCATGTGACAGGGCAAAGCCCACCTCTAGCCCCATGCCGAGCATCTGGCACCACAAGCCACAACAGCAGTGCAGAAGTCAGGGTGGCAATACACCATATACCATGCCACCCTGACTTGTGTGCTGCTGCTGGAAGTGGCATTGCCTTCAAAGCTGGGCACCCAATCAGCACCTGCCAGTAGAGTTGCGAACTTTCTAATTGCACAAAACCAAATACCCTAGCTCCACCCCTTCCATGAGGCCCTGCCCACTCCCTAGCCCCTTCCTCAAGGCCCTGCCCCCTCACTCACTACATTTCCCTCCGTGGCTTTCTCTTCCCCACCCTCACACAGTTTCACTGGGCTGGGGCAGGGGTTTGGGATGTGGGAGGGGGTGAGGGCTCTAACTGGGGGTGAGGGCTCTAACTAGGGATGTGAACTCCAGGGTGGGGCCAGAAATGAGGGGTTCAGGGTGAAGGAGAGGGCTCTGGGCTGGGGCAGGGAGTTGGGGTGCAGGGGGGCCCCAGGTTGGAGGGTGGGGCCAAGGGATTTGGAATGTGGGAGGGGGCTGAGGGTTGAGGCAGGCTGTTGGGGTGTGGGAAGGGATATGGGCTCTGGGATGGGGCCAGCAATGCGGGGTTTGGGGTGTAGGAGGGGCTCCAAGCTGGGGGGTAGAGCTGAGTGATTTGGAGTGGAGGAGAGTGCTGCGGGTTGAGACAGGGGTTGGAGTGTGGGAGAGGGTGAGGCAATGGGCTGGGAGTGCTGGCTCTAGGGTGGGGCTCGTTGGGAGGGGACTCTGGAGTGGGGCAGGGGGTTGAGGTGCAGGCTTACCTTGGGTGGCTCCTGGTCAGTGGTGCAGTGAGGGTACTAAGGCAGACTTCCTGCCTGTCCTGGCACTGCAGACCATGCTATGCCATGGGAAGCGGCCAGCAGCAGGTCCGGCTCCTAGGTGGAGGTGCACAAGTGGATCCACGTGGCTCTCACCCACAGGAACCTCCTTCCCATCTCCCATTGGCCAGTTCCTGGCCAATGGGAGCCTGGAGCTGGTGCTCGGGGATGGAGCAGCTCACGAAGCTCCCCTGCCTAGGAGCCAGACCTGCTGGCCACTTCCAAGGTGCAGCGCGGTGTCAGAACAGGTATGGACTAGCCTTCCTTAGCTGGGCAGCATGACCGACTGGACTTTTAATGTGCCCATTGGTGGTGCTGACTGGAGCTGCCAGGGTCATTTTTTGACCAGGTGTTTCCAATCAAAAACTGGACACCTGGTCACCCTACCTGCCAGTATCAGGCCGCCCTGCCAGTGCCTAATTTGTGCTGGGTCTGAGCTCTGACATCTCTTTCAATACAAATTAAACACTTGGGGAGGCAGCAGGGTCCAGAGGTAATGAGGGCAGAGGAAGCCCAGGGAGCTCGTGGAGGCCAGGAGTGATGGTGGAGGGGGTCACCAAAATACAAGTTCACCCAGGGTGCCATTTTCACTAATGCTGGCCCTGCCTGCCTCTATCACCCCTGAGGTCCCACCTCTTTTCCCAAGGCCCTGCCTCATTCCCTCCACTCTTCTCCCCATCGCTTGATGCTTTTCCCCTCTCCCCAACTCTGCCTAGGTCAGGAGGGACTCGCCTGCAGAGCTGGGGCTGGGAGCTGCAGCCACCCAACGCAGGCAGGAAGTGGCCTTTGCTGAGTAGGGGCTGGCGTGAGGATGACCTGGCGCCTCCCTGGCTCCCCCATCCACAGTAGCAGGACTTCGGGTGTCCAGTCAGTAGATCTGAGCAGACACTGTCAGGTTTCCTTTTCGACTGGAATTTCTGGTCAAAAACTGGATACCCTATATCCTAGGAATGCTAGTGAGGAAACAGGACTTTAGTGCCTGGCTTCAGTCACATGATCTGGTTCATGTCATATGACTGGGGTCAGTTTCTACAGTCTCTAGTGGCTACTGTTACACCCTCCACCTCCTGGGTCTGGGCAGAAGATCTCTGATTGCTTCATAGTAGAGTGACCAGATAGCAAATGTGAGAAATCGGAACAGAAAGTGTATGTGTTGGGGGGTAATAGGCTCCTATATAAGAAAAAGCCCCAAATATCAGGACTGTCCCTATAAAATCAGGACACCTGGTTACCTTACTTCATAGAGCTCTCATGTTTCAGCCCAATCTGTTGCATCTCCCCCTATAGAGAAACTACATGTTTTAAGGTAGGCTACTGTATGTTCACTTGTCTTGTGGGGTGGAGAAGGGAGCAGGAAAAGGCATTCTCCAGGCTCCCTCACAGTTTCTTTTCCTCTTGAGACAAAAGAAAGGAGTACAAAGTGGCAAATACTATGTTTGCATCCCAGGATGCAGTAATTTTGTTTTGGAAGATCCTGGCTAGACTTAAATGTCCCTAATTTTTGCCTGCAAATTCCCTATGTTCTTTCAGTTTTATCTCACCATGAAGGACTGAGATTAATTGATAATTAATATACCACCTTCCATCAAAGAATATCAAGGTGCTTCACAAATATTAAGTAGCTTAGCTTCAGAACACCTTCCTGAGGCAGGTAGGGATCATTAGTCCCATCTTACAGATGAGGAAGCTAAGTCACAAAGAAATTATGTGACTTTTCCAAGGTCACACAAGGAGTCTGTGGCATAGCCAGAATAAAACCCAGATTTCTTGACACCCATTCTGATTCTTTAAACTCAAGACCATCCTTCTCTCAAATACTGACTGATGTGATCTAAAACAACAGGAGGGGTTTCATTCCTAAACTCCACAGCCACTGGCACAGGACTGCTGATTCTCTCTTGTCCCTTTTTGATGGACACGTTCAGGGAGTTGAGTCTTTTCCCTGCAGGAAAATAATTAATCCATTCACTGTTTCTGTCTGACATTATCTAACACACCTTGCTCAGATTTCTAAAACACAGGTGACCAGAAACAGAATCTGTTTAAAATATATTTGTCCAAT
The DNA here is from genome assembly GCF_025201925.1 of Gopherus flavomarginatus. Lineage (NCBI taxonomy): Eukaryota > Metazoa > Chordata > Testudines > Testudinidae > Gopherus > Gopherus flavomarginatus. The sequence goes on along the minus strand of NC_066617.1, from coordinate 102,492,779 downwards.
TTCCTTCAAGGTTCTGGAAAAATATTCCCTCTGACACACAGCAACCTTATATGCATATTTCATAGGCGCTCCCTGTCCTTCAAGGAGTGATTGGTTCTGGCATAAGCTTCTTCCACTGTCTCTTCTTTGCCCCTCCCATCCCTGAATGCTCTTTTGTCCTTTACCCCAGCATCTGATTCTGATAATGCTCACTCTCTACCTTCAGCCTGTTCACCTGTCTCCGTAACCCCATTCCCTTCCAACTACAGACTTATTTTGCCTCTGCTACAATCCCTCCCTCTCCCTTTCTCCTGGCTTCTTCTCCTCAGCATATTAGCATGCTTTAGAATGACCCCATCTTCAAAACTACTCTTAAGCCCACCCGCTCTCCAGCCAGCATCCCATCTCCTTTCTACTCTTCCCTTCTTAACTCCTTTACACCTCTACACAACTGCTCAATTGACTTCCTCTCCTCTGATTCCTTTCCAGTCTGGCTTCTGCCTTCTCCACTCCAGCAAATCCACTTTTATCAAGGTCCCTGGCCCAGTTTCGGGATCTCTATTCTTTCCTCATTCTACTTGATCTGTCTGCAGCCTCCAGTACCGTAGGTCACACTGGTCTACTTGCAACACTGTCCGCCTTCAGCTTCTGTGAACTTAGTCTTCTTGGTTCTTCTCCCTCTCCAATTACTCTAACACCTTCTTGGGCAGCTCCTGCTCCTGTTCTGTCTGTCTAGGTTTTTATACTATGCCTATCGTCATGGTACCTGAGTACCTCCTCTCTCCCTCTGTGCTGATGTTCAGTAGGGCTCTGTCCTTAATCCCCTCCTTCCTCACATTATCCTTGGTGACCTCCTCTGAGTTAGCACAGACTCCTTACCATCTCCATGTGCATGGCACATGGATTTTCGTCTCCAGATCTGACCTGTTCCCTCCATCCAGTCCCATGTATCTGACAGTTGCTCTGTAATACCATCCTGTGTAACTCGCCTTCAGATCAAGCTCAACATAATAAAACCAAGCTCTTTATTTCCCTTCCAAAGCCTTCTCTCCTTCAACCTTCCCTCACTGCTGAAGATACAATACCACCATCTTCTTTCTTTCTGCTTCTTCCCACTTGTCCAAGCCCTGCTGCTTGTTTCTTTGCTGGAACAGTTGGGAAAAACAAGCAGGAAAAGAAAAACTGACTCAAGATAAACCACTTATCAGCAAACACTTGGGGTTTGTTAAGAGACAATGCTAGGACAGGAAAAAACCTGGGGAAAATAAGAGATCAAAATAACTATTGCTGGGTTTAAAACGGGTGTGCAAGAAAGAGGGAGTTGTTTGGGGTAATCAGGCTGAGACACAAGACACCCTGATGGTGGTATCTGAAGAAGTTAGGCCTGCCCAGATTACCATCAGGGGATGATAAGCCTTTAGTTAAGATAGACACATAGACTGCTTGTTGTTTGAAATCCTTTTCTTTCTCTGAATGCTTTCCTCCTACTGCTAAAACAATACTTTGGTTTAAGAAGGCAGCTTGGTCACTGTATTCACCATTGGTCACAGACCCTGGAGGAAGAAAACCAGCTGCTGAATCTCATTGGACCTGCTGGATAAGCACAGTTGATACACAGGATAGTGTAACCCAGGGCCTGGTCTAGGAGAGGGACAGGTTAAAGCATCAGGCCTAACACCAGAAGGGCTGCACTCCCAGAGACCAGAAAAGGGATTTTTGCAGTAGAAGACTGGATACTAGTATATCTGCATTTGTTGCTGATCAAATGATTGGTAAAATGCCCCTGATAACTTCGCAACTGTTTTGACTCAGCGTAATTACTACTACCTCAGCTATTCTCTGCCTTTAGTAGGGCAGCTAATCACTGGAATAGTGCAGGGTGCTGCAGATCAGGACCAAGGCACAACTGTGTAGCCCTCTAGCATGGAGAGAGCAGAGAGTGATGCAGGACAGAAAGACAGAGGTGCAGTGGCAGGGGTGTGTGTGGAGGAAGTTTGTGCAGGAGCTGCCTGTGCTATAGCACTGGCTAGAACAGATGTGAGGACCTTTTATGAGCGTTAAATTTACATAATTTAGAAAAACATAAGACCCCCCTGCCCCTGTCCCTCTCAGTGCACACACAAACAGCAAATGAGAACTGAAGTAAAGAAAGGAAAAGGTCCCTTAAAATTTAAACTATTTAGTCTTGAGGACAAAAACCCTTCAGGGGACAACACTTTAAAAGAAAAGACTTGATCTGTCATCTACTTTAATAACTACACTCTCTCCCATAAATTCCCCAGTTCCTCTGGCAATCCTCTCTCCTCAGAGAGCCCTGCTGGGAAGAGATGGGCTGGAAACAATGCAAGCTGACTCCTGCCAGCCCCAGACTGGTGCACAGAGAGCTCTGCCATCAGTAGCAAGACCTAGCCTGTGTTCACACAGACGGACCCAGCTGGCGTTGCCCTCCCCTGTGGGAAGGGGGGAAAAGGGTAAGAGGCTGAAATCTCTACTGAGCAATAGCAGCAGAGAGGAAAGGAGTGGAAAGCTTCTCTACTGCCATAAAAGCAAAATAAAAGAACCTCTTCTGAATTTCAAAGGTGACATTTCTCTAGGAGGGAAGTGGAATTCCACTAGCTGCTATTAGACAGATAGATATCTCTCACTCACAGTGCCTAATGGTGGGCAGGGGGAGTTCTGTTTCCAGCATATAACCCAGCTTATCACAAAACTGTTTAACTGGTACTGTGCTACAGTTCTTATCAATCATTAATGAATGAATACATACATTTGTGAAGTGGGCAGTGGATGGCTCAAGAAATGGAGACTAATTGTGACTTATGGAGCATTTTTACATCGAGGCCACTGAAGTGAATCCAAATCTGTATGGAATGAGCTGGTGGGCCTCAGTCAATTGCATAATAGGCAGATGTCTACACCAGTGGTTCTCATACTTTTTTTTCCACGGAACATTTGAAAATTGCTGAGGGTCTCGGCGGACCATTTAATTATCTTTCCAAATGTTGTTTGTACCATTAGCTAACTATTGTAAAGCGCTTTGCATAAAAGTGCAATATATATATAAAAAAAACCCTTAATAATAATTAACTTTTTTGTTCTACAAATAAAAGCACACAGCTCATATTTTAATATCAGTAGCCTTACCTTTTTAATGTGATGGATGTGTCCTCTTTCCCCTGCCGCAGCAGCCCCTGAGTGAGGGCTGGGAAAAAGGGGGTTCTCTCCCCCGCCACAGCAGCCACAGAGCTGAAGCTGGGAAGTAGGGCCATTTCTCCCTGACAGCCACAGCCTTGGAGCTGGGGAAAGTTGCCTCCTTCTCTGGCCACTGCAGCCCTGCATGTCCCAAATTCCATCTCTTCTCACCCCACTGCCCCCTCCCACCTACTCCCTATTCCCCCCAAGGCCACCACCTCACCTTACATGTGCATCTTCTCCAGGGTCCAGGCACCTAATTAGTGGAGCCACACCTGCACAGCTCCACTAACTAGGTGGGTGGCCCTTCATTCTCTCATGTGCAGCCACCCAGGTGCACACCATAGAGGGAACTATCCGTGGACCACTTGAACGGAGCTCGCGGACCACTGGCAGTCTGCGGCCCACAGTTTGAGAACCTCTGGTCTACACTAAAAGAACCACATCTCCCAGTTGGAAGTTTCAGCAGAAACCATACAAGTACCACAAACAAAATCTGTACATCAACAATATAAAAACTGATAGAAATAACATTTGCCAATCATAATTCTGAGCATTCTATCTAGGTGCTATAGCACCCATCCTTTGACTGTCTTCTCTAGATCAATGGTTCTCAACCTTTTTTCATGGGCAAATCCCTAAAAAACTTTGAATGGAGGTGTGGACCCCTTTAGAAACCTATTGTCTGTCTATATAGCTGAATTCTGTTCAGTCAGTTATCAGTCTAAGCCTTTTATGGACCCCTTAGACATAGTCTGAAGACCCCCAGGTGTCCATAGATCACAGATTGAGAACCACTGGTCTAGATTAGGAGTTCTTTGCTACCAGGGATGGCAATGTGTGTGTGTGTGTCCTTGCACCATGGTCACAGGGTGATAAGGCGCTAGTAAATTCCAACCTGCTACCCAGTGCCCTGCTAACAGTTGCTAGAACTGAAACTGAACCCTGACAAAGGACTCCAACTGGCAGAATGCTAGGGGCTTGGATTGGTTCACAACTTCTATAGAAACCCAGCTCAGGAACAAGAAGTGGTCCATGCAGTTGGGATCTCCCTGTTTAGGACTATTTTCCCTGTAATACCTTCTCCTGATAATCTGACCCTGACACCTGACTCTCAGTTTTTGCTATCTGGCTTGCCTTGTCATGAGGGGATCCTTTTCCTGGAGGCCCACCTCCTCCATCGCTACATCCCTGCAGCATAAAAGAACTTACTGTGTTAAGAGAATGTGTGTGTGTGGAGGGGGGGACACAGACAATTAACACAGGAGGGTTTAAGAGGCTGGGCTCAGGAACTAGCTCCACTGGCTGGTGGGGCCTGAAAGCAGTGTGGAACAACATGCTCAGTCCCAAGGGGAAAGGGCGCGCATGGCCAGGTTGCTAGAGACTGCCTGTGCAAGGTCTTGAGGCATGCAGGCCTCCTCAGCCACAGGGGAGTGTTTGTGTGAGAAAAAGGGCAGGGTGAGGAAGGGAAGAAAAAAGGAATTCTCAAGGGGGGACCATCTCCCCACAAATGTGATGCCTTGAAGACAAGAAGGCATTGATGTCTTCCTGAAGAGGGAATTGAAGAACCGTGTTGCGGAGCACATAGCAACTTTATAATACAGTATTGTTGGTGGGATCCAGTGCTCATTAAACCAGCCCCCTGCCATGACACACAGAGATCCACCCCCTCACAGGGCTCACTGTCAACTTTTCTGTTTTTGGCCATCTCTTTGGAAGTCCAAATATACAAACCTGTGCCAGGTAGAACACATGAAATTAGGGCATCTGAGCCACTGTAGCAGTTAAGTGAAGACGCTCCTATGCTGACGGGAAAGCTTCTCCTGTTGGCGTAGCTAATTCACCCCTCTGAGAGGCAGTAGCTATGGCAATGGGAGAAGCTGTCCTGTCAACACAACACTGTCTACACAGGTGCTTAAGTCAGCATTACTACGTCGCTCAGGCATGTAGAGTTTTCACACCCCCTGAGTGACGTAGTTATACCAATATAGGTTTGTGTAGTATAGACCTGGCCTTAGGGGCCTCTCACTGTCTCGGCTGCAATTTTTATTGTAAACTCATCGCTTTCCTGCTCTTCTGCCTTAACAGTCTATATTAGTGCATCATTGACAGTATCTCCCTGAGATTGTGGCCAGACAGACTCAGATAATCACCCCTCCAAAGGTGTGAATTTTTGCTTTTCCTCCCAGGCCATTGTAAGGGACTTTGAAATGTAATTGGAGCCACTTAGATGGCCACCTTGCTCACCTCTGCCCTGCTGGATAAAATCCCCGACATGTGCACCAAAGACTCTCCGTTAGCACAGCTGCGACAATAGCAATCTTTGACTGCTGCAGCAATGGAAAGGTTGGACAACAAGCTAGGACAGAGCAGCCCAGATCTGAAAACAATTCTGAGGCCCTGTCATAACATTTCTTCTTCTTCGAGTGATTGCTCACATCCATTCCAGTTAGGTGTGCGCGCCGCGCGTGCACGCTCGTCGGAAACTTTTTACCCTAGCAACTCCAGTGAGCCGACAGGTCGCCCCCTAGAGTGGCACTGCCATGGCACCCGATATATACCCCTGCCGGCCCACCCGCTCCTCAGTTCCTTCTTACCGCCGTGTCGGTCGTTGGAACTGTGGAGCGCGGCATAGCTGTCCTCCACGTCCCTAGCTCTCCTTGTTCTACGGTTAATAGTTAGTAGTTAAGTGTAGTTAGTTATATAGTTAATAGTGTAAATAATATTGTAGATAGTTGTTAGCCGGTTTGGGCCGTAGCCCTTCCCGGCACCCGGCACCGGGCTCATGCCTGGTTCGCCGGGCTTTAAGCAATGTGCGGCCTGTAAGAAGCCTATGCCGACCAGCGACCCTCACGACGCGTGTCTAAAGTGCCTGGGGGAATCGCACAGGTCAGACAAGTGCCGCATTTGCAAGGCTTTTAAGCCCAGAACAAAGAAGGAGAGAGACCAGAGACTTAGGACTCTCCTAATGGAAGCGGCACTCGACCCGGCAGCTTCACAGACCGTCATCTCTACACCGGCACCGGATCGCACCGGCACCGGAAAGACTCCCTGGCACCGACCTTCCCCGGCACCAGGTGCAGAAGCAAGACCCTCGAAGTCTGCAACTCCATCCAGGCAGACTCGAGTGGAGCGCCCGGCATCGACATCTGCCACGGCGCTACCGGCACCATCGACTCCGGGCCCGGTGGGTCCGTCGAGTCCGGTCCAGCCGAGCTCCCCCATAAGATCTGGGGTTGAGCTATTGGTCCCATCGACTCCAGAGACCTTCGCCTCGGCACGGGACCTCATTGCCCTGACTGAGTCAACTCAGCCTCCACCCCCGGTCCCTCCGGTGCGGGTGGCGTCCAGGGGCAAACCCATGATGACGGCGCCGTCTCGGGACTCACGCTCGCGGTCGAGGTCCCGACACCACGGTCGCTCAAGATCCCGCCGCCGCTCGCAGTCTCGGCACCGCTCCCCTCGGCGGTACCGGTCGTACTCGCGGCACCGATCGGCCTCCAGACGGTCACGGTCTGGTTCCAGCCGCCGATACCGGCACCGGGACTCTAGGAGCCAGTCCCGCCGTCGATCAGTGCACCGGTCGACCTTCCGGCACCGAGCTGGTGGCAGGTCCCGGTCCCGGTCGACCTCCCAACACCGCATCGGTGGCAGGTCCCGGTCCCGATCCCGGCACCGAGGCAGCGGCCGGTACCGGTCCAGATCCCGGCACCGAGACAGAACCCGGTCCCGATCCCGGCACCGGTATGACTCCCGGTACCGGTCCCCGGCACCGAGAACATCTTCGGTGCCGGACCGCGGAGACTCTTACCAGCCGCGGTCGGCCCCTCCATGGCCTTCCAGACAGCCGTCGGTGTCATCGCAGGCGGACAGCGTATACGCGCTGGGCACCGACAGACAAGTGGCTCTTTTCCAAGACCCTCTGCAACAGGACCAGGGTCCGCAGCAGTGGGGGTTCTGGACACCCTGGGCGTACCATCAAGCCCAGGGCCCCCAACAGCTTCCTCCTAGGCCTGCAACGGCAGAGCACAGGGCGCCGGAGGCGTCGTTGTCTCGCCCCCCTCCCTCCCCGGACGGGGAGGACGGATCGAAGCAACAAGACCCTGGTCTCCCTCCTGAGCCAGAGGCGAGGGCTGAGGCGGACCCCCCGCTGGACACTTTCTTGCCAGGGGTCTCCTCATCCTCTTCTCCTGATGAAGCGGTGGCTGGCACTTCCTCCAATAGCCCTCCTCCGCTAGATCTCAGGGCACATCAGGACCTCCTCAGGCGCGTAGCACAGAATCTGAGCCTGCAAGCTGAGGAGGTCTCTGAGATCGAGGACCCCGTCGTCAGCATCCTCTCCTCCGATGCTCCCACCAGGGTCGCCCTACCCTTCATTAGGACGATCCAGGCCAACGCCAATACAATCTGGCAATCACCGGCCTCCATCCCCCCTACTGCAAGGGGCGTCGAAAGGAAGTACATGGCCCCCTCCAAGGGCTATGAGTACCTCCATATTCACCCGACACCATGTTCCCTGGTGGTGCAGTCGGTGAACGAGAGGGAGCGTCACGGACAGGAAGCCCCAGCCCCCAAATCCAAGGAGGCCAGGCGTATGGACCTCCTCGGCTGCAAGGTCTATTCGGCTGGGGCCCTTCAGCTCAGGGTTTCCAATCAACAAGCCCTTCTTAGCCGCTACGCATTTAACTCTTGGGTGGCAGCGGACAAGTTCAAAGAGCTGCTGCCACAAGAGGCACGTCAAGAATTTGCGGCGATTCTTGACGAGGGCAAGAAGGTTGCACGAACCTCGTTGCAGGCCTCCTTGGACGCTGCAGACTCGGCTGCCCGTACCCTCGCCTCGGGGGTAACGATGCACCGCATCTCCTGGCTTCAGGTTTCTGGCCTTCCACCGGAGCTCCAATACACCATCCAGGACCTCCCGTTCGAAGGCCAGGGTCTGTTCTCGGAGAAGACAGACCCCAGACTGAAAAGTCTTAAGGACAATCGGGTCATTATGCGCTCCCTTGGGATGCACACGCCTGGGACGCAACGCAGACCCTTCCGGCCGCAGCAACAGCAGCAGTGTCGGCCATACCCCCAGTTCCACCAGCAGCAGGACCTTAATAGGCGCCGCGGCAGGAATGGAAGGCGCAGACAGTCGGGGAACCAAGGGGGGCAGAATCAGAGCTCCTCCAAAGCCCCGCCTGGACCCAAACCTTCTTTTTGAAGGTGCGCCCGAGGGCGCAGTACCAGTTTCCCCCACGGATCCTTCCCCCCCGTTTTCCAACCGCCTTTCATTTTTCCTCCAGGCGTGGACCCAAATAACATCCGACCGCTGGGTCTTACGCACGGTGCAGACGGGATACCGTCTGCAGTTTGTATCATTTCCTCCCTCCCGCCCCCCTTCCTCGTCCCTCTTCAGGGACCCCTCTCACGAGCAATTCCTTCGACAGGAGGTACAGATGCTCCTCAACAAAGGAGCTATAGAGGCTGTAATAACCTTAGTCCCAGATTTGGACCTTAGCGTCCAAAATATGGGGGTTAGCATGAAATCCTCCAAGCTTAGTTACCTGCTTGGACCTGGTACCTGCTGCCACCACCCAAAAAATTAGAGTGTTTTGGGGCACTCTGGTCCCCCTGAAAAACCTTCCCTGGGGACCCCAAGACCCAAATCCCTTGAGTCTCACAACAAAGGGAAATAGTCCTTTTTCCCTTCCCCCCTTCCAGGTGCTCCTGGAGAGATACACAGACACAAGCTCTGTGAATCCAAACAGAGTGAATCTCCCTCTCTGTTTCCAGTCCTGGAAGCAAAAAGTACTTTCCTATTCCCCCAGAGGGAATGCAAAGTCAGGCTAGCAATCCAACACACAGATCTCCCCGATTCCTTCCTCCCACCAATTCCCTGGTGAGTACAGACTCAATTTCCCTGAAGTAAAGAAAAACTCCAACAGGTCTTAAAAGAAAGCTTTATATAAAAAGAAAAAAAAAATAAGTACAAATGTTCTCTCTGTATTAAGATGATACAACACAGGGTCAATTGCTTAAAAGAATATTGAATAAACAGCCTTATTCCAAAAGAATACAAATCAAAGCACTCCAGCACTTATATTTATGCAAATACCAAAGAAAAGAAACCATATAACTTACTATCTGATCTCTTTGTCCTTACACTTGGAAACAGAAGACTAGAAAAAAAGAAACTACTTCTCCAAAGCTCAGAGAAACCAGGCAGGCAGAAAACAAAGACTGAGACACTCAATTCCCTCCACCCAAAGTTGAAAAAATCCGGTTTCCTGATTGGTCCTCTGGTCAGGTGCTTCAGGTGAAAGAGACATTAACCCTTAGCTATCTGTTTATGACACGCCCCCCAAATTGCAGACAGTGGGGAAGCTCACTGGCGGCGATTTCCTTCTAGAACTTGAAAATAAACAGATTAATACAACACATACACCTTTACATATACTCCTAAGTATATAACTAACAGACTTCTACATTTTAAGAACACTTTTTAACTACTGAATTCTGGGAAACTCTCACGGGAGAGTGCATCAGCTACTTTGTTAGAAGCTCCTGTGATGTGTTGAATTTCAAAATCAAAATCTTGGAGAGCTAAACTCCAACGAAGAAGTTTCTTGTTGTTCCCCTTGGCAGTATGAAGCCACTTTAGTGCAGCATGGTCAGTTTGTAGTTGGAACCGCCGTCCCCAAACATATGGGCGTAGCTTTTCCAGGGCGTACACAATGGCATAGCATTCCTTTTCACTGACTGACCAGTGACTTTCCCTCTCAGACAGTTTCTTGCTGAGAAACACGACAGGATGGAAGTTGTGATCTGTTGCTTTCTGCATGAGCACTGCTCCTATACCACGCTCAGATGCATCTGTTGTTACTAGGAATGGCTTGTCAAAGTCCGGGGCCCTGAGCACAGGGTCAGACATGAGCGTTGCCTTAAGTTGGGTAAAGGCCTTTTGACACTCATCAGTCCACTTAACGGCATTTGGCTGGGTCTTTTTGGTCAGGTCGGTCAATGGGGCAGCGATTTGGCTGTAGTGTGGTACAAATCGCCTGTAGTATTCGGCCAAGCCTAAGAAGGATTGGACCTGCTTCTTTGACTTTGGGACAGGCCACTTTTGGATAGCATCCACCTTGGCCTGTAGGGGGTTTATGGTTCCTTGACCCACCTGGTGCCCCAGGTAAGTCACTCTGTTTTGGCCTATTTGACACTTTTTGGCCTTAACAGTTAGTCCGGCCTGCCTGATGCGCTCAAAGACCTTTTCCAGGTGTAGTAGGTGTTCGGGCCAGGAGTCTGAAAAAATGGCCACATCATCGAGGTAGGCAACTGCAAATTCTCCCAGTCCAGCTAGTAGACCATCTACCAGCCTCTGGAAGGTGGCGGGTGCATTTCGAAGGCCGAAAGGAAGGACATTGAATTCATACACCCCCGCATGGGTGACGAATGCTGACCTCTCCTTGGCAGGTTCATCTAGTGGTACTTGCCAGTACCCCTTGGTTAAGTCTATTGTAGAGATGAAATGGGCACGTCCCAACTTTTCCAATAGCTCATCGGTACGTGGCATTGGATAGTTGTCCGGACGAGTTACAGCATTTAGCTTACGGTAGTCCACGCAAAAGCGTATTTCCCCATCTGGTTTGGGTACCAGAACCACTGGAGATGCCCATGCACTGGTAGATGGGCGGATTACACCCATCTGTAGCATGTTCTGGATCTCCCGTTCTATAGCAGCTTGGGCATGAGGAGACACTCGGTAAGGTGGGGTTCTGATTGGGTGAGCATTACCTGTATTAATGGAGTGGTATGCCCGTTCAGTCCGTCCTGGGGTGGCTGAGAACAATGGGGCGAAGCTAGTGCACAGCTCCTTGATTTGTTGCCGCTGCAGACGTTCCAGGGTGGTTGAGAGGTTCACCTCTTCCACGCCACCGTCTTTTTTCCCGTCGTAGTAGACACCGTCAGGCCACTCAGCATCATCTCCCTGGACTGTAAACTGACAAACCTGTAAGTCTCTGGAATAGAAAGGCTTGAGAGAATTAACATGGTACACTTTAGGCTTTAGTGAGGAATTGGGAAATGCTATGAGGTAGTTTACAGCTCCCAGGCGCTCTTGGACCGTGAAGGGCCCTTCCCATGATGCTTCCATCTTATGGGCCTGTTGCGCCTTCAAGACCATAACCTGGTCTCCTACCTTGAAGGACCGATCTCTGGCATGTCTGTCATACCAGGCCTTTTGCTCTTCCTGAGCATCCTTTAGATTCTCTCTAGCAAGGGCTAAAGAGTGTCGGAGGGTGCTTTGTAGGTTGCTTACAAAGTCCAGAATGTTAGTTCCTGGAGAAGGCGTAAACCCCTCCCATTGCTGCTTCACCAACTGTAATGGCCCCTTAACCTCGTGACCATACACAAGTTCAAATGGTGAAAACCCTAAACTGGGATGTGGTACAGCCCTGTAGGCAAACAGCAACTGCTGCAACACTAGGTCCCAATTATTGGAGAATTCGTTGATGAATTTTCGTATCATGGCCCCCAAAGTTCCATTGAACCTTTCCACCAGGCCATTGGTTTGATGGTGGTACGGGGTGGCAACCAAGTGATTCACCCCATGAGTTTCCCACAGTTTTTCCATGGTCCCTGCCAGGAAATTAGACCCTGAATCTGTAAGGATGTCAGAGGGCCAACCTACCCTGGCAAAGATGTCTGTTAGGGCCAGGCACACAGTGTTAGCCCTGGTGTTGCCTAGAGCGACTGCTTCTGGCCATCGGGTAGCAAAGTCCACTAAAGTCAGTACGTACTGCTTTCCTCTGGGCGTCTTTTTTGGGAAAGGGCCCAGAATATCCACAGCTACTCGCTGAAATGGGACCTCAATTATGGGGAGTGGCTGGAGAGGGGCCTTGACCTGGTCTTGAGGC